>NW_028227261.1:1270000-1835000 GCF_978045245.1 Mus caroli | reverse complement strand
CACTCATTCACTCACACATGCTCGCACATATACACACACTCATACACACACACACATACACACAACTATAATTTCTTTTAAAAAACTTTTTTTTAAAGATATACTATAGTAGGGAAATTCAAGAAGCTGTGATTCTGACAGATCTTGGTAGGATCAGATACAAGGTAACAGCTCTCACTGTGTCAACAACAGACTATGGTCAACTGAGATCAGTATGGTGAGGGCAAGAGTTCCCTGTGGACCAACATCTCACCTAAAGGGCCCATCAGTCAGTGTGTGCTGCCTGTCTCAGTAAGATTCTGTTCAAATGCAACTTAGCTAAAATTAATAGAAAGGAGATCTCAGATGCCTCTGCAGCCCTGGCTGCATTCCCCAGGGCTTAGCAGCAACAAGCTGCCTGTGACTTCTGAAGTGGGCAGTGCTGTTCTAAAGGGTTGCCCCCATATGGTTGATTCTGCTGTGGATCCTTGCCTGGACTGAGTCCTGGATGCTCAGGGCCTGGTGAGCAGGATGGAGAAGGAGATGGGCAGGAAGATGATTTGGATGCAGGGAACATTTCTCATGTCCTTTAGGGTCTAAGCAAGCGCTGCTAGGGACTATGTTGAAAGCTGGGTTGCTATCTGATGGTCCTGTGTGTGTGTGTGTGCGTGTGTGTGTGTGTGATTGTATCCTGAAGGTTCCAATCCATGGGTGAATCCACCGATGAGGTCATGCCTCGTAGGCTGTTAGGAGGAAGTGGTCCACTGAGCTATGCCTGGTAAGTAGTTCGTACCCGTTCCTTCCTTGGTTCCTCTGCTTTCTGGCCGCTGTGAACTAAGTAGCTCTGCTGTGCCCTTGTGCTCAGATGCTCCGCCTCATCACAGGCCCCAAAGCAGTGAGGCTAACTGAGCATGGGACTGATGCTTTTGAAACTGTGGGCCAAAATAAATCCTTCCTCTTTTAAGTTGATTTTGCCAGGTATTATGGACCACCAACATACAGCTGGATTTGAATCTACTATTTTGAGGTATGGATGATTTTTTGGTCACTTACTCCTAAGTTCCAGGGGTATGGCTGTTAGGAATCTTCTCTAAGAAGAGCCCAGGCCTCCATCTCCTCCCTCCTTACACCTCTGCATCCTCCTCCATGGCCCATAGCAATGTGCATGTTCTTGGTACCTGTGCTTCTGGCTGGATTCCCCCTGGAGTGCGGGGCTCTGAATTCCAGTCTTCTCTTCTTGCCCCTGGGCAGTGTTTCCCAATTCTCTGTTCCTCCAAACTGATTGTTTTTCTAGATGGTGGCTGGGCTCAACAGGATACCAAAAGCTTAGCTCTCCTCAATGTTCCTGTCTGACACTATCACTTCCTTCAAGCTCTCCTGCCTCTTGCTGTGTTCAAAAACCTCTCACCAGATGTGGATGGGCCCCACCGGGAGCCTCATTCCACCAGGCACTTGGAGAGAGACAGAAAGAACAAAAGAACAGTTGGCCACCATTCCTTTGGATCCCACTCTAATCCAGGATGGCCAAGAACAGCAGAGGTTGTTGTGATACAGAACTGTGCAGGGCAGGCAGCCTGCAGGATGCTACAGAGACAGTCGGAACATGGAAGTCAGTCCAAAGTCATGTCCACCCAACCGACAGTCACTTCATGGTGGGGATGAATCTGGGAAGTCAGGTGTGGAGTAACTTCTGTCACTGGGCAAATGCCACAGAGTAAAGCGTAATCTGACTAGTCCGAGCTGCTTCTTAGATGAGGCTCTTGATGACACAGACACAGATGCAGGGACGTGAGATCCGAGGTGCACGAGGCTGCTGCTGGGTGGCATGGCTGACCACTTCACGGCACTCTTGTGAGCCCGGCTGCACTCTAAACTGATGCCGGACACCACCGGATGACAGACACACGAGTCTGTGCTGTGGGATTGTCACTCGAAGAAGGACAGAGGGTCTGGTCTGTTCACGCTTGCGTTATGACGTGGCAGACATTACACTGTCCCTGAGCAGCAGGGACTTCCCGCTGTGCCACAAGCCGATGTGACATGGGGTACAGACCACGATGTGATGCTGTACACAGCTGTATTGCAAGTCATTACACCAGTGATACCCAAAATGTCTCTCCTGGAAAGCAAGCTGGCATCCTCTCAGCCCAGCTTGTTTCCCTCACTCTTCCACCTCCCTTGCAGCTGTTCGCACTGGCCCACACACGACGCTCAGGCTGCCTGGCATTCGCTTGGGGCCCTGCCCCTGCCACTGTGAGCATCCTCCCCAGATAACTGTGGATGCTGAATTTCCCTGGACGCCCTGGGGCGGGCTGACCTACAAGAAACGCTGCCCATTCCCTCTTGGCGCCCCTTCTCCTGCGAAACACAGCAACAAAGACCTATGGAGTCACTGCAGATGCCCCCTCTTCCTGCTCATTTCTGCAGTGGATTCTGTACAGGCCGTGGCTGCAACTTTTCTCCACCCTTGCGTGGAGATCAGTGTTCTAGAGGAAAGAGCAGCTGGGGCTCTGTCGGGTGACCATTCAGACACATTTGTGCCACACCAGGGAACAGGGCAAACTGTACAGACATCCCGAGTCCCCACAGCCACCTAGACCCCAAGTACATCTTTTCAATGTGGGGATGGGATCCTTGTCCCTGTGGATGAAAAACTGGCCATGCCCAGGAGCAACAGTGGAGCCGTTCAACCAGGTTGGAAGCTGTTTCTCATGGATTCTCTGCCATGCATGTAAGCAAGTGAGGATGCTGGACTTGGAGTCAAGTGACTGTTCAGACTGAGGTTGAACAAAGCTCCCTCTGCCTTTCGGAAAATCCTAAACTTAGGACTGTGGCAGCGGGATCTCTGTGCTCCACAAGCAACCGTCTCCACGACTGTCTTCAGTCATGCAGTGTTATATCTCAGTGTCTCTCCGGGCAGAGTTCTGCCCACTCTGCCCATAGGAGAGATAGGAATGTCTCAACTCTGGCAATAATTTATCCTCCTGCAGGGGGAGTAATATCTTCAGCCAGAGGATTCTGGGAGAATCTTGAGGAGGGATGAGCCCAGTACCCAGAAGCCCCATCCACGGAGCTGCCCCCAGACTAAACAAAGCCGAAGGTGGGCGAGCTGCGGTGAGCCAGCTTTAGACGCTGGCAGTGGCAGAGAGACAGAGAGACAGACACAGAGAGAGAGAGAGCAAGAGCACGCAGACACGGCACAGAGCAGACACAGCATAGGTTCCGCACCACAGACTGTGGGCGGATGTCAGCCCAGAGTTGCCTGTAAAGGACTCTTTGTTCATAAGGCCCACGTCCCCAGCTACTTGATGGGTGTGGGGACTGCACACCTGCGCTGGAGAATGCGGCCATTCCGTTATGGATCGTTGATGTGCATGGGGGTCAGCAGGGGTCAGCAAGGGTTAGCAAGGGGCAGCGGGGGCAGCAACACTGCCTCCAGAGCTAGTCTTGGAATATCTTCTTCCTACTCTTGGACAGTGCCATGCCTGATCCCAGACCAGCCCTGACATCATTTGAAGAGGGGAAACTGAGACCAGGGCAGGGGTAGTGATAGGGATCTCATGGAGATTCTTGTTCTGTGAATGGAGATGCATGTAGGTCTCCTACATCAGCAGCTTCTGGGCTCTCTGGATGCAGGGATGGAGTGAGCTATGGTCTTTGGCGGCATCCAGGTGGGATAAGGTCTTGGTGAAAGTGCCACAGGGCCAGATAAAATCCTCATATCCTGTTTCATTCTCTCCTGAGTCTACCATTTTGAAAGCAGGTGGACCTGTGGCTGGTGTGTGTATGTGTGTGTGTGTGTATGTGTGTATGTGTGTGTGCATGTGTGTATATATGTGCATGTGTGTGTGCATGTGTGTGTATGTGTGACTAGTGATTTCTATTGAAAAAAAAAACTAAATCAAAGCAAAACAACCTCAACAACTATCATGGGGCTTCTCTGGTGGTGTTAGGGCCCCCACTAGCCCACATCAGGTACTGTTCTGCCATGGCATTCTGGGAGGAAAACCATGGTTGCTCCTTCTAACTCAACAGGCCCTGTAAAGAGAGGCAAAGGATAGGAGTAGCTTCCCAGGTTTCCCCAGTCTCCTGGCTTGCTCACTACAGCTGGCATGGGGACTCTATACTTGGAGGTAGGGAAAAATGCATTACACAAGACTCCCTGGGTGGGAAGCCACTGATGTCAGTGCAGAGAGGTTGTATCCTGACCCAGTCATTTGGGAATATCTCAAGCTTTCTGGGGTCCTTGTCCACCTGGTTTCCAGAGCCAAGCTTAAAGGGGCATCATGGTTCAGGACAGAGCGTCTCTGGATGTGTTCAGAAATATCAATGAATCACAAGATGAGAGAAGCCCTCTTCACTCTGAAGTCCTGCTTATACTGCCCTGTCTAGCACAGGCAGTGACTCAGTCATTCCCAGCCAGCATCTCTGCCTCACATTCTCTCCTTCACCAGTCCCAGGTCGGACACCATCATCACTAGTCTCTGAAGCACTAATGGACACCCAGCAGAGCACCAGACCCTGGGAGAAGCAGGGGATGCCATGCGGTAATAGGGTGACTTGTGGAGAAGCCAAACCCCTGGTGGCTGTCATTTATCCACAGGCACAGGCTTCGAGCACCTGCCTGAAGCTGTGCTCACACTCTGGGCAGTGCCCACCAGGTGCTCTTCTCGCGGGAGCTAGGCTCGTCACCACATCTATAAGGGCCAACATTAGCCAGGAGATGCAGAGGAGACCACTAGAGACTTAGCGGCACTGCCACCGATCCCCCAACCTCCCGGCAACTGCTGAGCATCCCGCACAACAGCCATGCAGGATTCAGCCATAAATCCCGTTCAACAAGCTCTTAACAATGAAATACCCGACTATTAGTTTAGACAACCACTTACTCAAAAACCAATGCTATTCACGAGTTTAGCTAAAACGTACTCTCCCCTGATCATCCGTTCCTGGCCTGGGCACTTCAATCTCTCTATTTATGAAACAGTAATGGAATTCTATTTAACAGCGCAGCGCGGAGTTCACCGCCTCTGATAAGTTTGAGTCGTAACTTTGCCCCTGGCGATCTGCCTTCCTATTACTGCCTTGTCCTGGTTCACGGATGAATCATGGCCCGGAGAGCAATACAACCTTTATCCACACACTATTATCAAAGCCAGTGTCCATGGCTGGTTTGAAGGCTTCTGACCAATGAAGGGCTTGGGGTACTGACGAGATCAGCCTCAGATTTTGAGGTAAGTGTTGGCCCTATTATGGAAACTTCCTCCTGGAAACCTGACTGTACGCGGTAGGTACTGTTTCTCAAGTGACAATGGGACCTGCCTTGCCATTCATGGGGGATGGTTCTCCCAAGGTCTCCTCCATCCTAATGTAACACCATGCCTGAGGGCAGTTTCTTCTCTGCCCAGAGTATCAGTTTTTCAATCAATGATATCTTTGAGTCATCGTCACTTGTTAGAGTCTAGGGTGGTTCTGAGGTTGGCAGAGTCCCTTTCCAACTGGCACATCAGCACTCCTAGGAAGGCCGGCATGATAGCTCTGTAGTTAGGAGCACTTACTTCATGAGAGCCCAAGTTTGCTTTCCAGTATCCACAATAATTCCCAACCTCTTGTAATTACAGCTCCAGAGGATCTGATGCCTTCTTCTGGCCTCTGGGGGCACCTGCATGCACATGGCACACAAATGTGCACACACACACACACGCACACATGCACACACGCACACATGCACACACACATACACATATGCACATACATACATGCATGTGTGCACACACATACACACATGTGAACACATATACACACATAGACACATGTGCACACACACACGTGCACACACACCCGCATGTACACACACATTCACGCACACACACATATACAAATACAAACATGTACACACATACACACACACACACACACACAAATATAAATAACATCTCTTTAAAAAGGAATAATTGTACTTTATGTGCTCATAACCCCGTGATGAGCTCAGGCAGCCTGTGTTTCGGTCTAAGTTTGGGCTATGGAAAGTCACACCCGCCTAGGAAAACTTTACCAAGGTGGGCAAAAGACCTCAGGGCTAGAATTCTAGGAGCCAGAAATTCACCCATGCTGCTTTAAAGCCCTCTGCATAAGTTAGTTTTCTAAATCTGGTAGTGGGAGTGCATTCCAGGCCCCGAGCCTGTCTGCAGATTCTCAGCATGGGCTCCTGAGCTAGGCACTGTGCCTTGGGGCCCCTAGGGTCACTCCCAGCAGACCTGGCCTTTCCTTCAGGGGAGTGAGCAGGTCACATGTCGTCCCAGATGCCCTCGGTATTTGTCTGCCTCGGCAGCATGGTCAAGGTGAAAGTTGGTACACAGCCATCAAGGGCTCTCTTTTCAGCACTAGGGCTGCCTGGGAAGAGGACAGCCTGCTCAAGTGTGGTTATCTTTTATGCTCTCTGCTTCTCCCAAGCTGGAGACGCGGGGGTAGAAGATCAAAGGCCGCCAGACAGAGCTGGACAACACTTTGATTTCCAGGGGCTAAAAATGAACAGATTTGGGAAGGCAAAGTGCACCCCCTACACATTATCACCTCTGCTCTCCTCCAGCTTCACTGAGCAATAACGTGAGTGTTGAGTAACAAGACAGGATCCAGCCAGGCAGATTCCTTCGAGCGATGCCATTGGACAGCACAGCTCAACATGTCTCCCCTCAGTAAACCTGCCATGTGTGCAAGGTCCTTGGCATGACCTTGAAAGGCACACATCCTGCCAAGGGCTCTCTAGTCCAAAAGACCTCAGTCTCCAGATCTTCCTTCTCAGGGGGCTGCACCCTTCCCTTTGAGTTTCGCCTTTATTCAGCAAACACAAAGGCACCTCGGAGAGGGCAGGTGTTGCACAGGCACCAGGACCCATGGGAAGATGCTTACCCTGTGATGGGAATAAGCCCAGAAGGGATGCTAGGGACTTCTAGGCTTAGCTCTATGGCTGTAGGAGAGTGTCTGTTAATCTTCCCTCATGGAGATTTTTGGGGACTAGGGGCTTGAAGCAGAGCTTGTCCTCTGAGCCCATCTCAGTGGGTTCCAAACCAGAGAAGGATCCCCTGCCCGACATGACACAGAGCTACCCCACACAGTGCTGAGATGCAGAAGGTCTGGGTCTGGGACAAGAATTTGATTGCAATATTTAAATGTTTGATTGTCACAGAATTAACTCTACATATTTCTGGGGTTCTGTGTGACACTTTGGGTACATCTGCCTGGGGGACAGCTTTTTAAAACAAGCTCTCAGGTTGTGTGGAGTTTTGTAGCCTTGACCCAGGGCTGGAGGGGCACTGACTTGAGCATTTAGAACATAGTCAGTGCTGACTACTCAGAAATCAGACTGGACCTTTGAGAAGAGACACCAGGGTGAGAGGAAGTGGGGTTCTGAGATTGAGTAGGCTCACAGACTCCTGGGATGGCCCTCTGCTGTCGGGGCTGCCAGAATAATTGTAACACAGTGATCGTTACTGGATTTTGTTCAAAGGTCAAGCACTTTTCCTAATGCCTCCTTAAACGTGCAAACAACCCCACTGTCACGCTGCTCATGGTGCAGATAGAGAAACCGAGGCCCAAAGGGTGGAAGTGGGATGCCTAAACGGTCAGGATTGGGGGTCAGGGTTGGGCGTAACTAATGGAAGGTAGCCTGGGCCTAGCTGGTCTCTCTCTGCACATACGATGTTTATCACAGCTGCCCCAGTGTGAATGTGTGGGCTGAATTCTGTGGTTTCGACAGACAGACTGTCCTTCCCGCTCCTGCCTTGTGGCTCAATTGTGGCACATTAAATCTGTCCCCTGTATTCCAGAGGGCCTCACTTGGAAGCAGAGGGTGGCTATGGCCTCTCCCAGGCCCCTGAAGTCAGGAGGGCAAGCCACTCTGGTCTCGCCTAAGACAGTTAATAAGGCTCCCGATGACTGATGAGCGCGGATCTCTGTGCCGCTAATTTCCGTAACTATCACTCTTTGAAAGACAGCTCGGGCCCGGGTGCTCCTGCCCTTCCTAAACAGAGCCGTATTATGTGGCCAAGTTCAGACTGGTGGATCCCATTTCAGACATCTCCCAGGGCTGCCTCAGGAACTTTTGCAAGATTTTGCCATCCATGGCCCAGGCCATCTTAGGTTTCCTTCTCTCTGTGCATCCCCACTGCCCCCCCACCCCGACCTAATTCCCTCTGGGTGGGTACAGAGTTCCTGCAGCCTAGCCGGCCCCCAGCCTATGTCCCAGAGAGGAACCCCATAGAGCACAGTATATAGGGGCCACCTGTCTCTCAGTGATAGCCAAACACCAGTGTCCTTCAGTGATGGACGGCTGGGCAGACTCTGTTTTGGGTTCAGATACGGGATGAGATCACACCTCTGTGAGCATCGGCCACATCGAGAGTACTTTGGAAAGCTCGGCAGTGCTCCAGCATCACAGGCAAGGGACAGCTGGACCCTCTGGCCTTGCCCTTCCCTTGGGATGGCTAAAGCTCTGAATTTTTCTTTGTCTCCCGAAGGGCCAGGTGCCTTCCTGGCTCTAGGCTTAGGGATTCTTACTGATCCTTAGGCATTAAAATCCCTGTCCCATGATGGTTGGGTATGGCAGTGTCCTTTAGGTAAGCACCAGGCATTGATGTCTCGCAGAGCTGAACACTCACAGGTCTGATCTTAGCCAGTCCTGGGCCTCGTGCTTAGACTCAGCCTTTGCCATTTCCCGGTAGAGCATCGGGGAAAGCAGATTAGTGGCTCCCAGGGACTTGGCTTTCCCTCATGGCTTCTAGCGGATAGCACAGAAATACCCTCACCCAGGAGCTGGCCTGGTAGGAGAGGACATCTAGGCCTCGACACAAACTCTGCTGTATCCAGAAGCCTCGACAGGGTGAGGCATTCTGCATCAACCATGATTTTAGCCCTCAGAAGTCCAGACAGATGCCCACAATGTTGTTATATTCCTTCTCTTGCCCCCACCATGGTGGTCCTATGCTGATCATGGAGAGGACTCCAGAAGCCACAGCCTAGCAGTGCATTGTCTCAGTAGCTGGTGGGGGATGGTGGGGTGTGGCTGGGCAAACCTAGCAGTGAGTTCTAGTTTTTTTCCATTCACTAGTGGGTGGCAGCTCCATGTCTCTCTGTGCCTCAGTTATCATCTATGCATTGGGAGGGTCTCGGGCTTGTGAGTTAAATGCTCAGTTTACACACATATCACCATGGGTGGGGTGAGAGAGAGGGGTCTCACTACAGTATTTTGCGCTGAACAAAATCCGTGGGTCCTGAGCCTTCGGTTGAGACCAGGTAGCAAGAAATGCTACCAAGAGGAAGGACAGTGGCTCTTGGCTATGTGGGGGGTGGGGGGGACACACAGAAGGGGGCTGGTGGAATCAAGATCTATCCGGCATAATCCAGAAGGCAGGGCAGGGCAGTGCTTAAGCACCTCTGGTTCTCTCCGAAGGGTTAACCATGTCTGCCTTGGTTCTCTACCCACACACTGCCGGCTTTATCAACATGCGCCTCCGATTACCCACACAGCTTACAGTATTTTTGGTGTCTGTATCAAGTTGATTCAATTACTAAGACCACTGTGCGGGAATATTCCCTCCAGGGTTGGCCAACACTCAGCACTCTCAAGGAGGGTGCGGGAGGGTGCGGGCGGGGGGGGGGGGGGGAGGAAGGGGCGGGAGGGGGCGGGAGGGGGTGGGAGGAGGAGGGAGAGGCTGAAGAGTGCTGACTATTCCTGGCAAACTCCTGTAATTGACTTTTAAAAAGCAGCATTAGCATTTAAATGGTCCCTTCGTTAAGGGGTGAAGGTTCGGGGAATATGATCAATTTATTGAGTCTTTCAAATGTTCTTTTGATATTTATTTTTCCCAGTGTCATGCTATGGGGGCCTTTACCAGCTCCCTGTCATCTGGGCAGGATGTGCTTCTGTGTAGACAGCACCACCATCTACCTGCCCAAGCCTAAAAGACCTTCCTTTCTTTTTTTTTTTTTTTTTTTTTTTTTTTTTTTTTTTTTTTTTTTTTGGTTTATCGAGGCAGGGTTTCTCTGTATAGCCCTGGCTGTCCTGGAACTCACTTTGTAGACCAGGCTGGCCTCGAACTCAGAAATCCACCTGCCTCTGCCTCCCAAGTGCTGGGATTAAAGGCGTGCGCCACCACGCCCGGCTAAGACCTTCCTTTCTAAGAAGTGTGCCAGTCTGTGTTTGGAGGCCTGATGACCCTCCTGGCTGGATACAGAGTCTCTGCATGGTAGGTGCAGTCTGACCGGTTGAGAGAGTGGCTTTGCTGTTCATCTTCACTGACCCCTTCTAGGGTAGAAAAGGGACTGTCCCTTCCTGGGATCAACCTTTGGAGGACACTGAGTTTCAGAAAACACTGGGGCCGGGTGTGCTCAGGCTCTGGCTGGCCAGGACTCAGCCCTGTGGAGACAGGTGGGTGTTGGTGGAGAAGAAGAAGGGGACCCAGTAAGCCTGTCTGGTCACAGCAGCCTACAAAGACTGTGCTGGCCTTGAGCCTTGTGAATGGGGACGGGTCACCAGCTGCACAGAGCTGGCTCTGCGGAATTACAGGGATCAGATGAAAATGTAAACCGAGCTAAGGGCAGCCCCAGGAACAATGGGTTCCGAGGAGAGCAGAGCTGACTCTCCAGCCACACCTGAAGGGGGTAACAAGAAGAGTCCAGGTGGCCACCTGCACGGAAGAGGACCTCAGGGACACACTACCCCCATGCTCTTCACACACCCCACATCCACTCTAGACTACCCTGGTTTACCCAGCAGGCTCTAGAAATCTCATCAAGGATGTTGGGCCTCTTACTCTGAGTGTTTTGGGGTTCTCAGGACGTGGGGGCCAGACTGCTTCCTTCACACCTGTTTGCTTTCTTTGTGCCAAAGCAGAGGGCTTAAAGCTGAGGAGTGTGCCCTCTGCCCTGGCCCTCAAAGCAGAGGGCTTAGAACTAAGGACCACCCACCTCACACCGCTCCCAAAGCTCATCTCAAGCCAGGAGCACATCAGTTACTGCAAGAGAAGGGACCAGTGTGACACATGATACCCAGTACACTGAGCTGGAAGCTTCCCTCAGTTGCTGTAGATTAGACCCCACCCCACCCCCATCCCATAGTCCCCTGTGTCTCCAGACTCTAATCTGCCATCTTCCTCTGACTCTGGGCAGCAAACCCCTACATATTATGGCTTATACCCCCTTTTGCTTTCTTGGGAGACCTATAAGAAAGTCTTCCTTTTAGAGACCCAGCTACCAGTATTTATGGACCACTCCCTAGGCAAGGATAAGGTCACCAATCCATCCGCAGAGTACATCAAGCCTGCAGTTCTCTAGGGTTGGTCTCTCTGGAACCCCTCCATGGGAGAGCGAGGAACATTCCCAAAGGACACAAGGGGCAGGGACACACAGCTGGGACAATGCCCCAGGGCCATCCAGGTCCTCCACAAGCACTCTGGGTGGCTGGGTAAGGTGCCCCATAGGACCACAGTGGCTTCTGTCCTCAGGACTCATAATATTGTATTTGGTGACATCATTCACACATTCCTCTGAAATGTTTCCAGGTCTGTCATAAACCCACAGTTTGGGGTGTGTGAAGCCACTATTTTCTCAGTTTCTGGCCTCTACCTGGTGTGCCAAGAGGTTTCAGGGAACCACACAATTTTAAAACAAGGTTCTGGACACCAAGACAGAACCACGAAGGCGAACAGGTCTCATACCTTTGGACCTTCTCAGAAACGGAAAGTGTCTCCCTCCCCCAACTGCCTTCCCAGAGTTTGGTCTGGGATCCCCACAGGTTTGTTGACATGGAGAGTGCCAGGGTGGTTCGCAGGCTCTGCACTTGCCCAGCCCCAGCCTGCCCTACCTATGAGTCCCGTAAAGTCCAGCTGATGGAAGGCCTCTGAGAGGTTTCAGAACTCATGCCTCTCAGGACCTTTGTGCTGCAAGAAGCCTTCCCAGGCCAGCCACACTTCCTACAGTGCCCTCAGGGCCCAGCGCCAGCCGAGCATTTGTCTTCTGGGTGAGAAGTAAGTAAAAAGTTAGGATGGGCACCTGCTTGCTGGGTCAGGAACTCCAGACTGGAGCCCCAGGGCATGGCTGTGCTGCAGTGAGTCAGGGATAAACTGCCGGGGGCTGGCATGCTCTCTCTCTCTCTCTCTCTCTCTCTCTCTCTCTCTCTCTCTCTCTCTCTCTCTCTGTGTGTGTGTGTGTGTGTGTATGTGTGTGTGTGTGTGTGTGTGTGTGTCCATGTTTGGTCCCAGGCAGGACACTGACATTTTAGGCTTTTAAAGGTGTAGGTTAATATTACCCCTGGAGAGGAACCATTTTCTGCTGCCCAAGCTCTGCTAGCACCCCCAACCTCTCTATCCTGGCCGGCTGTGCTTCTGGGCTCTGACAATGAGACACCACAAGCCCCCTGAGGCAGAGATGTCACCTTGGATACAAAGCACTCCCAGTGCACCCCAGCACCAGGTGTAAACCTTCTTTTAGGGGTGCTGAGCAGCTATTTGCAGGTTCCAAGTCGGAGGGTTCTGGCCCGCCCTCCCTCCCTCCAAGGGTCTAATAACATGCTGTGGCTCTGGGGTGGGAGCACAGTGGAAACTGACCGGCACACAGCTGTTTGCTATATCTCTGAAGCCCCTGGTCCCCTTGGTGCTACACAGCTGTCCCCTTCCCTGCATGGCTGCCCTTGGGTTCAGGGAAGGACCCTGCTGTTATATCCCAAAAGAGGGGCTCAGAGGAGTCCCCAGCCCCCTCGGAAGGTTTAAATAGCATTGCTAAGTAGAGGCCTCTAGAGCAGTTCAACCTGGCCCTGTCTTTTCTAGCAGGTATCTAGCATGCTAGCCACGTTTTTCCCTGGTGAACATTGGCCTATCAGGTGAATACCAGGTTGTCTCCTTACCACACAGACACTCTGAGAGTGCTCATGTCTCCGTGACCACACAAGTGGCTTACACAAGGAGTCAGGGAGGAACTAAAACATTATCAGTCTTTTATTTTAAAGGTTCCCAAAGGCAGATCACCTCTAGGAGAACTGTGGCATTTCATCTTGGTTTGAGAAGTTGTCCCAGCTTGGGCAATAGAGGGCGCCTGTACCCCAGCTTCAAAGCAAGGTGGGCCATAGGCCCTGGCCAGGAACAGGCCTAGTGAAGGAAACTGACTGGCTCCTTAGCCCTCTCCAGGTGCCACCAGACACTGGTGAACATCCCAGGCAGTAACCACTGGCCAGGTCCTAGGGACACCTGTCTCCCTTAGACTCAGCCCTCAATGCTATCACTGAGTGTCTCTCTCCCCCTCACCAAATCTGAGTTGCTCCCTCCGCTGTCAGGCCTTGCTGTGCCTGTGTGGAGGCCTCTGGAGGAGACGGTGAGAAAGGCAGGCAGGTTTACTTTTACTCCTGCTTTCTCTCCTGTCTCAACCTTTACCACAGCCTGACTTTGGAGAAGACCTCCAATAGGCCTGAGAGGGAGGGACAGTGACTAGGATGAGGCCACCTGTGCAGAGAGGAACAGAACCAAACCCACTTGCTTCTCTCTGCTGAGGCCGTCATAAGGGGACCTTCTAAAGCTCAGGCCTTGGTCACTGAAGGATGGTGACTTGGGGACAAAGAGAGTGAACAGAGAGGGACTTGACTGCAGTTCTCACCCGAGTCTATAAGAACCCTGGATTCTTTGTCAGACGGACCCAGGAGTGGGTCTCTCAGTGTAGCTGATTGACTGCATGCTAGGTACTACCCAAGCCTGAGGCCTGCTCTTGAGATTCCGTGCCTCAGGTGATAAAACATGACTCTCTGAAAGGAGCAAGCAGTTCCAGGGTCACCAAGGGTCGCAGAGCAGCCATGAAAATAATATTCAGCCCAGTGGCTGAGCGACTACTTGTCCTAGGATCTGGGCAATTAGCTCATGAAGCAAATGTTTCCAGGCCAAGATCTTAAGGGCCAGGGCTACAAGAGCCCTTCCCTGGTTTCCGGGAAGCTACCTTCCTTTTTGGTTGTACTGTGAGAAGTGAGTGTTCAACTCTGACGTCTATGCCTTGAGCAGGGAGAGATCAGAAGATTGGACAGGAGAAAACACAGAGCTCTGGAGGTGCAGGTGGCACACAGGTATACAAGGCTAGGCAGTCAGCTATAGCGTGTCCTGGGTTGTAGTCAACGAACGTCTCTGAGCTGAGGACCTGGGGGTAGGCAGGGAGCCCCCTTCTCTGCCCTGCACGCTGATGGCCAGCACTGCCCAGCTGGCAGAGTCGGCCTGCGTTTCCAGGGCGGGTGCCAGCCAGTGCCTGGCACTTTCTGGCCTCTCCATGGAAATGTCTGCATGCTAATGTTTGGCTACCCCGGCCCCAAGCACATTCCTCTTCTAGAACATTCTGAGAACTCATGGCTCAGCCTGTTTATAGGTAAGAGAATGGGGCCAAGTTGGAAACCAGATGCTTTTAATTTGCAAATCTAAAGGGCTTCCTTGGAAGAGGCAAGGGTGGCTCCCACTCCACACACACAGGGGCTGGACAGGCCAAGCACACATGTGAACACTGCACACAGCCTTGTTACATAGGACACAGGTTGTATAAGCCCCATGCTGCCCCTGTTCTATCTTCAGAGGAGTCCTTGGGACCCTCTGACAACTCTGTGCCCCAGGGTCACCTTTCTAGTGTACCCACCCCCACCCATTTCCTCAGCTCATGTGCCCATTTGTAAAGCACAGACTGAGGATCTGGCATGGGTCACTGGATTGAGACTGAGACACTGGCCCTAAGACAGATATGTTACGATGGTCGCAGATTATGTCAGGATACTTAGCGGGATAAGGATACTCAACTCGGATCACATGTTTAATCTGGTTGGCCTGGCAAGTCTGAAAGCTTCTATCCCCGCAGTTACCACCACCACTCCTGCCCCCATCTCTGATTTCTATTTTCTAAAAGCATAGCTTATCAGTCCAATCATAGTTGTGTAACATTTTATTACAGCTCTTCAGCAGCCTTGAACAGAGCCCATCAAGCTGACGTAACTCATCAATGACTGATTGTAGCTCATCAATGAAACTGTCAGTCATAATAATCATAGCTCATCCATGAAGCATGCTTCCTACTTAACCCAGGAACCAGCCCCCTCAAGATTCTCTTTATTAAGTATCCTGTTTTTAAAATTAAACAGTTATTATCAGACCTTGGAGAAGGTTTTAGATGGCAACTATGGCTAAATCTTGAAGCTTCAACCATGGGTCTGAACTGGGATGAGAAGCCAGCTCCACTTAACAAACAGGAATGAGGGAAGTCCTAAGACCTGCAGTCTGAGCGTGGATATTCTGGGATGGATGGTGGGCTTCAGTTAAACAGCCTCCTTGGCCTATGGACCCTAAACCTGGATTCCCTGAAAGAGGTGTTCTCACTCACATAGGGCTGCATGCTCATAGTGTGTGTGTGTCTGTATGTGTGTCTCTGTCTGTCTGTGTGTGTGTCAGTGTGTGTGTGTGTGTTTGTGTGTCTGTGTGTCTGTGTGTGTATGTGTGTGTCTGTCTGTGTGTGTTTGTGTGTGTGTGTGTTTGTATGTCTGTGTGTGTTTGTGTGTCTGTGTGTGTCTGTCTGTGTGTGTTTGTGTGTGTGTATTTGTGTGTCTGTGTGTGTCTGTCTGTGTGTGTCTGTCTGTGTGTGTATGTCTGTGTGTGTTTGTGTGTCTGTGTATGTGTCTGTGTGTGTGTCCCCCTCACTTTCCATGTTCAAAGCAAGAGGAAGCTGTCCCTTCCCAGAACCCCTTATATCAGGTGATTCTGACAGAAACCCTCACACTTTCTGAGAGATACCCACAGCCCCTGCCATCTGCTACACACACATGCATCATGCATGATCAGGGCAGCTACGAGTCTGCTGATACCCATGGGCACAAGTATACACCCTGCAGAGTGCCATGTGTCTATCTTGAACTGCATCTTAGCTTTGAATGTCACTGAGGAAAAAATGTATTTAAATGTTTCTGTTTGTTTCACAAAGGACAAAACCACAATTATGATTTGGGAGTAAATTAGCATTTCTTTTATTGGACTCTCACTGTACCCCCAAACTGGAATGAGTTGTTCTGTAGGACACTAGCAGCTATTTCCACGCCTACTTTCTTTGCAAAAGTAATGCACAGGAAAGCTAGATCCAACCCCGGCCCAGCCCCTAAGGAAGTAGGCTGACGGTGACAGACAGAAAACATGCTGTAAACTTGCCAGACACAGGTTGCTGGCTGAGTTCTTTTCCAACACTGACCAGCAGGAAATACCAGGCATGGAGATGCAGCGGGGAGAGGGGTCGACTTGCAGTGTGGAAAGGCAATGTCTGGATGTTCTATGTCTGGTGAGGGTTCTATTACCCACTCTGATCTTTCCTACCATATCAGCAGAGATTTTTAGATGTCTTCCAGAGAAGTATCACCAGTGAACTTGTCGCCAAAACTGGGAGAGGGGACAGTTTTTAAGGGCTGCTGGTGATGTGGGTGATGGTGAGCACGGGCCCAGAATGAAATGCCCCGGGCAGAAGCTACGTGAGCTTGAGAGCAGCCTGTCTGGTGGGCATCCAGGCTCACTGCAGACCCTGCAGTGCATGCAGCTGATACTGCAGTTACAGAAACATTCCCGCCATGCATACATCTGCAGAGCAGCACACTGTTCCGGTAGTGTTCAGCTAAGGAGTTCCGAATCACAGCTACATCACACATCATCAAAAAGCCCTGCTATCAGAAGACTGACTGGATATGGATGCACAGGCCCCTGTGTCCGAGGCTGCTAATGTCCTGCCCCATAGCAGAGGCATGATTTGTCTCCATCTGTCACCCACATGGCAGAATGCTTAGGGTTCTGGCTAAAGTATCCCAGGGAAGTCAGATCTTTACTTGCTCTCCAGGGTGACAGCCCATGGGAGGATCAAGGGTCCTGTTGGCCAGTGAGGACCTGGAGGTCTTGCTCTGTAGTGGGTAGGAATGCTAAGGATTGAGTAAAGATCTTGAAGTCCAACTAATGACAAGGTTGGGGACCCTGGATAGGACTGGAGGGACTGGGAGGAGAAAGGGATCAAGCTGAGACTTAGACTCAGAGTCCCTGACACACGCAGGGCTGCTGACTCTTAATCTATTTTTGTTTTGTTGTTTATTGTTGTTATTGGTTTTTGGGTTTTTTTCTAGATGAGAAGTTGATTTTTCTCTCATTTCATGGTTTTGGGAATCTCTCAACTTTAGCCCCCATGGAGAACTCAGATCTGGTATGATATATGCAAGTGTGTGTGTGTGTGTGTGTGTTTGTTTATGTGTATGTGTATGTATGTTTGTGTGTGTGTGTGTGTGTGTGTGTGTGTGTGTGTGTGTGTGTGTTTGTGTGTGTGTATGTTGTCTGGCTCCATGTATGTGCATGTTGGTTGGATGTCTCTGCATGTGTCTGACCTATCACTGTGAACATGTTATGTGCATGTATGTTGTACATCTGTTCATGTGTGTATATGTGTATCTCACATCCCTATGCATGTATGGTGTGTGAATTTCTGTGTATTTCTGTGTATGTGTCTGATGTGCCTCTATGCAGGTTTCTAGTGTCTGTGATTGCAGTATATGTGTATCTCTGTGTATTCATGTGCTTAGTCTGTCTCTGTGCATACATGCTTGCTATGTCTCTCTGTACATGTGTCATGGTTTATTACTGCACATGTATGTACATGTGTATCTGGCATTTTTATGTATTTGTGTGCATGTGTGTCTGGACTGTCTCTCTGTGTATAGATGTAACAAATACCATGTTTTCTAAAGCTTTGTGGGTTTCCCTGAGGCAAGCATCTCATTGTGTCTAGGCCCCAGTATTTGAGAACAGGCCCTCTTCCCAGAGGCAACAGCAGAGATTCATCTTTTTCTCCCAAGAAGGAGACAGAGGGCAGACTGGACTCCTGGCACACTGCTGCTTTGTCTAAAAAAGGTTCCTGGTAGCAAGAAGAGGACCTGTGGCCCAGCTGAGGTCACCACACCCTTCCAACGGCATGCCTGCTGGTCTTTGAGGTCGGCAGAGCCAAAGTCAGTACATCTATAGAGAGGGCAAAGCTCACAGTGCACAGAAATGTCCCTGATGGCATAGCAGGCTCCTGCTCTAGATGCTGGAGCCTCTCCAACTGCCTAGAGCCTGACGGTGGTAGGGGACACAGGATCAGCTTCTTCCATTTGTCCCAAATAGAGCAGCCCCCTACTGGTTCTCCCTCCTAGCCTGGTTCTTGTCTGTCTGCTGGTCATTGCACACAGTGATCACAGGCAGCAGGTGACGAATGGCTAGCATCAAGTCCTGTCATACCGATGGGGTCCCAGGGGAAATGCAGGGGGCTCTAAAAACAGCTTTATTACCAACCTGTGGCTGCAGAGATGATCAATCAAACTGATCGGTGAAGGCAAATGCTCGAGAGACAAGAGGCAGATGTTGGCCTGTTGGTGCGGGCGGGGAAGGTGGTAGGTGGGCTGGAGGCTACACTTGACTCAAGCCCAGTCTTCATGTACATACGTTTTCCAATAATGGTCAGCTAAGGGCACCAGCTGGGCCAGGTCCCTGGCGATGAGAAGAGACAGAACAGCAGGCACAGGAGCAGACCAGGCCATGCTGGGGCTGCTGTCTAAGGAGGGAATTGAGCTGATCAGAAATGGACCCTTTCTTATCAATGGCCTTGTGTACAGTCACTTGGGTAGACCGGAGACAGGGAGGTGAAAGACTGTGAGGTGGTGTCCCGAGGGACAGACATGGAAGGAGATGAAACTTGGGGGCCTTCCTGCCAACTCCCTAGTCGGTGGTGGCTTTATGCTGCCAGCAGTTCAGGCCAACTCATGAAGCCAAGGAGCCCACGCCTTCTTCCTGAGCAGAAGGGCTGTTTAACTGAGGTGAGTCCAGAAGCCCTCCACCAAAGCTGTCCATGGTGGGGATGGCCACACTGGGCCCAGGTCTCCTCCCACGGGCTGGGCTTTCAGGGAGACCCTGGCAGCAGCCTGGAGTTGGGGGGGGGGGGACTGTCCTAAGCAAGATGAATCAGCCTTTTTTTGGGAAGTGACCCCCACACGAGGACATCTTAGTCAGACATAATTGCAAGGAAAAATAAACCTGCCATAACAGAAAACAGCCTTCCAGTTCTCCTTCCCTCCCAGAAGCCTTTTCAATGCTAGATCTTGGCGAGTGCTGGCAGTAGGTAATTGTTAACATGATGCAGTGTCAGAGACTAAAGCCAGCTGAAGTGAGATGGTGCCCAAAGAGTGATAGGAACTTGGTGGGCTGCTGGCAAATGGGTATGACCACTGACCGGGCATGCACAGTCTGACAGCCTCAGGGAAGGGGATATTTTTCCCTGGCTGTGATGGAGATAGTTCAGGAGGGCACCTCTGGTCTCTGCTCCCTATGCTCCCACCTGTGTGGCCAGCTGTGGCCCTGGGTGTCCATGGCTCTCTTCCTATCCTCAGCTCTGCCTCTAAGTTTCCATGTCGTCCTCAATCACCTGAATTGGTGGGGGCAGAGGACCCTTTCGTCCCTTCAGTATTCTTCCAGGCAGGAATTAGATGGAGTTCTGGAGAGAATCTGGATGCTAGAGGGACCTTTGGCTTGGCTTGATGTGCCCAAAACTGTCCCCATAGCAACAAACGGTAATGTAACCACGGTCCCAAGAACGTATCTCACATTGGATTATGACTTCTGTCTGTGGTCCTACCCTGCTTTGGGTAGATCCGGTCCAATCATCATGTCCCTGCTTCTGTCTGGGATCTGGGGGAGCCAGGTGGGCAGAAGCTGCTGTGTGCAAGAGTGAGGGCCAGGTCTTCCAATGCCTGCAGAATGGTGCCCACCACTTCTCACTGCCGATATCTTTGCTCATTCCCAGGAACCCATTACAGGGCCTGTCAAGCCCATGGCTGAAGGGCTGATGTTACTCACTTGGCTGGATTCTAGAAAACCCAAGCTCATTTGCCAGGCAAAATTAATGAGAAAAGAAAGATCTAAATGAGATAGTAATTTATGATTTCCACTAGGCTAGTCTCTCTGGTCCCTACACATCAGTGGCACATCTCATATAGAAAATACTCTGCCTGGCAGAGATAGGCTGGCCCCGAGAACTTTCTGGATCTGTGCCCCTGTTTGGAGCAGACCTGAAAGCATCAGTTTGCTCTCTGTGTCAGGTCTACTCTCAGGGTCACAACACCCCATTCGAAATCTCAAACACGGCATGCCAGGCGCCCCGGGTCCTCAGAGAAAGCACACTTACAGTTGGGTTCAAAGGACCCAGGACTCACACCCCCAAGGCCTCTTTTTTCTGTCCCCTGCCCTCACCCCCACCCCCCTAAAAATACAAAGGAGAAAAATGTAATGGAAAAGCCAGCAATACAGCGGCAGCAGCAAAATAACCCTTTGCTAATGGCTACCAAACTTGCTGAGTGTCAGTTCTCGTGACTCTGTGCAGGGAGAGTCTAAGGGATCATGCAGCTTCCAGACAAGGCCTCTCTCCGGCAGGAGCCGACGTGACAGGGCCTGGAAGGCAGGTGCTACTGTAATTAGCTATTGTTTGACTATCAAAAGTCAGGGCTGATTAAAGCCACTAAGCACAAGTGAGCTATTTTATTTCAAAGAATATTATGAACTGCACGCTGAGGCCCTTTCAGAACGGACCTTCCTTCCGCAGCCGGCTAAGAGCCCATGCCAGCAGTAATCAAACGCAAAATCTGCATAAACCTTCAGGGTTTAATTCAAGCAGAGACCTTTCATTAGAAATATGTTACTTTATGAAATCTGGTCGCCAGCAAGGGGAGAAAAATGTGGCTTCTTAAGAAAAGTGAATGGCACCTCTTTAGTGATTAACCCAAGATTAATGGAGGCCCCCACTGCTCGGCCTAAGTCCATTTTATTGCTAATTCATTTAGGTACCATTTCAGATCTGCCTGACGAAAGTTACCTGCTAGGGCGTCAGGTTTTGGCAAGCCAGGACAGCTATTACGGTCAAATCCCAAATACACTTTTTATTAAAGAAGCTTTGAAAAGTGTCTCGTATTCGTCTTTTTTTCTCCCCTCCTTGCTTTTTTTTTTTTTTAGGGACTTTCTATTTAATGTACTTAATTAGTTAAGAACTCAGACCTGGCTCATTAATCACAGATCGATGTGACTGGTTCACTTTTAGCAGCTGGGGGAACAAACAACACCCATTCCCTCTCTCCCTCTCTGTCTTACACACACACACACACACACACACACACACACACACACACACATGTACAGCCTGTGCAATACACATACATGCCTACATAGATGTCCCTACATATGTGCATGCATGTATGCCCCTTATGTACACACATATACTACACGCATAAGTGCACATACACGTATATGCTCTTCAGGCATACGGATATTCACACATCACACACATACACAAACCTAACTTACATGGATACATTCTCAAATATTATATACATATATACACACATGCTCAAATATGAACACTCACAACTACACATACCTACATGCATGTACAGTTGCACCTCATCATATATAAACATTCACAGGACACATGTGCGGACCTATCCACACATGTATATCTGCATGTGTGTACTCCCTGTACACATGCACACATGAAAGTGTCCACATGTGCAAACAGACATGTTTATACACATGTAAATCATGCACACATGCTCATATGCTCTGGACATAGCACACATGTACAGTCTCTGAGGGTTTGTGGATATCATAGCTCTGTCATTCATAGTACGTCTCACAGTGTAGCCAAAGCCTGACTCTTCTAAGGCCAGACTCACAGAGGGTGGAAAGCCTCCTGGGTAGCTCCAAGAAAGCAGGCATGGTTTTGTCCACTTTATAGATCACTGGCCAAAGGCCCAGTCAAACCTCAGAGAAAGCCCATATGCCATGCTATGACTCTACTTGGAACAATGCCCAGGGCCAGGCTGGGGACCAGCAGAGTCATGACTCTAGCTACCCCATGTTCCTCAGCACCCAGAGAGAATGGAACCTGGCCCAAGGCCTTGTGTAACTTGTTCAGGGCCTAGAGTGTGGCTCTAAGCCCCCATATCAAGCCTGAGACGATCCTGATGCCTCCGAAGGATGTGGGGCATCAGATGAAAAGCTTTCATGTCTTTCTTAAAATTTCAGACCTGAGAGAAGGTAGCTGGGACACTGTGGCTGCCCTAACTTGTGCAAGCCCAGATCTGATGTGATTATCACGGGCCACTGCTGTGACATTCATTGGGAAGGAGGCTGGGAGGTCAGTACTTCTAGATCTAGAACAGCAGGAGGTTCTTTGCAGGAACAGTAGTAGGGTCCCTGGAAAGATCCTGACAGTAGAAGCTGTACTATGGGTGAGGCGCTGCCTCTGTACCCAGGGCAGGGCCAGGTGCTCTCCTGAGCGCCAGGTACAGGTTTTCTGGGTCCCAAGAACTTCAGTGGAAGACACTGTAATCCTACATTCCCATTCCTGTGACACAGCTGGTCCTGGGGTTGTGCTTCAAATAAAAATTACATCACAGGCCCCAGGCCTGAGACAGCAAAGTCCTTCTATATCTGCCCTGCAGGAAGTGGAACCAGGGTCCAGGACTAGAACATCCAGGCCACCAGTCCTCTCAGGACAACATTTAAGAGACTTCTAGAAGCTCTTGTCCGCCAGTCATTCCCCAGAGCTCTTCCCTCATCATGACAGCCCCTAGGCAGACAGCTGCCAGGCAACCTAAAGAGAAATATATCACTAAACGGGAACCATGTCTGGTAGCAAAGACACTCACTGTGCAGTCAGGTGGCTGGGTTGGGGCTAGGAGATGATCTGTTAGCATGGCAGCTGAGGGTGGGGGGCTCTGTGTCAAGGACCCCGGCTCGGAGCCATCGCTTTCGTGGATGCATGACTGGTAACATCAGTCTGATTCTGAGGCAGGAGCCTTAAACTCAAGCTAAAAACATGAAGCCCCGGTTTCTGTCTCATTTTCAGCCTGAGGTAACTACGGGTGAGGACTGGGGGGTCCTGGCTGGCCTCAGTTTCCAGCTTATTGAACCAGCTCCAGCTTTATCCAGCTCCAGGGATATTCTGAAGCCATCCTCCTATTGCTCCTGTGAGACTTCAGCCCCATGGCCACCAACAGGGCTTCTCACAGTTGATCTCAGGGCCCAGGCCTACCTGCAGGCCTCTCAGGTTTCACCCTGTAACTGTGTTGTGTGGGGGGGGGGGCAGCACATTTGAGTGCTTTATTGAGAAGATATGTCAGGGGAGAACAGTACTTTCAATTCTGATCCTCAGAGCCAGAGGACTGAAATTGAGACCCCCCCACCAATCCTCCCTATGTCCCTACAAATCACAGACACTTCCTCCAGTCTTGCACTCCTGTGCCGGACCATGGATCAGCTGCAAGAAAGCCCTACTCCTCCCCAGGCCTGACCAGCTAGCTCTCAGCCATCCAGGCACACAGGTATAGACACCTTTATCTGTGAGAGACCAGCATATTACCAGCTCCACTGTCTGGATCTTTCCAAGAAAGCAGAGCACATCTTATACCAGTCCCTGTCCCCTGCCATTATAAAGGGTAGGGACAGGGCCTGAGCTGCCATCTCTACAAGGTCTGGAGATGAGAAAAAGCTTACTGTATTTCACAGGCAGCCTCTGTCTTGCACCTCAGGGATACCACTTACAAATCAAACTATTCCAGTCCCTAATGCAGAGGGTAGGAACGTCTATGGCTTCAAGAAGATGCTTAATTGGGAAGGCTGGGCCCATCCACCTTTACAGTCCTATGAATATCAGAATATACTAGGTACCACCATGGAACCTCAAGATTGAAGAGGGAAGAGGGAGACACCTAGGCAACCTCTGGTGAACTGCCCAGAGCCCCCACAGTGGTAGCCAGTGGGGCCCTGAAGGCCAAGGAGAAGACCAAGCCTCCTGTCGAGTCGGACAGGTTTCTGAAGCAGACACTAGTAACGGAGAGCAGGCTTCCTTCAGCCCTTCCCAGAGCTGCCTCATGGCTGTGGGCCTGCTTGCCCTCCTCAGAGCCCTGTGCCAGCGAGTGGCCCTGTCCTCTCACCCCTGTGTGCAACTCTCCTCCCCAAACACGTGTTAATTACCTTACCACGCTGTAATCTCTCCCTGCAGTCCATTAATTAAGGGGTCACAATCCCAGAGCATGTTTACCCAATAAGCTTTCTTTTTTAATTATCCTAATTGCTCCGAGACTGACAAAGACGCTGCCCTTCTTCCCAGTGGATTAGCAGATGACAAACGGGCGCTTCCACACGACCCACGGGACATGATGCTCTCCGAGCTCTAACCTGCAGCCTAGGAGGCAAGTGCTGGGTAGCTTATCCGGGGGCTGCATGCATGTGCTCATGTCTATGTCGAAACACGGTATCACACGGCTTGAGGATTCCCAGGGTCAGGACCCACTCTTGTCTCTAGCTTGTCCTTCGAAAGTAGATCAGAACAATAGCTGCCAGAGTCACACTTCTGCCTTGGCCCAGAGTCTGCCTCACCATCCATCACACTGGGCTGAGTGAAGCTCCCCATGGCTGGACCAATCTCCAATCTTCAGTCTCTGACACAGTTACCCATTGATCCCATAGTGTTTTATAAATAAAGACCCTTCTCACTGTAAGTAAAGGACTCAGTGCCCTAAGGATAGCAGCTTCAGCTCCTTCCCATCACGAGCAGCTCAGAGGAGGGTAACTGAATGTGGCACCAGAGGAGGACAGACTGCACAGTGCTATCTGACACAGATCAGGCCCTTCAAGCCTGATCAGGCAGAGCCAGAGGCAATAAGAGTCACTCTGTGCAACACCCACCAAGAGAGCAGGAAGCAGGACTCAAGCAGGACTCAAGCAGGTCCTTGCACACCCATGCTCACGCAGTCACACGTTAGTCACAGCAACATGAATGAACAGAGAGGCCAGGTGTGGAGCCTGCCTGGCACATCGACCACCTGCACAGGTCACAGTACACATGCGCAGACCTTGAACACGTGGAGGTGAGGGAATGAAAACATGTATCATTTTGTATCATTTTGTTCCTACACAAAGACCACAGTGGGCAAATCCAGAGTCTGACTACAGATGCACCGTGGTGAGAGCCAGAGGAAGGAGAGCAGTAGAAGAGCAGTGGGTGTTATCATGAGCAGGTGCAGCAGCGGCTCTGCTGGGTTCCTGAAAGCATCCTGATGGAGAGCATGCAACACGATGGACATGCTGGGTGCTGCTCTCCCTAAAAGTCAGGTGTGGCCGAGCATACCCACAATCCCAGTACTGGGGACGTGGACCTGGACGCAGCTGCGAGGCTTGCTGGCTAGTTAGTTTAGGTGAACAGTCCAGTTCCAGGCATCTTGAAGGTTGGAGAGACGGCTCATGGGTTAACAGTACTTGCTGGTTTTGCAGAGGACCTAAGCTAGGTTTCCAGCATCTAAATGGCTTACAACGTTCCATGGCTTTAGTTTCAGGGCATCCAGTGCCCTCTTTTGGCTTCTGAGGGTAACATGTGGTGCACATACACACATACAGACAAGACACATACACACACACACAATCCTTAAAAAATAAGGTGGAAAAAGGTAAAGAAGACACCTAGCATTGACTTCTGACTTCTACATGCATAGTCACGCACACGCATGCACATGTACCCAGACACACATGAACACACACCAAATATAGAAAGGTGCCAGCCAGGTTTCCAGGTGCCCCCATCCCAGTCCCTCATAGCAGGTGTGCACAGCAGTGCCTGGTATCAGGAAACCCAGACTCATTCCACACATGGTGAAGGAAGGCTTTGGAAATGCAGGACACTGACCACTGTGCAGCATTCTAGTCCCCGAACTGTGCTGTGCACACAGCCCTCCCTGGGTCTCTCGGGGTTGGTAATTAATTCACGTCTGCTGAGGTAAGCACCAGATGCCCCAGGGAACACGAGGCTCCCACTCGGTTGTTCTTGCTGGATTAGGCATACATGGCCACCTCTACCCGCTCTCCTGGCGCCTGGCTGTGCCAGGCAGCCCCGCCAGCTCCATGGAAGTTTACGTCTCTTTAATAAAGATTAAGATGTCAGAGGGCCAGCGTTGCACAAAATCCTACTTTTATTAAGTTCTCATTACCAACCCAGGAGCGAGGCCCATCCCTGAACTTCCGAAGCGGCGTGGTTTCTCGAGAACATGGTTATTAACTATGCATTCACGGTGGCCACAGCTAGGATGGTTCTTGCTGAGTAAGCGATTGGGCTGCACGACACCCTGGCTGGACTCAAAACAATGGGGACTTAATGAAAAGAGTGACCCCATGGCCTCGCCCAGGATGGCGGGCATCCCTGAGAGGGGGGCTGGGCTTCATAGGGTACCAGCTGCTGACCTTGGTCTTGACGAAGCCGGTCCCAGGGCTCCAGCAGGTGCTGCCCACACACAAGGCCCTAGCTGCCCTCTGTGTTATTCACAGGATCTCACCATCGTCTCCCTGACACACTTTAGCTCCCATGCTCAACTCCCCTAGATGAGTAGGATAGTCCGCAGTGAGAGTCTCTCCTGCTGGGCCAGCAGCACTGCCCATTTTCAGGGTGACTCCTCATCACCTCAAGCATCTGTGTGCCAGGGTTCTGGCACCAGCCTCCTCACAGTGACCCAGCTTTCTTCTTCACCAGGACTTACCCCCCCTTTTCCCTACTGTGTCCTCCATAGTGAACCTGGCAGGAAGTCTCCTCCCCCAGAGAACCATCCACCTCTCCCCTGCACTCCATTAGCCATTAGCTGTGCCCAATGCAACCCCAGTTCCTTCTCTGCCCACACCGTGTACACACGTTGCTAAGACCCCACTCCGTGCTCACCAGGCTTCTGTCCCCCACAAGGTCAATAAACCAGTCATCCAGGGACCTAAAGGACACATCTTCCTCTGCCCCCGACTTCAGGTATCACTTGTGCTGAGTCTCCTGCTGCAGCCTCCCCTGCCTGACAGATTGATGCTGTCTGTGTGGGTGGGAAAGAAGGGCTATCCTCGGACACTGTTACAAGCCACTTTATATTCTCTGGAGACAGCCTGGACTTCTCTCTGAGAAGACAGCCAATGTCTCCATCTCCCCCTTCCCCGTTCACACCTCTCCCTGAGGTGTCGCAGCCTGAAAACACCTCCTTGTCATTCACACATGGGCCATCCTGGGCTCTCATTCTACAAACATAGTTTCGGTCATCAACTAATAATGTTTCACTTCGGGGCTCCCCCCCCCTTTCTTCCCACAGATGCACAAGTGATTCATACTCAATAGAAACCACACTTCCGATCTTGAGTTCAAGTCTCTTCTCAGAGATGGTCTGTGGTCCTTGGGGCCCCACCCTCTCACCTTACGCTAGTCAGAATTCCTGGCTTGGTCCCCGAGGACATGGGGAAGATTCTCACGCTGCAGAGTATCACACTGCTAAACAGCAGTGTGTTAGGGCAGGAAGACGACACTATATACATCCCATTGAGAGCATGGTCACCTGATGATGGACTTACTTCATGTTAACCCCACCCTGAGACAAGGAGCCACTGCCTGATGCAACCCCTGCACGCCCGACACACATCTATATCATCATCATCATCATCACCACCACCACCATCATCATCATCCTCACACCCACCATCCCCAATCTTTGTCTCACTACATGCTATAAACCTGTGCTATTTTACCCATGCTCCATCTGTAAGCTCGTCTTCCTGTCCCATTCTGGATTAAGAGCTATCGGTTTAAAAAGGAGGCAAATTGGGGAACTACCCTTTCTATATAGCACCAGGCCAGAGAAATGGAGTCACAAAACAATCACTGCCAAAAGACAAGGAAGAATGGAGACGGGGGTGGGGTGGGGTGTACACCCCGGGAGGGACCGGTCAGGAACACGGGGTTCCTTGGCGTGTGGTCCCTGAACAGCCCAGGAGGTGGGCTGTTGCTGCCAGGCCAAAGCTTGCTGGGTCCTCTCTGGGCACAGTGGGTACTGGAGAGCCTGCGTCCACCGGATAAATGGCTTTATTTTCTTTTTGCATTGGGGACAGGATGCCTCTCTGTACCTGGCTAACCTTGAGAGAGTGAATGCACCCGTCCACACGGGCTTTCTCATGCGGACACAAAGAGGAACTATAGCCACTGCCCTGGAGAGCAGCAGTGAGCCCCCTGGATCTCCTGAGATGAGGACCGAGAACAAGCAGGTTGGTCTCTGCCATCACCATCTCAAAGCGTGATAGCCAGTAGAAAGGCTCAGCCTTGCCCTCCTGAAACCACTGCACAGAGTCTCAGCTGCCTTGCCTGCCACCCCCAGCAGCAGACCGTCTCGTCTCCTTCAGGCCTGCTCTGTCCCTCCTCAGGTAATCTGAACAGGCAGGGACATGGTCTCCCGTGGGAGCTGCACATGGACAGCCACGGGACAGAGGTGCTCCACGCCCCCAGCCCTTCTCCACCCCAGGCAGCCGCCAATCCTGCTCCCTCCGAGGTCTAATTTGATGTTTCCTTCCACCTTTCCAGTTCCCTCTCTCTCCTGCCTCTGCACGGCTTGTCCAAAACAGAAGTACAAAAGGAGGAAAGCTATTCAAAACCCCTCCTCCTCGGTTTATTTTTGTAGCACTCTGGGGTGCCCACGCTTCAGATTCTCTTCCGATAATTATCTGCCCTTTCAGGGCCTTAGGAACCCAGAGTCCCCAGTTTGAAGGGCTAGAAGGAAGCCCTGGCCTGGCCATGGCATGCTGGACCTTCTAAGTAAATGCCGCAAACACAGGAGCTCACCCCTTCCCTCCTCATCCCGAGTCTTGTGAAGTAGATTGTGTAGCCTTTGAGCCCCCCACCCCGCCACTAGTCTGTGATGAACGCTATGCCAGACTCTGTCTAGGTGATAATTTTCCGTCCCCAACAACGCAAACATTTCTGAGGCTAATCCTCCAAGACTCAGCCATTGCTCAGAAATAGCAGAGCTGAGGCTCCAACATAAAATAATAGTCTTGCTTTTTATGACTTCATTTATCAAAGCACACTGGAGCAACATCTTGCTAACCGGGTGAGAAGAAGCTGTTGTTTGCCGGGTGTAGCAGGCTGATGGACGTGGGTGTCAGGTGGATAACGAATCCTGTTAGCATACAAAGAGGCTGAGGCAGAGAGATGGTATCCGTCAGAGGAAAAGGGAGTATTAAATAAGAAAATGGCACATCATGCTGAATCTGTTAAATTAAGAGCTACACTTCCTCGTACCAAAACCGATTTGTTAGCCTTGCAGTTTCTCCTTGTGTATGGCAGAAAAAAAAGGGGGAGCTGCCTGTGACTAGGCCGGGCCTCCTGGCTCACCGGTGCTCAGAGGCACAGCTCAGCCCGTCTGCATGTGGGGCATTCCTGCCTGGAAAGCTCAGGGCAGGGCCAGCAAGATGGCTCAGCATGGAAAGGTGATTATTGCTAAGCCTGACAACCTAAGTTGGATCCCCAGGATCCACACAGTGGAAGGAGGGAGAATGGACTCCTGAAGTCCTCTCTCCTCCCCCAACACTTGTAGTCATGGAACACACATGGTTGTGAGTACACACACCACACAGGCACCACATACACATATACACATACACACACATATATACACATGCACACACATACACACGAATGTAATTTTTAAAATTAAGAGATTACAGTAGACACAGACCATTATAGAAAGGCACGCTGGCCAAAGCGCAGCAAGGGCTGACTGTGGGGTTGGCCCAGTCAACACATCAACAACACAGCTCTACACCATAGTAGCTAAGGCTCAGGAAACATCACAGCAGCAGGCAGGAGGATTGCAAGAGCCAAAGGATCAGGACTGTGGACTAGGAGATAGTTTTCTATATATGACAGGGAAGCTGAACCCAGGGCACTTCAAAAATATGGTTGCCTAAACAAGACAGAAAAAAGGCAACATTAAATTGCCATGGCATGGGGCTCACCTCTAGGAGAATTACAGACAATTAATGGCTCTGGAGAGGGAGAACCCACTGTCTCCAGGGATGAACCCCATGATAGGTTAGCAAATCCCAAGAGGTCAGCCCTAAAGACAACACTAAATGACCTTATCAGGTTGTATTTATCAACATAAGCACATTAATATGTAACAATTACCACTAGAGAAGAAGAAGCCATGTATTTGCAACACAGGAAGGTCATGAGAAGAGTTGGATGAAGGACACAGAGAGAATGTATGAAAGTCTCAAAACACCAATAAATTGCAAAAATTTTTAAAATGGGGGGAGTCAAAATATTAAAAATTAAAAATAGCACAGAGCAGACAGCACAGGAGGGTCTTGGAATGTTTCCCTGAGTGCCATGGGGTATGACAGAGAACAGAAGAGAGCAGGGTCCTACGTGCGTGTGACTGGGTTCTCAAGACCCTGACTCCAGGAGTCAGAGACTTGGCAAATCAGCACCCCGGACAGCTCCCCGCTCCCCACAGTAGGTGCTTAGCAGATGCTTGCTTGTTCAATGGGTGAAGGGAGCAAAGTTGGATTCTGGTAGGCTGGGGGATTCCAAAATTCAAGAAGTCCCTACTAGAGCCTGTCGGGAGGAGGAGCAGTCACACCACAGTGGCAGCCTTGAAAACTCAGCAACTTTACAAAGTGCTACAAAGTTTTATTTCTCAGAAACCCAGCGTGGCTCCTCAGAATGTCGCTCTGGAACTTTCTGGCTACAGGATGGGAGGCAAAGAGCTCGGTGGGACATGGCTATTGAGACTGACTGTCCTATTCCCGTATACGCATAGGAATGTCCTATACCTCTGCCCAAGGTGTCTCCATCCAGCCCCAGCTGGCAGAATGTCACCCAATATCTATGCCAGTGGGACTGATGGCCCCATTTGAAGGCAAGACACAAAAAATTTTTGAACTCAAAAGCCAAGCCTGACGACCATCACCACCAGGGCTAAGTATGCTATGCCTGTCATGAGTCGCACCGCCGTGGCTGGCAGCGTGTGACCCACTTCAGGTGTTCTAATGTATCAGTGATTGCAGTCCACCTCATGCAGTTACCACTTAAAACAATCCTCATGATGTCACCAGGAAGCGGCCCGACATTGTGCATATTTCCTTCTAGCCTCCTTGTGTGTGCACCTCTGTGTGTGCTTCACACATAGGAATAATGCGCCACCTTCTCGTGATCAGCATATGTGCATATATACATGTGGAGGATGGCAGTTAACAGCAGGAATCTTTCTAACCATTTCAGCATCCCGGAGTTAACCGATTGGCTAGCCAGTGGGCTCTGGGGATCCTCCTGTCTCTACCTACCCAGTTCTGGGATCATGGCACATGTTGCTACACCTGACTTTTTAAATGGCTCTGAGCTTAGGTCTTCATGCTTGCACATTAAGAACCTTACTGATTGAGCCACTTCCCCAGCTCTTAAAACTTTTAAAAAGAAAATAAAGACTTCCCCCTCCCCCTTTTTTAAAACAAGTTTTGGTTTATGGAAACATGAGACCACTTACAGAGCTGCACATGGCTCTGCTCCAGCTTGGACCAGAGCTTTCCTGACAGTTAACACCCCATCCTTGTTAGGGCTTCAGTCATACCTGTCACAGTTAATAATAAGCCAATGCTTATATACTGTAACTGATCAATGTTGATACATTGATACATTGTAACTGACCAGAATTCAGTCTTACATTCTGGCTAATTCTCAGTAAAACCTTCTGTGGGTTTGAACATTTGGACACTACCTGGTATCTCTTGTCATAGTCCTAACCAACATATGTACCCTGCCCCGTCCCCTCTGATCATTCTGCCCCTTTTTTCATTAAGCCTATTATGACAGATATAGATCCTGCTGATGCTCATCTGCAGATGGCGGCTTCACCCACAGGTCCACATGCATTTAAGATTTCTACTTGTTCTTCTTGGTTTTGTGGGTTGAGCTGGAAACCCAATCTTTGATGTCAAGTTGTCTAGATAATACTTTGGGGGCACTGGACACTGGGTTGATTTGATTTGCATACTCTGCTATGTAACCATTAGTCAGTGACAACCAGCCAGGAGCTAGCTACCCTGGATTTCTTCTTCCCCAGCTCCAGGCATGTTCTCTCCCAGCAAAAGGCCCTGAGACACCTGTGAAGATTCACTTCACATGTCCTGAAGAGTCACAGCTCCGAGGAAGCCCAGAGTCTCAACCTGAGGATAAGGCAGTCACATCCACAGGGTGGCTTGAGTCCAGCAGGGAGAGATACGGCCACGGCAGTGGGAAGGGTAGCTGTGTGCTCCTCATTCTTTCTGTCTCTGCACTTAAAATTTACTTTATTTTGGCTTCATTCTAAACACACCCAGATGGATGACACTGACCTAACCTATGACCTGCAAGCTAGACAGATGTCAGCCTAGACACAAGCTCCTTCAGGAAGCCCACTGCCCCATCCATTTTGTGGCATAAATCTGAGAGGCAGAGCTCACTTACCACATGTCCTGCTGGCTAATGCTAATGTGGATAGAGTGGTCATATGCCCTCTCTGTGCCCCAACACAGAGGTGAGCCTGTTTACCTCTTCCTCTCCACCCCCAAAGCCTCAGGGTCATATACCCCAGACAGGTGACAATAGATAGTCACATCATACTGGACCCAGCCATCAGAGGAGAGTCATGCTCTGCTGGGCCATGAACATCATGGCTTGTCTGCTTTAGTGAGCGAGGGAGACTAGTTCAAGTCACTGGTTCCTAGAATGCTTTGTCTTCTAGCCTGATCATAGCAAGAACTTACCGATACACCTACTTTCAATGATTCAAGTTCACTCTGCCTTGCCAGGTCCTGAACTCAGCTGGGCCTACAGTGCACAGCTACTCTAACTCTGAGAATAGAAGGGCCCAGATCAGCCTCCCACCGTGCCTGCAGAGCATGGTGGAGCCATATGGGACCACTGAGCACACACTTGAGTCCTTGCTACAATCTGGCTCCTGGCTAGCATCTGACAGTGTCCCACTGGGTCCTGTCTTACCGTCTCCCTCCTCTCCTGTTCGGTAAATGTCTGCAGGGTGACAGCAAACATGTCACAAGGCTAGCACTCTGTAAATGGCCACAAGTGTAGATGAGCCACAGATGGAGCTTGTGTAGCACCTGCCTCACAGTGCTTTGGGGTCAGGGAGGCAGGTGGAACCTATCCTGTTTGCCTGTCTGCCTGTTTGTCTGTCTGTCTTCACACTGTTTTCCTGCCCCTACTGTGGCCCAGGAAAAGCATAGATGTGCTCTACAAGGTAGAACTTGGACCTTGGGACAGCTGTGGCAGCTGCGCAGGGGATCCTCAGAACAAGGATGAATGCAGAAGCCAAAGCTACCCTGTAAGACACCAGTTCTCAACCTGGGGGTCATGACCCCTTCAGGTTGTATCAGATAGCCTGCATGCCAGATATTTACATTAAAATCCTTAACAGCAGCAAAATTACAGTTAAAAAGTAACCACAAGATAACTTTATGGTTGGGGGGGGTCACCACAGCATGAGGAACTAACTGTATTACAGGGCCGCAGCCTTGGGAAGGTTGAGATCGGCTGCCCTAGAGGAAATCAGCAAGCAGAGGCACTTTTGGGATGTCAGTGGGCTGGCTCATGCCTTCTCCCAGGACTGGGCAGCCCTTACCCACGGCTACCCTCCCTGAACCCAGGGCAGGTGTCCTCTCTAACAGAAGGTTCTGGAAGTGAAGGGATGAGATGGCTTTCCACTATGGCCTGCCTTCTCCAGAGACCTCCCACCAACAAGACAGCTGTTGTCCAGGGAAGCTTCCCACCTCTGAAATTCCGGGTCCCACCCAAATCCTACCTGGAGGCAAAGCATTAAGAGGCTCTGCCCTCAACACACAGATACAGGAGGACAAGGCTTCTGATGCTCTCCATGGACCCCAGAAGCTGTCTGTGAGGCCTAGGAAGCTTAGTCGGCACCACAAGGAGGAAACAGACTCAACATTTGTATCCTGTTGTGAGACATTCCTCCAGGGATGCAGCCCTGTCAGATATCAGGACACTGACAAGATGATCCGCTACAGGTAAGTGTTCATGGTATCTGTGGTGCTCTAGCTGAGAAACATCAACCATTGATGCCTGGGGAACACGATACCTCTGTCTGTCCAGTACTCAGAATGTCTTCACATCATGCATGCTGATGACAGGAACAACAGACAGGTGTCTGAAGGGATGAAGGCCAGGGCTGACCCTCCCCATCGAGGCCTAAGACTCTAGACTTGGCTGAGTCTGGTACTGTGTGTTTAGGGCAGAAGAGCCCAATGAGAATCTCCAGCCAATATATATTTCTCTGCTAATAGTGCAGCACAATTTAATTAACTCAGTATTGCACACACCTGAAGATTATGGACCGACTTTATTGACGCTTCCATCTGGCTCCTATAAAGCCAGTAATGCATCCAATAAATCCTGCTTAGATCCGGGTGTGGGAGAAGCCATGCCACTCGGCTGTCTTTCCCAGTACTCTCTCAAAAGGGCTGCCTGGGTGACAGTGACAGGGCCTGAGAACCCTCACAAGGGTCACCTGTATGCACACAGATGCAGGTCTGCTGTGAGGCTGGACAGCCGGTCACTGTGAACTCGGTTCTGCAGATGGATCTCCGCCCTGGAGACAGATGATGCCTCCTGAGTTCAGCCAACCCCCCTGCCCTTCTTCTCTCACCTCTATGGAGAAGCTGCCATGGTCCCTGTCGCCCAGCCTGTCCACTCCAGAGCAGTGCCAGCTGCTCCCTCCAGACCCAACTCACTCCCCAGGCTTTGAAGTACACTGGGCCTGTATGATGGACTGTTTTAAGAGGGGGGCAATGTGGTCACTATTTCAAAGTTCGAAGCCAAGGGCTTTGAAGCAAGAGTGGGGTTCCTGGGTGGGGAATGAGCTGAAGGATAATGTCTCCTTCTCTAGGCCTCCAGAGAAAGGGGCCAGTCTCTCTGCTGACAGTTTCTGAGGCCGGAGAAGAGTCCCCAGGGGACACTTGGTCTCCCATTCCCTAATAAAAACCCAGGGAGGGTAGGCTCGGGCAGCTTTCCCACTACTTGGCACCTCTCCTGACCTCCTCTGGGACCTTTACCTAGAGACTTCCCCACAGACCCTTCATGGGTGCCACAAAGGTTTCTGAGAAGGCAAAACCTGACATTTCTCACAGAAAGGTAGAAATAAACACAGTCCCCCCTTGCCTGCCCCAAGCCCTGTGTACCTCCAGTTGGTTGAGTACTGTCTCAGCTTCATCCAACATGCAGGGCCCTGGAGACAACACCCACAGGAGCAGGTAATAAATTACCTCCAGGAAATTAATTAGCTGCACTTCTGCCCACCTAATCTGATGGTTCGAGCTGATTTAAGGGAGCCTCTGGTGGGGGTGGGGGCAATCAACATCACCTCGGCTGAGGAGGTACGTTTATACAGTCATCACCAAGCTCAGGGCTGCTCATAACTCACCAGGGCTACACTAACGGGTCATTAGTCACCCTTATCGTCTTGCAAAGGGGCCACAGTTCGAGGCCCTGCCCTAAGAAGCTAGTTCAAGTGCCGCAAAGGGATAAGGTCAGAGTCCAACTGGGGCCCCCAAGCTGTCCCGATGGGGGTGGCTAGAGCTTCCGCCGCAGCCCTTCCCCCAGACCGCTTTCTGCCTATCTCCGGACTGAATCCTAGAAGGGGCCTCTCAAGCCAGACATAGGCTGGTTTCAAAGAGTCACTGAGGGTCCCAAGGCCAGTGGCCTGGGCCCCTCGGGAGAGGGACCCTTGGAGGCAGTGCTTCCCGACTTTCTGCTGTCTTGGCGCAGTGTAACACCTCCTCACTTTGCAGCCTTTGATTCAGCAAAATCAAGGATGCAAACTTCTTAGGAGTACTTAGTTTCCATGGCAACTGAAGCTGACCTCAACATTATTGTTCTCAAGAGGGGACTGACTTTGCTATATGCTCATTCACTGAATTAATGGACTCCCAGTTCTTTTATCAGCAACCCCAGAACAATGGAAAGAGAGACATGTCCTCAAAGGGCTTTCAACCACTGTCCAGCCTTTTGTCCCTGGCTTACTGCAACGAGGCAAGTCTATTCAGCCCGAGATTATCAAAATCAACTCGGGGCTGTCTCCGGGGCAGCCAAACACACTTTGATTTCATAAAGACATAACTGATCCCACATGCAAATTAATAATTTCGATCGCAGCGTTTGCTGTGTTAGTTGTGTTTTTGTTTTGTTTTGTTTTGGTTTGGTTTGGTTTGGTTTTTTTTTTTTTTTTTTTTTTTTGGAGAGGTTGTTTTGTTTTGAGGGGCTTTTTTTTTTAAAATAAAGAGAGTATGTAGGGAAAAAAAACTGCAGTATAGTTATGCGTCTTGATGGGTTGCCAGCTGGCTGGTAAGGGCAGGAGAAGAAGAGGTTTCTAAGCTCACCTCAGTGAAAGCCTTTAGTGTAACCCAGGATGGCCAAGCTATGGGTGGTGGTGCAGAGCCTTCCTTCCGGTTCCAATAATACCAGCCAGATCCTGACCTGCAGGTCAGAGCCTTGTTGCAGAGCCCCAGTGTGTGTTTCTGCCCACCACCTCACCCTCCAGCTACATAGGAACAATATGAACCAATCCCTGCCTCCCTGTGAAGAAACAGTCTGCAGAGGAAAAGTGCTTGCTCCGTTGTGGCCCTGTTTATATCTCGGGATGTGTGACATCCAAACAATCGCTGCACAAAAGCCACTTGGTAGCCGCCCGGCTGTCCAGGCTGCCTCTCCCTCAGCAGGCTGAGTTCACACCCCTGGCTCCAGTCATCCTTCGTGAACCATGAGGCCTCTGGGGTTCCGGTCACCAGAGGTGTCTCATCCACAACCAGAATATGGGAAAAAGGTCCCCGAGCCCAGTGGGAGAGGCTAGGGGTCTAACACCCAAATAACCATTTCACAGATTTTCGTAAACATCAATCAATCATCCTGTTTGAACCACTCGAGGGCTATCAGGCGGCTTTTATGACCTGTAGCATTTTGTACGAAATAATAACTGGAAGAGATTTATGGACCCGGTGCTGACCCTCTCGATTTATTTTTTACTCTTTCCATGCCTCCCACCATGGACTAGGAATGCTGGCTGGGCCTTTTCCAGGCCCTGAGTCCCAGTCTGAAGGGTACAAATCCCTGATTTCTTTATTTGGGGGCGGGGAGCAGAGAGGGAGCAGAGAGAGGGAGGAAAGGTGGAAATAAAAACGCAGGAGAAAAGGGTCACTTCCTTTCATTTGTGTTTTCTCCCCAGTCGCCCTGTATTAACACCTCCTTCCTTTGCAAGACGCTGAAAGAAAACAAGATAAAGTGGACAAAGGGAAAGGCCGTGGGGCTCTGTGTTTCCCTTTTCATATCATTGAGGAGATTGAATCAAAATTCCTTCGGCTGATACCATCTCCCCGGGTGGACTACACTCTTGTTAACGGATAAATTCAAACCCTCCAGAAAGTCAAAGAATAAATTTAAGCCTTTGCCAAATGTCTATCCTATTGGATTTTGATAAGGCGGCCATTGAGCCTTAATAATGTCTTCCATCCATTTTCTGCGAGCCCTTAACACGGCTCTTTATTCGTCCCCAAAGCCTCTTCTCCCGGCCTTTTTATTACGGGCTCCGTCGTGCTCTCCAGGGAGCCGGGCGGCCGAGTGATGGATGGACAGCTCGCTAGATTATCTCCCGCAGATGTTTGCTCTCCAGGAGCCCCCGGGCTTCCCTCTAAGTAAACAGACTAAATAGAGTTGCTAGCAGAGGGGCAGCCCCAAAGGTCTTGGGTTCCAGTGTGGGAAGAGGCATGGCTGGATCCAACCATAGTCAAAGTGACTTCTGGAGAAGCTCAGGTGACATGCCCCGAGGGCACAGAGGACAGAAGCAGAGATGGCACCGGGCTTTGGGCACTGGAAGTTTGGAACACGGGCACAGAGGCTGAGGGCCTGAGGCCCCGATGTTGGGGACAATGGGGCCCACAGGAATGCTGAGAGTAAGAAACAGAAGGATTAATGGGAGTGAACAGGAGACCAGGTCCAGGGAGGGACAAAGGGGAGCAGAATGGAGAAAGGAGACAGACTAGGCCAGCCGGAGCTTCACTCAGTGCAGGCTAGTCGTCTTGGATGTGAACCCTGACACAGCTGATTCATGTGTAGCCTGTGATCCATGTGTAGCCTGTGGTCCATGTGTAGCCTGTGGTCCATGTGTAGCCTGTGGTCCATGTGTAGCCTGTGGTCCATGTGTAGCCTGTGGTCCATGTGTAGCCTGTGGTCCATGTGTAGCCTGTGGTCCATGTGTAGCCTGTGGTCCATGTGTAGCCTGTGGTCCATGTGTAGCCTGTGATCCATGTGTAGCCTGTCTGGTCCTGAGCTCCTTCTCCTGTAAATTCTGAATAAATTAAGAAGAGTACAGTGCCTCTGTGGTAACCTCTCCTCTAATGCTCAAATCTACCACGTTTCACAGAAGCTGACAGACGGCAGGAAATAGATGGAGCCCAGAGAAGGCCACTGACCAGCCCAAGGTCACACAGCCTCCACATGCCTCTTTGCCCCACGATCCCCTACCATATCTTTAATACCAGTGTGCACGTCTTCCTTCAGGTGACCCAAACTACAAAATTAGACAGCAGGAACTTGATGGCTTCATCGTGGGTGTGTTGTGACCTCAGCAAGGAAAAGGCACGAGTATACACCAACCACAGCTTTGAGGGACAAACTGCTGGTGAAGCAGACATTTCCAGCTAGATGAAAGTTCAGAGGCACCTGTGACCCCTCTGCTACTAACTTGGAACTCCCATCTCCAGGTCAGTCCCCTCGTCGGCCACCACTCAGTTCCAGGCCTCAGAGTAGGTTTTAATTCCCCTCCTGTGACCCTGGGGAAGCAGACGACGCCCAAATGCTGTGGATGCCTGACACGGTCCTGTTCAGCAGCTTCTAGTGTGCTGCAGCAGCTCCTCGGCCTCTAACCCCCTCAGAGAAACAGCCTCTAACCTCCTCTAGTAGGGCAGAAGGGGGAGGAGGGCTGGGCTGGGCTGAGTTGTGAGAAGCCTGCTGGGATGCAGCCAGCCAGTCAGCCTGGTTCTCTCCATGCTCTGGTTCTCTCCATGCTGACCCACAGATGCTCTGAGACAGACTCTCACTCAGCCTGGCCTGCAGCTTCAAAGGCATCACAGGACCTGCAATTGAGGTAGCCCTGTGACTCAAGCTTCCAGTGGGTCGGTCTCTGGCTGTAGAGTACTTAAAATGTGAGCGGTTCTCAGAATAACCTGAGACCAGGCTAGACAGGGCCCCATGGGAACCACTTTTTATAGAGGGGGTGGGAAAAAGAGTTCAAATCACACACAGCACAGCCACCTTCCACCCCAGAGCAAGATGAGAGTGTCCAGGCTCATCCCATCCCCTGTTTCCACTCAAGAGCAGAGCATCCAGCACCTTTCTTTCTCAGCCCTTTACATTTGAACTAGACCTCTGACCTCCTGCCTTAACCTTTCTACCCAGGCTGGATGGGTCCTCAAGACCCCGCCTTTGCCCAAGGTGGTCTCGGTGAATGCCACACTCCCCAGCTCTGTCTGTGGCATGGAGTGGACCGTGCTTCACGACTCCACAATTCTTGAGTTAAGGAATTCTGTTTCAGCCCCTACCCTGCTCCTTTCAGAAAACACAAATTTATCCAAAGAGGCAAAGAGGGAAGTGGGGATCTGATCCTTGGTACAGGTAAAAGGTAGAGGGAAGAGATGGAGGAAGGAAAGGGAGAAAGGGCCACTGTCAGAACTTTCCCCCCAAAATGCTGCCGAGGTTTGCCTGGGAGGACAGGTCCCAACCCTGGCAGAGAGTTCTGCCCACATGCCTAGCCTACTACACATTGAGCTTGTCTGCTCACTTGAGTGGCAGGGACCCTCAAGTGCAAGATGAATAACACGGTGGACAGTGTGTTGCTGATGCAGGAGCATACTCAGCAGCCCGAGCTAAGACTCCCACCACTTCCAGGTAGGGATGTGTATAAACGGAGCTCTGTGTCCGCTTTTGTTCCTAGGCGTCTTGATGGGAAGATCCTGAACACAGCATAAGATGCTTGTCTGAGCACATGCACATGAGTGTCTTCCTGTGCACATGCGCATTGCATGTAGCACCTGGTGAGTGAGCTCAGGGAGGCTCTAAAGCTGAGCATCTCCTTGCTACTACACAGACTACAGTGTAAACTCTCAGGTATGCTTGCACCTTTGCCTATGTCCTTGGGACATCTGGGTCCTTCCCTCTGCAGAGCTCTCTCTCTCTCTCTGTGTGTGTGTGTGTGTGTGTCTGTGGGTCTCTCAGAGCCATATCTGTCAACCAGCGCTATGATCCATCACTATACAGAAAGGTGTAGACAATACCCAGTTGATGCCTTTTCTCTTGCCTAATGGTTTGCTTACTTAAAGTGACGCTGGAGCCCTCTTTGGGAGTTAAGAGCACCACACAAGGATCTGTTGAATCCGTGCCCCCAACCCCGGTATTCTTTTCATGTGAGTATCCACTGAAGATAGTTAAATAAACACAACCTGCCTTTATTTGGTTTCCATGTGTCTGCATAATAGCCTGTAGCCATTCTCACGGGCATTGGGTTCTCCTCTGTTCTCAAGAGCTGGGTGTGCTCGGTGAGGTGACACTCCCTTGGTCACATCGTGAAAATGAGGGTCTCCCCTAACAGCATCCATATAGTGTGTGTGTGTGTGCGCGCATGCGATAACACTCTGCTCTTGGACTGTGTCTGTCCCCTGTAATTCAGAAAAACGGAGACTACACAGTCGTCCCACCAGGAAGTGCATGAAAGTGGGGTGAAGGCAGTGAGGTTGTGTTTGCCTACCTTTTTGATGCAGCTCTCCTGGGATGACACCTCTGTATCCGTCAGCATCTGCTGCAAAGCAATTGGAAAGGGCAGTTAGTGACTTGACAGGCATTGCCTTCAAGCTTCAGAGGGCTCTGAACCATGGGCAGATCAATGTCCCTGCCAGGACAAAGGCAAGATCTCATGGAAAACTTTTTAGTTTGTGATAACATATCCTGAAGCAACATGAGGGAGGAAAGGGCTAACCTACAATTATAGGTAGACCAGGTTAGCCCTTTCCTCCCTCACGTGGCAGACTCATATAGCTAGTCACATCACATCCACCATGAAAAGCAAAGTGAATTTGTGTGTCCTTGATCATCTGCTTAATGCCCTTATGCTAAACGGAAGTCCTCCATTTGCCTGGGTCTGTGGTGTTGCCCTGTTGAGAACCCATGGTCTATGTGTCAGACCCCCACCTCACAGACTGAGGTCTAGCATCGCAGCATCTCAGGGCAGGCCACCTGTGATTGCATCAAGCAGGGAGCTCAGACCTTGAAAGGGTCAGCAGACCGAGCTCTGCCAGAAACCCAAGCAGAGCCATGTGTAGAAATGGCTCTGCTCCGGGCTGCCCAGCCCTAAAGGGTGAGTTAGGCTTCAGGCATGGCCCTGACCTCCTGGGATTCCAGTTTGGCTTAGGAGGCAGAGCTCGGGGGTGGGGGTGGAAAATGAGTTCTGCTCTGCTTTAGGAGACAGCAGATACAGAGGGGACAACACAGGACTCCATCTGAGTCTGAGACAGCAGAATGTCACTGCTCTGTAATGACATGACATGCGCTGGGGAGGAAGAAGGTTTGTTGTGGTATATATGAGCACCTCTTCGCTTTGGTGCCGAGCATCATGAAGGTGCCTGGTGGACCTCTGAACACCCTCCCTATCCAGCTGTGAGTAGCATAGAGCCTCACAGACACATCTGGCAGAAGAGGAGGGAGACCCCCCAGCATTGGATCCAGAGCCTCCCTTAGAGCTTTCCTCCGCTAGTGTCTGCACATCTGTGGCATCTTACTCCACATATCCTCTCAGAAAGCTGCCAGCCCCGCTCCAGAGGGCTGGCATGTCAGTGACCAGATGTGAAGTGCCGAAGCTAAGCAGACTGGCGACAAACAACAAAGGAGTGGTAGAGAACGGACTTTCTTTTCCCCTTCTGGGCTGGAAGCACATAGACTCATGTTCGTAAATTATAATGTCACTTCCATGAAAATAGGAGCCAAGATGGAAAACCATACTTGAAAAATACAATGAGGAGTGGTGTCAGGCCTGAGGGCTTTCCTTCCCTCCCTTCACACTTCCCTGAGGTGCCCATGTGTGCCTGTGCAGGCCGGACAGGGAACCAAAGTGTAGCGTGCCAAACAGGCTCTGCCTGGGCTCAGCTGTAATAACAAGAGGTCATATTCTAAATGTTGGGAAATTCTAACCCATTGGGAATTTTATGATGTTTCTTTTAATAAATCCTGAAAGTGTGGTTTGGAAAGTGACTCTAAGCAAGACTGAAGCAAGGCAAGGTGAACGCCATGCAAGACTCAGGCCTCCAGAGGAGGCTGTCAGGGACCAGTGATGGGCTCTGCTCAGCCTGGCTGGATTCAGCCACAGAAGCCAGTCGGAGCTTAGCTGTGAACCATTGTGCCTATGCACCGCCTATGGTTTCTCGCCTCTCTCAAAGTCAGGGATGTGGGGGGGACCCTATAAGTCTAGACAGGAGGATACATTGAGACTGACCACTGAACCCTACCTAGAAAGGCCCTTTTCCACTCATGCACTGGAGGCAAAGTTTACCCTAGGAGGCCTCTTCCTGCTATCCAAATCTGTACCCTGGATGCTGTTCCCAGCAGTGATGGAGACCTCTTTGTTAAATATATGCAGAATGGTAGTTCTGTGCTGCAGCCCACCCAGGGTAGGGTGAGTGCCATTCCGGTAGGCCATCAGCTCTTTTAGCTTTCAATGGTCTGTCTTCGGCCAGAAGGAGAAAATTAGTAAAGGTTGCCTTACACTGAGAAGGAGAGACACAGGCAGGTAGTGAGGAGCCATAGGGAAGATGCCACTTGTGGAAACTGTGTCCTATCTATACGTTCAATAAGGAGCAGGCACTGTCCCAAACCTAGTGCATATCTCCAAACCCCATTAGCTTACTGAATGGAGATCCCTGTACTGACACAGAGCATGAGGAATCCTGAGATGCCTGTTCTCTTTGCTGGATGCTCTACTGGTCAACTCCTCTGTTAGGATCCTTTCTTAGGGTCCCAAGCTTCAGGGGAACAGATGCGCATGCGCGTGTGCACACACACACACACACACTCACACTTGCTTTCAAAGTCCCTGAGAGTGTGCAGTGTTTGCTGAACCTGTCAGCAGACAGGTCACAGGAGACCATGTGATGTTTTAGGACCAGTCTAAGGAGCTTGCTTGGTGGCATTCCACAGTCACCTTGTACCAACACACCGATGTCAACGCAGTGCTTGACACTGAAGAGGACTGGGATACAGGGTGGGGTATGAGGTGCCTCTGGCTGTTCTGCTACTTCAAGAAAGAGGGGCTGTCTGGATTTACTGGAAGGGATGGGCCACCCCATCTCCAAGGAATCTCTAAGAGTAAGGGGGGTGTTCCTGTCCCAGCTAAGCCTCCTGACAGGAAAACTGCAGCCTGTGTTACTGATAAATGTGGAGCCAAGGCCAGAACTGTGCCTTTGCATAGCTCTGCCTGCTTAGCTCTCTGTGTGCTCAGTCAAGCTTCAGATCCTTGCAAGGGCACCAGCAGCCAACAGGGCTCCCTGGGACGGGCTTATCACCTGCTCGAGATCGCATTCACCATTCCGGAGTATATGGCTGTCTCTGAGGGAACTTTTTTTTTTTTAAAGAGAGATTCCTTCCTTCTAAGAGGAAAAGGCTTGTGTCTGGAGATCTAAGCCTGCTTCACACTGTGCAAGAGTGGCTGATATGCTCAGCAGCTCTAGCAAGACGGCTTGTGCATGGCCGCACAGCCTTCTCCCAACCTGCCTGCCATCCTTGAACTTAGTGGAATAGAAACTGGTTTCCAATGGATGAGTGTGATTACACCAGAGCTAAGAAGTAGCCAAATGAGATAAGATAACCCATTTGCTATGTCGTTGTGGGCTCCTTCACTCCCAGAGGAGTCGGCACAGCCTTGGCAATGGCTCCTACCTACCTTAGAGTTTGCAACCAGATGGAGACACACACAGGGACACATATAACCTAATCCCAAACTCTTCAAGAGTCACCAAGTAAGAGGGAACAAACAGCCTTGTGCTTCCTAGGTCACAGGGCCGGGCTGGCCTTGGGTCAGGGGCTGGGGCTCTGTTCCTTGGCCTCTTCACACATACTTTTGAGTAGATATTTACTGAGCTATGGGGCATACAAGCTTGGACTGAGACACACTGTGATCTGCTAAGGATCAGGAAGTACCACATGGCAGGCTTCTTTAGTCACTGGGGCACGGAGCATCACACCCTCAGAGGAAGCTGGCACCTCATGAGTTTCCAGAGCCCTCCTGCAAGGGAAGGTTTGAGCTGGGATCTGGTTTAATACCAGCCTTGCCAGGTAGAAATATCTTTAATGAGGCCTCCTCACCCGCGGCTGACCTTGGGTGGAGAAACCGCCGGACGCACTCCGGAGCCTCTCAGCCTTGGCTTCCTCCCTGACTGGTCTGCCGTTTACTGAAAACCCTCTTTATGTTGCTAGCTCAGCCTCGGCGTACGCACTGCTGGCTTGCTGATCGCTGGCAGTGGCTGCCCGAGGCTCTCAATGTCTCCCCCGCACCCCAGCAGAAGTATTAGGTGTGTTTTGATTGAACATTTTAGCCAAAAAAACGAGGTTTGACCTGCGGCATTTAGCTTCTCTCTCGGGTACCAGTGCCAGGATTTAGCTAAGTGGGGTTGCTCAAAACATCTTTTTTGACTCTTAAAATAAATACCCTCTGTTCTCCAAGAGGTTGGTGAAGAGTACACACATACATACAGGCATCTCATAGGCTCACAGCTCTGAAACTCTGGCATGTCCCCCAAGGGGGCTGACTTTCTGTTTGGTGTCACAAATGGATCCCAGAAGGCGTCTCTCCCTTCAAAGAATCTGGGAGCAGACTTATTGAGAGGAGGCCAGCGGGGTCCCAACACAAGGCTACTCCAAAGCCAGACAAGCCAGACTGGGAGCATGGTTCCAGCTTGCTTTGCGCAGTTGCCTGGTCTTTGCACATAGCCCATGTCTCTGTAGTCCATATTTCTTCCGTATCTATTTTGAAGTCCTTTCTCTGGATCCAGGGATTTGTCTAAGCCTAGAACTATCAGGAAGCTGACTGTAGGATCTCTTCTGGATGGGGAGAGGGGAACGGTGTTTGTGATAGTATTAAGGGGGCGATGACGGAGATTCCCAGGCATCCTATTCTGGCTCTGAGCCTTGCTTGCTGACTGGAGGAGGCTGTGGGCTCCAGAGCTCAGGGTTGTTAGGAGGACAATATAGGCAGAGATACAGAATGGTGGCTGCTGACCTCCTCTGTCAGCAGCAGCGTTGACCACTTCGGGGGCCCACCCTTACAGCAGGGTTTTCTGCTCATAAGCTAAAGAATGGGACCACATGGGGCTACCTTGATTTAAACCCAGGTAGCTGTTGGAGAGGAATCACCTCGTGCTGTCAGTAGCTGCCTCTTTCTGGATGACAGGACATATACATACATGCATTTTGAGACTAATGGATACTGCTGGTAGAGTCCCTCATTGTCCTGGAACTTACTAACTCTGCTGGGCTGGCTGGTCAGTGAGCTCTGGGTCTTATCCTCTCTCTACCTCCCCAGCATAGGGATTAGAGATATGTACCACCACACATGGATTTCGTTACACGGGAGTTCTGGGAGACTGAACTCAGGTCTTCCTATCTGTGCAGAAAACGCTTCACTGACCACCGAGCTGTCGCCAAAGTCTGGGAGACGAGGTTCTTAAAGAGTAATGTTCACCCTTAATGTTCTTCCCATACCAGCATCTTACAGTCAGGACATTCGTTCTGCCAGCTCTAAGGGGTACAGGAGCCCCATCGAGGGAGACCACAATGACACCAGAAGTTGGTCATCTCCTGGGTTGTCTAACACTTCTCCTTCATGAGAGAGCCCAGGGGTGGCAACAAATAGGCTTGGTCACTGGGAAACAGTCAGGGGGAAAGCAGAGAGGGAAAGCCAAGGAGATGGCCTGAGGGCAGGGAGCATCAGAGTGTGGGCCACATGGGCTCTTCAGGGACAGAGAGGGTGGGTCAGACACATTTGAAGAAAACAGCCATGTGATAGGCTCCCTTCTGATAGGTCCCACACCTGACGCCTGTCCGGATCTCCCTAGGAGAGGGACACTCCCCGTAGCTGGCATGCTGGCCAGTGCTGAACTGGGACACTTCCCGTTGGCAGTTCTAGTGGGAACCCGGAGATGTTCTGAATCCCCAGGCCAGCACTGGCTTCCAGAGCAAAGGATCTGGCCATGTTGACACAAACTCCTGAGCTCTCAGCTGGGAGAGTGGGGTCATATTTATTTATTTATTGTGTTTGAAAAAGAAAAAAAAACAGCTTGGCGGTGTTTGAGCTGCAGAAATGATTTTTTTTTTTAAGAGCAGTAGACACTGTTTTTAGCTTTTATGCCTAAACAGATACTTCTCAGTTCCTACAAGCAAGAGCTGTCTAATGAATGGAGGCTCTCTTCCCTCCTAAGAAAAATATTTACACAGTCTAGCACAGCAGCAGAGGACTTCAGGCAGCAGAGGACCATCCCTGAAATGCAGAGAGGTCTCCACGCTTGTCTGCCTGTCTGCACTCAGCCAGCCCTCTTCTCCTCAGGGGCATCTCCCACCCCCATCCTCCCCTCCGGGGTTGCTTCTGAGAGACCAGTCCCTAGAGAATGCTGACATCATTTTACTTTCTAGAGCCCTCCTATTTGGCCAAAAACCCTGGGTCACTTGGTCTCTAGCTCTGTGTGAGGAGAGGTGGTGATTTTCTCAGAAGTTTCCCGTGAAACCCACTCCCCGTGAAGGGTGTGGTAGAACCCCAATCCCATACCCATCATGACTTGGATGGGCTGTGCCCGGCCCTCTTTCACGGCCTGTTGGGGCCAGTGGGTCTTAGCTGCTTGCCCAACCATTTTCCTTCAGGCACAGGCCTGTCTTGTGCTGCCTGGCCAGCACAGTGGTGCAGACCCAGAACCTGGGCACGGGTTGGCTGCTCTCAGATGATCCAAGAACACTCTGTTCACGGGCAGTTCTGGGTGTGTGATCACACTGTCGGGACACCTCATCCGGAAGAGGCTGCCTAGTGCTTGTGGCTGCCTATTGCAGACGGATCAGATACACGGGTTATAGGGTCTCTGTCTGTCTCGGGCTACTATGCCTTCTTAGCCTTATCTGTGGGCACTCATGGAGTACCTCTGTCTACACTGGCTAGCAGAAAGTGACTTGGAGCCACACCATAACACACCAAACAGTCGCTCCTTCGCTACACTCGGAACATTAACAAGAGAGAAAGCCTTGGGTAAGGGCCAGTGAGTCTGGGTTCCTCTTGACTTAGGGATCCTGAGGTGAGGGTGAGCCGGGATGGAGTGGAGTTGAGAACCAGCAAAGGTGGAACAGAGTAGAGAGCTCTTTCCCACAGAGACAGAGGTGCTGCCTGGCGGGAAGGCCTGGCGTCTTGGCTCAGGGAGCTGGGTTTTACTGAGAGCAAATACAAGTGGACACTGATGGTGTGACAGGTGGCAGAGATGGAGCTGGGACAGACAGATGGTCGAGGCAGGGAGTAAGGAAGGCCTGTAGGGGTGGCGGCTGCGTATCCATGTTGTTCTTGGTTGCCGCTAGCTTCCCTGGTCAGCTCTGAGAGTCAGGTGACTTTCTCATTCACCTTGTGTGTGGTGTGCTAGGGTGCACTTTGTCCCACCTGCCTGACGCCCCACTACTAACAAGAATCTGTCTAGCTTTCCTGGGGCTAGAGATGGAGGCTGTTTAAGAGACAAGAGGGTCACCATCAGACAGTCAGATGGAGGAAAGCCAAGGGTCGGGTTGAGTTGGTTGCTGAGCTGAGGACTTGTGTCACAGGGCTTATGTCATTGCTCTCCTGAGAAGGAAACAGCACACAGAGGCAAAAGAGCCTTCTCACATCTGCACAGCACTTGGGTGGAGTCAGGACAGAGGATGATACTGTGAACCCTGCCGTGAGTCCAGTGAGGGCCCCGAGAGAGGCAGCAAAGGTGGTGGTGATGGGTAGTTCCTCCCCTGAGGGATACTGCAACAAGATGGTGTGGTCTAGCCCTGGCCTATGACCTCAGGTCACCCAGCATCTGCTAGCACAGAGTTTCTATAGAAACATCTCACCCCCCCCCCAAAAAAAAAGGACCAGATGGGAAAGATATCCGCCTCTGCTCCCAGCCACCTAAAGGCTAGCCTATTAACATGTTCCGGCACCATCCTCAGCAGGCCAGAAGGAGGGTCAGGCCTGGGCTGGCCACTCTTTGGGGGGTATGTGCAAGAGTTCTCTCAGACTTCCCAACCCTAAAGCTGTCCTTTTGAAGAGAGGGGCATATGCAGATTGGCCCAATGAAGGGCTTCCTGAGCCTCATTCAGTATACAGCTTTCCAATCAAGGGGTTGGCTCTCCCCTAAGGAGGGGCCACCCTGCAAGGTTGTGATCCCTCCCGACACATGAAGGCAGCCTTTCTGCTCAGCTTCACTTCATAGGTGCTGGTCAGCTTAAGAGTTCCTCAGCACAACAGGCTCTGGAGATCCCAACCCTTCTCTCTGTCCTCCTTGGAGGCTGATAAGAGTCAGGAGGCCTCACAGTCTATGAAGGCACTCCTGGCCACCAAGGGATCTAGATAGAGGCTGTAGCCCAGGAAGGGGAGATTGGTGAGTCTAGCTTGGTAGGTTCTCATGCCCCTCCCCTCCTAGGCAGTGAGCTGAGGACTAGGACTAGAAGGGACCAGAATCAGTAGGAGGTGAGGAGCTAGAGTGAGTGGTGGGCACTTCACCTCAGATGCTACAGAACTGATCAGAGATGCCCTGCCTTCCTATGCTGGACACTTGGCATAGGGTGAGAGATGTCAGTTTCAAATGAGCAGAAAGTTACCTTGACTCTTGATCCTGACTCTTCCGTCTTCACTCTTACCCTACAATTTTCTACCAGCTCCTACCTACCCCAGTGAAGGCTAGCAGAGGTTAGACTGTTCTGGTTGGAGCAGTTGGTCGCCCCACCAGAGGGCAAAGGCAACAGGCAGAGAAGACATCCAGAAGCAGAGACAAGCCAGGCACGAGGCCCCAGAGACACTAAACAGTCATGGGCTAGATCTGTGATACCAGCCACTCCTGGACACTGATGGGGACCATTGGAACCTAAGCCACTGCCAACAGCATTGACGGAAGCAGCCCTACAGGCACCTGATGGGAGCTTCACGGAGTGGAGGCTCCAGTGTGTCAGACATGGCCAGTGGGTACATGGAAACACTCTTCAGCGGCCACCCGACTGGCAGTCTAAAAGCCACACTGGGGGTCCATGCACACAGTGAGCTTGCAGACACCATGTTCTTCACATCCATAACCACATACTCCACCTTGTGCCTCGGTGACCTCCAAAGGCTCATGATGGTTGATGTTCTGTAATAAGAACACTTAATACAACAAGGTCTTCCCTTGCCGCAAAGCACTAACCATTCAGACAGAGGGGCACAAGTGAGTCTGGCAGACATTACACCGGGCCCAGGGTGAACTCAATGATGTGGCATTTATAGGAGGAATCTGAAGTATTCAGACTTGGACAGGAAACGGAAGGTAGCTAGCTGTAAATGTTCTTGCAAGTTCCAAGAGACTAATTTGTGTAAGTAAGGGAAGCTCCGTGCTGTCTGAAACCTTTCTGCACCAGGACAGCCTCCCTGTATCCATCCATCCATCCATCCATCCTTCCCTCCTCCCTCTCCTTCCTCCCCTCTCTCCCTCCTCCCCTCTCTCCCTCCTCCCCTCCCTCCTTCCCTCCTTCCCTCCCTCCCTCCCTCCCTCCCTCCCTCCCTCCCTCCCTCCCTCCCTCCCTTCCTTCCTTCCTTCCTTCCTTCCTTCCTTCCTTCCTTCCTTCCCTCCTCCCTCTCCCTCCTCCTCTCTCTCCCTCCTCCCCTCTCTCCCTCCTCCCCTCCCTCCTTCTCTCCCTCCTTCCATTTCTTCTTCCTTCCCTCACTCCTCTCTCCCGCCTTTTCTTCCTCCCTTGTTCTCTCCCTTCTTTCCCTGACTCTCTCCTTTTCCTTTCTTTTCCATTTCTTTTCCTTCGCTCTCCTTTCCTTCTGTTTTCCCATCCCTTTCCTTCCTTTCTGCCTCTGCTCCTGTCTTCCTTTCATTTTTTTTTTTGTTTTTTGTTTTGTTTTGATGCTGGGAATGGAAGCACATTAAGAGAGTGCTCTATGCTAACCTGCACTCCCGGCCCTCAGAACAGATGTCTGTGCCAATTGCAGACAGGAACACCCAAGCCTCCTTCCTTGTTCAGTCTCCCACTGCTTGCACCAACTCTAAGCGTGATCCATCACAAACCCAGAGGGAGCTCATCCGGTCACACTCCAGGACCCTGTGGTCATTCTCTCACCTTACTTCAGAGAGCTCTGGAAATCCCCCAAGCACACACAAGGATATTAAGCGGATGAGATTATCAGACAACTTTCTTCCCGCCCAGGCTGGCAGGACAGCGGTTGCCACAGATGCCACCTGGAATCCATGATGGAAGCCCCATAGAGACCCACAAAGGTCCTAATGATGGCAGCACCATAGAGACCCACAGTGGTCCTATAGACATTGAGCCTCATTGTCTCCTGAGGGCCTTTGCTTCCTTGGTGGGAAAAACAAGTCATCAGACTGACTAATGGCTCCACACAAACATTTGTCTTTTACTTTCAACCTTTCTAGTTACAGAAATAACCTTGATATTGATAGAATTATATTAATGCACTTCAACCTGACCCCACTTATCGATGGCTTGTTTGTTAGGGCGATCTTTAATAATCATAAGTGAAGAGAAAGCTCTTAGATCTCCTATGATGGAGGCCCTAGGGGCTCGACCCCTGGTCATTCAGCTCCTCTGGGGCTGTGACATAACTTTCTCACTGGGGTTTGACGGGCTATTTATTATCTGGAGGTAGGAGTGCACCAAAGTGAAACAAGTCCAGATCCTGTAAGGAGGAGGGGGAAGGAAGGAAAGGAGGAAGATGAGGAGGAGGGAGAGGGGGATGAGGAGGATGAAGAGGAAGAGGGGGAGAGGGAGGAAGAAGAGGAAGAGGGGGAGAAAGAAGAGGAGGAAGAAGAAAAAGAAGAGGAAGAGGAGGAGGAGGAAGCAGAGAAGAAGGAGGAAGAGGAGGATGAGGAAGAAAAGAAGGAGAAAGAGGAAGAGGAAGAGGGGGAGAGGGAGGAAGAAGAGAAGGAGGAAAAGAAAGGGAAGGAAGAGGAGGAGCTGCCACTGCCGACTCCACCACTGCTGCCACCTCTAGCTCAGTTGGCAAAGTGTTTGAAGCCTAAGCTTAAAGCCCTGAGTTCAAATTCCTAGCACTCATGTAAAAATATGGGGTACAGGGTCTGAAAAGATAGCTCAGCAGTTAAGAGCATTCACTGCTCTTGCAAGAGAACTCAGATTTGGTTCCCAGAACCCATATTTAAGCAGTTCACAATTGCCTGTAACTCCAGCTCCCGGGGATCCAAAGATGTAGACCTTCCCAGACACTTACATGCATATAAATGCACAGAAACTCACAAGGGCATACATGCATACGTATCACTCTTTAAAAATCTTCTTAATAAGCTGGATTCACCTGTAATTCCGGTGTTGGAAAGGCAGAGGGACAGAGGGATCTCCTGGCCATCCAGTGTAGACAACTCAGTGAGCTTAAGGTTCAGTGAGAGATTGCTTGAAAAACTAAGGTGGAGGGCCAGAGAAAATACCTAATGTCAGCCTCTAGCTTCTGCATGCCAGTGCAGACATGTGCATCTGCAACCACCATGAACATGCATACATACACTAAAAGAGAAAAGGGGACTATAGTGAATTCTAGAGATGAAAAGATTACCACCACCACAGGTGTTCTTTTACAATGCTCCCCCAACCCCCCAATCTGGTCCTATTTTCCCTTCATCATGTTCCCACCTGGATTTACCACACTCTGGTTCTTACAAGCAGTTTGCCCATGCACACTTCTGAGTTTCATAAAGTAGCAACCAAGGAGGCTAGGGTACCACTATTTCCATTCCCACCTGCAACAAAGTAACAAGGAGACTAAGGGCCATGAGGTTCTGTCTCAGGGGCACTCCTGGGTCCTGCTCCTTGCTCTCAGTAAACATCTCAGTCCATGCCAGAGAATGTAGAAGCTCAAAGAGAAGCTGGGACACATGTCCAGTGTCACATTGCAGACTCCACAGGACCTGCACAGGGCTGTTATCTCATTTGGTCTCTGTGGAACTGGTTCCATTTGAAGAAACAAATAGGAAAGGGTGTAAGGAACTTTGTCATCTCTCTCACAAACGATGTTTCCAATCTGCTGGAAGGGGACAGGGTGGCAGAGCTTCAAATGTCTGGGTTTAGTCACAGCTGCATTGCTAACTTGAGACCACTGTGTTAGGGGGCAGAGGGAGGCTGAGAGCGGCCGCCAGACAAGACCGCACACTTTCCTAATGGGGCCCAATTACAGGAACAGCTGTGTGTGTGTTCTGTGCATGGCTCTGAAGCTCCAGTCTCAGGGATCTTGCAGACTCCACTAGACTGTGGCTGTAGCCAGGAGCCCTGGGGCTTGAATCTGCTCTTTGGTGTGAGAAAGGCAGGATTGCTTGTCTCACCCCACCCACCCTGCCTCCAGTTACCAAATGAACTCATGTGCCTGGCTTTTGTCCTTGCTTGGGACAAAGCATGGTAAAAAATGCTAAGGGATTCTGCAGGGCTGTCCAGTCCTGTTGGACTTCAAGTGCACCCCTAAGACTGCCTGTCTTCAGAGGCTCCCAGGACACTAAAGGTATTTTCTCTCTTCCTGTATTGGAGCCTCCAGAATTGGGAGAGGCTCAGAGGCTGAGGCAAGGCACCTGGCTCAGGGTCACTTTGTCCTTCCCAAGACCAGTGATACTCTCTGCACACGCATGCCCTTGGATGGCCTTGAGATCTCTCGTCTGCCTCTGTGGCATGGGATGACATAGGCTAGAAAATGAGTTGAAGCTGCCCAGGTTGATAAAGGCACTCGAGAAACTGACTATTATTCTATTGTATTAGTATTACCAAAGAGACCTGCTTCTGCAACTGCTAGCACTAAAACCACCAAGCCCTGGGGAGGTTAATCTACACCAGGTAATCCAATCCCAGGGTAAAGAAATAGAGCCATCCTGGCTACCTCATCCCTGGGCAAGAGTCATCAACACTCTATGGCTCACAGACCTAACTCAGCCCATGGTCTGTTTAGGTGCAGGGAGGAGGTGGGTCATCGAGCCTTATCCCTTGACCACAGAATGGCCAGTGATGAGTGATAAAGACAAAAATCCTATTCGGGAGGTGGGGGGAGGCAACAACAACCTAGGATAGAGCTCGCACTGCCTGTGGGCTTCCTCTCTGGGACGGTGGGAAAGGATGGATCAGGAGCCTTGTCTGGGCTGCTGTGGGACACTGGATCTGGCCAGCAGCTGCTGGGACCCACCCAACAGGACCTTCTCAGCTGCAGGCACCCCTGAGTTAAGGTAGGAAATTGGAAGTAGTCTGAAATGGTTCTGCTCCCCTCTCTCTCTCCCTCTCTATCTGCCTGCCTCTCTGTCTCTCTCTTCCTGTCTCACTCTGTCTGTTCCCCTTCTCTCCCTCTCTGTCTATCTCTCCCTGTCTCTATCTCTGTCTGTCTCTGTGTGTCTCTGTCTCTGTCTGTCTGTCTGTCTGTCTCTCTCATTTTTCTCCCCCTCTGTCTCTATCTCTGTCTGTCTGTCTGTCCCTCTCTCTCCCTCTCTGTCTGTCTCTCTGTCTCTGTCTCTCTCTCTCTCATTCTTTCTCTCCCTCTCTGTCTTTCTCCATCTCTGTCTCTGTTCCTCTCATTCTCTCTCTCCCTCTCTGTCCCTCTTTCTCATTCCTTCTCTCTCTTGCTGGATCTGTCTGTCTGTCATTTTCCAACAGAGAGAAGCACAAACAACTATCACAAAGAAAATCCCAACCAGAGTCACATAACCTTCTAGGACAGTAAGCCACCTCTGAGATGGGGAGGGAGGTTCCTTCCTCAGGCAGGTCTTTTAGTCCAGAGATTAGAACTGGTTAGGACTCTGGCCCAGGTGGCTGTGGAACTAGGAGGCAGGGGTTCTTGTTCTCTGAAAACAAGTCTCAGGAAGCCCTGGGTACACTCAGGGATCAGGAGTGACTTTCAAATTGACCCTCTGCACACCAGGTTGCTGCAGTGAGTTACAACAGGTCTATCTGTCCCTTCTCAACCCTTATCTGGAGAGGTCAATGGGGAAATGCAAGTGTTCCCTGTGAGTTTCATTTTGCGGCAACCCTGCAGGGGGTCCAGGGGGATCTCAGGCTGCTGCAAAGAACTAGGATTCCTGCCTAGAAACTCATCAACAGCATCAGAAGCATAGACAGTTGATACAAACCACACACCCAGGGCCTTCATGTTCCGGGGGAGGTGGCGTTTACTCTGTCACCTTTCCCTGTTTCCTGATGCTTCATGAAGGAAGGCTGTTGCTCTCTAGAAACATCCTCTTGTCCCTGTGCCTTGGGAAAACACTCATGCCTGCAGCCTTCCCTTCTTTCTAGTTCTTAAAAGACAAGACCCTTTCATCCTTCCTTCCCTGGCTTATCGCCAGTGCCAGAGTCAGAAGGCACAGGTGGGAAAGAGCCAAATGAGCTGCTGAGTTCACAGACCTCGGGGTCTGAATGAAATCTGCTCTGCACAGGCATCTCACCTTGTGGCCTACTGCAGTGGGGGCTGCCAGCTAACATGACAGGATCAGCATCTGTAGACAGAATGACCCGTCAGCTCAAGAGGAGGACCAGCTTGGGGCACCTGTGACATGCCCGACCTTTAGGTCCTCTGCATAGGGCACACTGGACAACAAATGTCTGAGGAATATGTCAGCCTCTTCTCTCCTTGGCTCAGAGCAGCACAGTCTCTTGCCACCTTTGTATTCCAGGGAAGTGACTGTTTCTACAGCCAGCTGGACCGAGCTCCTCCCCCAGACTTGATGGAAACAATGTATCCAATCCAGTAAGGGCACCTGAACCAGGGGAGGCGGGGTTCAGCTACAGAAAAAGTTGTGCTAAACACGGATGGTTTGAAACTCTGATCCTGGAGCCACTTTGGCCATTTGTTTGGCCACCCACTTTATTTGTTCCTCTAAAGACTGAAAGAACGGCTGAAGTCTGCCCAACTGTGAATCTTGAGAGTCTGGGAAGTATGGCCAGAGGGGTGAGGGCCCAGAACACTCTGTGCAGGAAGAAATGGGAGATGTGTGCAAGAGTGAGGTTAGGTGAGTCTGGATGGATACAGGGTCTAATGAGAAGAGATCTCTGGTGAGGGGCATCTGAGCCAGGATACCTGAAGCCATCAAGGGCCATATATTTTTCAAGCCTCAGGTTGCCTCCACCTGGGGTGGCTCCACACTTGGGCCAGCTGCATCTTTTAAGTTCTGGGCTGGAGGAAGAAACCAAGAAAGATCCTCTAGGCTTTGCTCCTGCCTCTCTTGTGACTCCTCTCTCAGCTTGGTGCTATTCTCCCCTCTGGGAGCCTGCAGTGGGGCCACAGCAAGGGCATGCAAAACTCCCTTTCCTCTTTACAGCCCATTTTGCCTATTTTGGTCTAATGGTGTTAATTACTATGAGCTGTTACAATGATGCCCCTGGGCTTGCTGTGGGGTCATGTTCTGGGAAAACATCCTAGATTGAAAATATCACGAATCGGAAATGCACTGGCTACACCTCACATTCTGAACATCCCAGCTTACAGCATACCGTAGCTCACTATAGAATGCCAGCTGTCTGTCTCCCTGGCGATCTCCCGGCATCCTGGGGGCTGTGTCTGCCCCACAGCGCAAGAAAGGGTCATACTATGTGTGGATGAGCCAGGAAATGACAAAGGACAGAATTCAAAGTTCCCATTCTGCTGAACACAGTGTTTTGTGTTGGCAGAAAGCTGAAATTTAAAAAATTAAATCATGGTTAGTGAGGGCTATGTTTCCCAAGTTACCTCTGCAGAGCAAGCCAGAAGGCTCCAGTACCAGGCAAGCTCACGAGCACAAATACTCTACCTCCTTTCCTGCGCTTGCCTCTCATCCCCAGAGCACACTTAGTGTTTTGTGGGACCTGTAAAAAGATTCTCTTTTGTCCTAAAGCTCAATCCTGATGGACACAGACACAGCTAAGACAGGAAAAATTGGGGTACAGAGGGAAGCCCACATCTCTAAGCAGACTGGAAGAGGGACACACCTGATTCACTCAGATTCCACCAACTTCTTTAAAAACATATTATTTATTTATTTATTTTCATTTCAAATGCATTGGTGTTTTTCCTACATGTATGTTTGTGTACGGGTGGCAGAACTCCTGGCACTGGAGTTACAGATAGTAGAGGGCAGCCATGTGGGTGCTGAGAATTGAACCCTGGTCCCCTGGGTGCTTTTAACAGCTGAGCCGTCTCTCCTGCCCCTGCATTAGCTTCTTAGCTACAAACAGGAAAAGCCCCCCTCCCCCCCTTCCAGGTGATAGCTTTCGGTTGCCCTTGCAAATCCTCTGGCACACCTAGAAGATTCTCACAACAGGGTTAGCTTATCTTCTTTTTCTAGTACCTTATGGTGATCTTAAGTCTGAGGCCCCACGAGACTGTGAAGTGTGAACAAGGGGCTGGGGACTTTGGTCTTTGGACTTTACCAACCAGATATTTGGGCCCCAAAGTCCTTTCAGCACTGACTTCTCTAGAGGAAGGCAGACCGGATCATGGTGGCTGCCCATAGTCTGGTCTGCTTCACTCAGCAGCTCTGTGCCTGAGGGCCACTACAATCTTTTTACCCAATTTTCCAGCTGAGTTGACTGAGGCCTGGGAAGGTCGGGGAGCTTGCCCAGGGTCACTGAGTAAAACAGCTTAGCCTGTGGCCTCAGGACAAGAACGCAGGACCCTGAATCCTGCCCCTAATCACCCAGCTCTTTCATAAATAAAAGTAGTAACAGGGCTCCATTTTATGTAGGAGAACCACTCCCCAGGAGGCCACCAGGTTTGTGGCCAGACATGTGCTCCAAGGCTCATAGGCCAGAGGCAAGGTGGGAACGCAAGCGGCAGGAGACAGGGGCTTGCCACACCAGTTGGCTCTTGCGAAGGCATTAATTTGTAACAGACACGCAAAGAGCTGGAAAGAGCGAGCGCAGGACGTTCTGCACACGCGACAACGGCTGATTATTCATTGCTGACAGTTATTAGCCTGTTATTAAACGTATGAATTGCCTCTTTCATACCACACTGCCTATCCTTAAAGAGCTTTATGAACTAACATTAACCAATCCAATTAGCAAAAGACACTGTATTTGTGTAATTAGTAATTTGAGGCTTTGTCTTGGTCTTACAGAGAAAGGGCATTGGCTGTTGATTAGCGCGCAACATCATACAATTAGGAGAAGTGGTCGGAGATTAGCCGGAATGTTCTTGTTCCCCGGGGTCCCCGTTAAGGGACCTGGTCTTGCTAAGAAGCGCCAGGGGGTTATGTTTGTGGCATTTAAGCGGATCCAATTGCTTCCTCCCTTGTATCCAGGCTCCTCCGCGCCGTTGGCATGGCCTTCTGCGTCAGGAAGGGGAAATATTTGTTTTTGTTATAAATTTAGAGGGTGAGTACAGTAAGGAACCTTGTTATTAAATGCTCCAAGCCCAATCCTGCAGAAAATCTCAAAATCCAACTTTGGGTATTGATTGCAAGATTTTTTTTCTAATCAGATGCCAAAAGGAACATTGTGGAGGGAAAGATGTCTCAGGCAGCCCTAGCCAAGTGGCGTTTCTGTTTATGTCTCTCAGAGAGACACAGAGCCGACCACGATGGGCCAGATCTCAGATAAGAGCGCTGCCTGTCTGCTGCTTCAGGGGTCTTGGGTGAGACCCTGCGCAGCACACACACCTCAGCAAAGAACCACATAAGGAGCCATGCCGAGACCCCTGGTTGAATGATGTGACTCCAGGTGGCTCACCAGAAAGCCTCGTGATGCAGATGACATTTCCACGTTCCCCTTGGATGCCTCTACATTTTATTAGTTTATAAAACTGCAGAGTGAGCTCTACCAGACTGAGCTCCCTCAGCACTTCTTGGCAGATCTGAATTCTGAGCAGGAAGGTTCCACTCATAGTGAGCTGTGAGACGTTGTTCCTGTGGGCACCTGAGCTACTGGGAAAAGGGAGAACACTGGTGTTTCTATGTCCTGCGAGACTGCCATCACTGGGGCTGATTGAGGCAGTTCTGGCCTTTCCTAAGCACAAGTTCAGATTGATGTCTGTCCTGAAGCAGCTGTTTAGGGGCCTGGCTTACTGTGGGGATAACACTGAGCCACGGATATAGGTAAGTAGCTCCCCACCCAGTCAGTTCTGCTCCACCACAGATGAAGGAGTTGCTTACAGTGGGATGCAGCTGTTGTGGTTCTGTCCTCACTGTGCCCACACATCTGGCCGTCCTTCAAGAGCTGTGTGACCTATGATCTGACACTTATGAGGTAGAGTCTCTCAATAGGAGTCCAGAGGTTTGGGCCTTGAGCAGACAACACTGGCTTTGTACCAGTATAGATGGTACCTAATTTCAGGACTTCAAGAAAGGTATATGTGTATGTGTGTGCCTGTGTCTGTGTGTATGTGTGTTTCCATTCCACAACAAAATAAAATTGCAAAGACTTCCCTTCTCAATGTCTCTTCTTCCTTCCTCTGAATGAAGACTTGTATACACCAATATGCAGGTGCCCACACTAGGCACACCTGAGCAATGTGTCTTGGTTATCTTTAGAAGTGCACAGCTGGGGAGTGCCCCCTCCACTGGACCTGCCCCCCAGAGGCAGCTGTGGACTGATCAACATGGGCACCTCACAAAAGGCAGAGCTAAGAGGAGACTGGGTGCAAACAGCTCAGAAACCTCTCCAAAATATTTGGGTTTGTCAAAATCCCAAACCGCCGTTTGCCAGGCACTCTTCCCGCTAGTGTTTGAGCCCGCGGGTATTTTAAAGGAAATGAAATCCGTGTGTTTCTGATTTATTTATACTTAACTCATCAAAATGCTGTTTTAAAGAGCTATTTTGTATCCAAAATGCCCTTTATGCTTTTTTTTCCCCTTCCAAACTAAAAGCCATATTCTGCCAAGCATGCATGACCTTAAACTAACGTTCTCAGGGATCTTTTGAAAATCAAGTTCCTGATGTCCAAGCAGACCTGAACTGGGACCAAAGGTGCCCTCTTATCCCCTATTCCCCAACCCCACCCAAGGGGAAGATACAATGTTGCAATGCGGGAAGCTTTTATCTCTGCCTCTGGTTCCATAAGAGTCCCACGGATCTGAATCCAGCAGGAGGCAGCAACTTCTCTGGGGACAAGAATCTGAGAACCAGAACCTTAAGCCTCCCCAAGAGCTCCTGCTTAGGCCAGCTCAGGGTCATCTAGACACTCCAGAGAGGGCAGAGCAGGCCCCCAGATGGTCCCTGCTTCCCATGGAGTTCTTTCTTTGGTCCAGTAGGACTCTCAGACTATTCTATCCCAACCATGGCCTGAATTGTTCAGCCTTACTGCAAGCACCCCTCATGAAGGTGAGCAGACACCATTTCTCCTGTAAGTCTGAGAGCTAATACAGACCAGAAAAGTTTTTTCCCTTCTCCAAGAAAAGAAAACAGGAAGCTACAGTGCCAGTCCTGAGCAATGTGTGGGGAGGTAGAGAAGCAGTCACACCTGCAGGCTGGGATAGCCCTAAACAAACAGGATATTGGCAACACTGTTGCCTGACCTATAACCCTGGGACTCACGTTAGATTCTTCGGGTGTGTTTTTTATTTCTGGACAATTTCATCCAATTGAGTTCAATTATGAATTTGATTGCTTTTTTGATGTGTGGTATAAAATCCTTTATTCACATAGCATTTAATTGTGTGCCCTGGCAGATTAGGTATTCATCATGGCTCTGCTGCCCCCAGTCCCAGAGATAAACCATCTGAGGGGCAATAAATGTCCGCTCTGATTATTGATGCTTTCAGGGAAATTGATTATCTCTTTGAGGGGTGGAGCACTCTGATATACTGCAGCCTCTTTCCCTGACACAAGAGCTTCTCCGAAGAGAAATCCCTCAATTGCCTCCATGGATTTTCTATTATATTTAATGCTCTTGAAAGTGACATTCGTTTGTCTTAATATCTGAGGATGGAGCTGAGAAACAGCCCTGAGCTTGCAGCCATGTGAGGTAGTTAAGGCTGAGGAGAGCAGAAAGCCAGGAAGCCATGCAGGGTTGGGACATTTGTGCCAGGTTCGTGATTTGTCAAGGAAGTTGTTCCTAAGGTTACAACATATGTCCACCATCCAAATACTTGATTCAAGTTGTATTTCTCCACAACTCCTGACAGGAAAGGCAGGTTTTAGATGAGCTTAATGTGACCTAAATTAAGGGGAGGGGGAGATACAAACAAACTTATTTTAGATTTTTGGGCATACTTTTGTGTCTATGTGTATAGATGCATGTATGTAGATGTACACGCTTGTACATGTGTGGGTGTGCATGTGACATGGGGTCTCTTGAAGCTCACTAAGTAGGCAAGGCTGATTGACTAATAAGCCCTAGGGATCGGCCTGTCTCTGTCTCCCCAGCATCAAGATAAGGGTGTCTTGCTCTTTATTTTTATTTCTTTAAATGGATTCCAGGGAAATTGAACCCAGGTCCTTATGTTTGATCGACTGAGGCATTGCCTCCAACTCTTTGTCACACTGTGATAGCCAAAAAGTCTCTATTCCTCTAGACATGTGGAGAGATCTGTGTTTGTGTATGACCCTAGCACACCCATGTAGGGTATGCAAGGCCTGCTGAGCCCAGGAACTGCCCAGACAAAAGATGAACTTCGGCTCACAGCACAGCTCTTATTAGTCAGAAGATAACAGGTGTTATAAACTCGGAAAATGTTTGCTCACCTCAAAAATCGATAGTGCCCCTGTAATCAACACTGTGGTTAACTGTGTTAACGTCTCAAAATGGGTCCAGATTGTACTCATTTGATAATTTCTTAATAGCAGAGAGAGACTTTTGGCTAAGGTTGAGGCAGGGCCAGTCTGGTTTCATGGGACCCTCTGAAGACAAGGCGGTTGACCTGGTTTGGGGTATGGTGAGGACAGGGCTTCCACTAGCTTCCATAGTCAGATTCTACTGCTCTGCAATCCAGAGTTAGAACACCCCGATGGGCCACCTAAACCCAAAGCATATCAGCTTTAGAGTTTGAAAATCTAATCATTTTCATAGAGGCAGGAAGGGATCAGCCGAGCTCTAACTCAGCCACAACTCCAAGGGCAGGAGCGCTGGTCCCCAGCCCAAGCAGCACGTGGGAAACCGGCAGGGCTCTGCAAAGGACCGAGGCCCCGCCCACTGCCAGAGGTCATGTTCTGGGCTCTGCCTGGGCCAAGCCGCCAGCAGTTCTGGAGCGCAGCCAGGACAGAACACAGGCCCTGAACAGTAGCTAGTGAGCAAGGCCTCATGGGCAGGGCCCAGAGCGTGCCAGGCCCATCTCTGGGCAGAGCCCAGTGGGGTATAACACTTGAAGCTTGCTGGAGGCCACAGACAGTTTTCCTCAGGGAGCAAAGGTGGGACAGTTTGTCTGATAACCCTCATCCCTCAGATGCAGGGGAAAGGATATGCAGGAACTCAGGGCTGTTAGGTCTGCTTGGTTCCTTCCTGCTCAGAATGATGGGAAAAAAAACACATCCCACAGCCTGGGTCTCCCAAGCAGCAGCCAGCAGCTGGGGGCATCTTGCCTATTGTTATTGGCTTTCCTACCTGGGGAGGGGGTGGGGTCAGCCTGGCTCTCTTTGCTTTGGGTGTAGGAGGCTGAGTGGGAGGGAACCTGAGCTCAAGGTCAGGACACCTGCTGCTGAGGCCAACCCTGCTAGGCACCTGCTAAGGCTCCTCCTTCCCATGGGCATGCCTCCATACCCAGTCTTCATACTGCCACTGGAGATCTGTGGTTCTGTGCTCTGGGTTATGAGTATGTTCTCCTTGGTGGGAACCCATACCCACCACACACATGTATGTTTATGTGTGTGTGTGGGGGGGGGTGGCATATGTGCATGTGAGGTCATGCAGGTCACACATGCCATACCTACATGCACATGTGTCTGTGTGCATGTGTCCAGCACACTCACGCTCTGGATAGTTCAAAGCCAGACAGGAAAGGGAGCCAAGGAGAAAGGGACAAATTCCAAATGCCTGTCCTGCCCTCACTGGCTTGGGAACAGTGCTGCATGTCTCTCTGTGATTGATGGTCTCGGCAGTAACTCTTTATTTTTACTGAAGAAAATATAGTACTTATAGACTGCATCCATTCAGGACAAAGGGTTCTCCAACAATACAGCTGTAGGCATTCCCTCTCTACTTGCACAAAGACAACATACCCAGGCCATTCTTTACATCTTGTGTTTAAAAAAAAAGGGTCCCACATACATTATCTGGTTTGAGTGTGTCCTTTACATTGTGATTCAGAAGCTCAGAGAGGCCAAGTGACTGTTCGAAGACACACAGCAGGGAGCTCTGCCTGTTACCAGAGGGCCCAAGTACATCCATCCCTGGGCTTTCCCAGTGAAGTGTCTGTTTCCCTTAAGACTAGAGCAAAGCAGTGGGTCCTTCTGAGGCCGTTGCTGAACACCAGTTCTCCAGGATCACTTTACTCGAGAGTTGCATATGACAGTTCTAAACCAGGCATCAGCAGTGGGCAGCTCTGATGCCAGGGCACAGCCTCTGCCTCAAGAATCCTCTTGGGCTGGGTAATGGCATGTGCTCCCCAGACAGGGTGTGCTGGGCTTAGGAACACTTGAATCTGCGTGCCAGTGGCAGATGTATCTTTGTTCTTGTTGGTATTGTTTTCCCCAGAGCTGGGCTGGGCTGGGCTCAGCAACTCTTGACACCTGTGACTAGGACTCCACAGACAACATCTCTGTGCACAAGACCCTCCAAGGAGTGAGCGGGCTGCATACCTAAAGTGGTTTCAACACAAAGATGTCACCAGGGAATAGGGAAGGGAACTGGGGAGCTCCTTCCAGTTGGGTCAAGTACTCTAGAAAGGTCACCTTTCCTGTGCTGTTTGCAGAAGGGGACTCCAGGCATTACAGGTACACACCAGGACCTGAGAGCCAGTGAGGTCTCACGCTCCTGCACCCAGCTGCTTCCTCCTTTACCCTGGTCTTGCTTGGTCTGGGGTGCAAGCTACATGGAGGTGAAAGACTTAAGAGAGGCCAGGCGCATCTCCCCAGGATAAGTCTGCACCGGTCAGTCCTGGGGCAGTCCTGGGGCTGCCTGGCTGCCTGGAATAGTGAGACAGCCTGTGGTTCCTGGCATTGGAATCTCCTTTTGGAACAGGCCTATGAGGTGGGTGGGCTTGAGACCCGCAGAGACATGCGGAAGGAGGTGTCACATACAGGCGGACAGACGGTGTGGGCCGAGCAGGGAGAACGGATGCTTTTATCAAGGCTGGTGTGGGCATGTAATGGATGTCCTCTGTCTGGAGCCGTGGGCAACGCTGTCTAGGTCCTGTGAGAGCCCAGGAGGCCTCTGCTGGCAGGGGTTGTGTGGTCAGTGTGGAGGTTCTTTATTATGTGAGTGCCAAACATCTGTGGCCCTACGACCGCCTCACTGTCCCCCGGGGGAGAGAGACTGCAGTGGTTCCTGGTCTTTATTCCACCCTAACTCTGCGAAAAAGATACCATGACTAGAGGAACCCGAGAAGCAGGCACAGCCCTGTCTGCGTATCCCAGACTGGGAGAGATACTGCCTAGACCTCCAGGGGAGTGAGGTCCTCCAGGTCAGAAAAAGAGACTCCAAATTCCCTGCTGGATGTCCCGCCCACCCGACCCCCAGTCCCCTGTCAGCCCTGAGACATTATCTACCCTGATCTCAGGGGGCAAAGCTATGGCTGGGCTTGGGGGATTTTACCGTTCAGTTCCCAACTGATGTGGACCAGCCAGGGTAATCATTAACCCGCTTCTGCCAGCTCCTTTCTGAAGACGATTCCACCCTCCCAAAGGCTCACTGCCTGGCCCCGGCCCTCTCCTCCCACGCTGGACCCTTCCCCCGCCCAGCTCCACTGCACTCCAAGGGGAGAGAATGAGAAAGCAGGTCCTCCGGGAGCTGGCACGGCAGACAATGTGTGTCTTGTGTGAGTAATTTAGCGCTGTGGCCAGTCAATCTGGTTTCTGGGCCCGCTGCCCTGACCCTCTTAGAGCTGCTGGCTCTCGCCAGCACAGTGTGAAGCATTTTCTTTCACTGCTCTGACACTCCGCAGATTGAGACGTCAGCCCGGTCCAACTACAGCAAATTAGCAATTTTTCTTTTGCTAATTGGAAATAAAAACGTTTGCCGAGGGAGCTGTTTGTCGGCATGCGGTTTTCGGTTTCTGTGCACAGGGAGGCTGCGTAGAAAACACATCCCAAGGCGCTGTGCACCCCGGAGCCGGGGGCCCCTTGCTACAAATGTGGAGGGGCCTTCTGTTAACAGTGCAGAGATATTCCCTGTTATAGCCCCAGAAGCTATTGCTCAATCAGCGGAATATCCCCATGTCCCCAGGACCCTTCGTCTGGAGGCCCATTCTATACTTTGAGGAACGACTGAGGTCCAGCAGGTGGCAAAGCTTTCTGGGGCAAGCTGGTGAGGAAGTTCTTCACCAGAAAATCGGAAGCTGAAAACAGGAGACCCACAGTAGCTAATGCCTTCCTGAGCACAGAACACATCTTCCCAAGAGCTGGGGGTGGGGTGGAAGTTGGGGGGTAAAGAGACTTCCAGAGTAGCGTGTGGGATCTCTGCCCTGCACCTGTGCTGCCCAATGTGTGTCCGGGGTAGAATACATCCCTAGTCTGGCTGCATCTTAGTTCCAAGGTACAGAGACCCCCAGCCCATGAGAAGAGTGTGAAGACACCAGTCTAGAGATCAGATGAACACGGTCCTTTAAGGAGAACAAAGAGAAACAGACGGGGGAGCCAAAACCATTATCTAGGAGGGCTGCCTGGATCCAAACCTGGAGAGCTACATCTCAGAAGTCTGCCAATAAACAGGTCCATCGTGTGCACCTATGTGGGCACATGTGTGCATGTGAGTACATGGCTGATAGAGTGCCGGAGCCCACGAGTGTGACTGATCATCCCTATGTACAGACCCTGCCCTCCATGTCTAGGGCTGATCAGGAATTCCAGGCTGCAGGCCAGCACACAAAGGGTTACTGAGCCTCCTCCTTCCCTCTCTCTTTCCTGATAAAGCTTTTGACAGCCGTGCCTAATAATTCTTTCTGTTAGAATCTTTTCTTGATGTCTTTATGCGAATATGAAATCCGGATGAAAGGCCGTGGGGAACCCTCTGCAAGAGAGGAAAAAGTATCAACCAGAGAGGAAGGAAGACTGTCCTGCACTCCCTGCTGGGAGCCAGTGGCTGCCCTCCCCACTTCCCCCACACCATCTGTGTTGAGGCTACTGAGGCCCTCTGTGAGTGGCCAAGTCTTCCTCACGTGGGTGTGACAATGGTGTCTTCTCAGAAATGGCTGAGGAGAGGTGACAGCGCTGAGGTCATCCCTTTCATTGCTAATGTCGGGTGAAGGATGCCCTCTGCCTAGCACTTGACTATTGTCCAAGACCTCAACATCAGTAACAGAGGAGAGAAGGCCGAAGAGATGGGGGCATTCCCAGAACTCATTTTGGCGGCAGGGTGGTGTTGGTACGGGACAGAGTGCAGGTAGCACCCTTGATAGTTTTAGGCATCAGCCGGCAGAGGTCACAAGAAGCCAGGCTGCTCCTTCCAGGAGTTCTGGCTGGGCAGCAGCAGCCTGGGGCCAATGAGAGACTTCAGTGGGGGTATCTTGCCCTAGAGTCACAAGTTTTTCTGCTTTGGGCTGGAGCACCCCTTTTTACTGGAGCTAATGCAAACTGTGCAAATCGCCAGGTTCAGAGGGGGCTGGATTCCATTTCCTGGGGCTCCCAAGCTTCATTTTGATCCAAAGTGAAAAGAATACTTTTCTTTTCTGGTTCTGACCTGGCCTGAGCGAGAGACCATAAATCCTGCATAGAGGGCTGTTCCCTTGGGGTCCTGTTTCTATTCCAGACCAAATAAGTCTGGATGAGGATGGGGTACCAGGCAAATGCCATGGTCACTAAACAGGTCCTCACCCCCACCGCCACCCCCACCCCGCAAGCCAGCTCATCTCTATGCCCACCAAATCCTGAACTCCTCGCTGATGATCTGGCAGGGCAGCTCCATCTGGAGATGGCCCAGGAATCCATCTCCAGCAGGAAGCAATCACCGCTGGTCGGTCGAGAATGGAGAAGCCCAGCTTCCTTGTGGAAGAGAGTGTTGGAGATAACTGTACTGAAGCTTTTGAAGTCCCATTTTGGAATGAGCTACAAAAATACCACAACACTGATCAAGACTCTTGGAAAGGAGGACATCGGAGGGGTGACATTACTGGCTCAGGTGTGGGTGTCTCTCCTCTACCCTGACAGCACTGCCACATGAACAGCAACAGACTTTGAGATTAATCACAGGAGGAAGCCTTGCCTGAGCCCAATTGTGGTTGGGCATAGCCCTGGAAAGGTGTGGATGGGGCTGGGAGACAGAGGAGAAGGGGGTTAAGGGCTGAAGTGTGATGGAGGGGTGACGAGCAAGGCTCTGTCCTGCACAGTTCTCAGTGCTGCTGCTGGCTCCTGGTGAAGTCCCACTTTCTGTACTATTAAACAGTTTAAATGTCTCTGGCTTCTGGGTTCGGAGCTGACTTCCATTTTGTGAGGGATCAAAGGGCAGTGGCTCCTCCTCCAGGTTTAGGAAGGTTCAACACTCCCCTTCACCTGCTATAGGACACAGTCTGCCTGCAGCAGCTTGCCAGCAAGAACCACTTCAGATATCTCCAAAGCCTGTCAGCTCCTGGACCCTGATGGAACACACCTGAACCATCCTTCCCAGGCAGGCTGCACAGGGCAGTCTTTGCAGTGCCTTCTTGGAGGCGGGGGTGGGGTGAGGCAGGGTGGGGCAGTGGGGGTGTACAGGGACAGGGCTAGAGGTACGCATGCTCTGTGGAACTCCTCCCTGCCGTGGCTCTGCATCTGCCCAGCCCCAAGGCACGGATGTCACCACTGCGGCGGCGGCGGCGGCGACAACGTGAGAACTGCACGGCCCTTTTTTGTTGGTGGGACACTATTTGGACATGGCTCGTCCTACATCTCCAGGGCCTGGCAACTGCCACATCAGCACAAATTTCTCTCCCCCAACATTTCTCTGTGATATGTGGACACATTTTTTTCCCATGGAAAGAAAGTGTGGCCTTTGTAAGGGGGGCACGGCCAGCCTGAGTTACAGTAAAGATTAATCCCAAACAAGAGACAAGAGACAGAGACAAAGAGCATCACACACTTCGGCACTCAATGGATGTTTTCATAAATGTATGAATAATTTAAATTATCATTGCCGAGTATTTATTCGAGTGTTTCAGGGGGAAAATGCCTCCTCTTTTTTCTCCCTCGATTCCTTTCATTTTTGCTTCATCTCTTTTATGTGCTGCATAGGCTGTTTTTTGCCATCTGAATCGGCCCGGAACAATGGGATGTAAGAGGCTGAGGGGCCGAGGAAGAATACGGCCCTTGTTGCCGACGCCGCGCTGACATTGATTAATGAGGGTGCGGACACGGGCAGAATTTGTGAGAGCCGAGGGGGAATCGGGACCTGAGGGCATCCGAGGAGGAGGGCAGGGGCTGGCAGGGAGAAGCCCTCAGCCGCCCTCCAAGCCCAGTGGGAAAGGACAGGGGGGACGTGTGGCCTCAGAGCCACCAGCTCTGATGGACGGGTGACTCAACAGGTCCACGGAAAACAGTGCCAGGGTGGGGGGTCCTTGGGCCGATGCCCACCTGCCTGTCAGGCATCTGCTCAGCTGGTAGAGGACGGGTGGAGCTGCCATCTTGCTAGAATGATCCAGCAGGGTGGCCCTGCCCAAGGCCTTGGTCTTCTTCAGCCCCATGCATACCTCCTCCGATGTGCCCGTTCCTGCTCTGGGGTCTGAACACAGAATGGCTCTGTTTCCAAGAGGCTCTGCTTTTCAGAAACCTGATGGACCTCGTCCTGTGGATGGGGCCTGCCAGACTTCCTGACAAGATTCTAAGGATCCTACCTGCCAATGCATAGAACTTGTAGGCTGTGCCGGGGACTAGCGTGCCAGGCAGGATTCTGTTCATCTTACCCTCTCTTTTCCTATTTACATTTCACCAGAGGTGCTTTTGGGGGTATTTCTGCGGCTGATATGTAGTCAAGTGCTAATACCCAAGACCTGGCTGCCCCAAGACAGCAGATTCTCACGTATACCACCAGCTTTAGTTGTGCAAACCTTGATCCCCAATTTAAAACTATTAGTTAAATTAAAGGTGGCTACAGCCAGTTATTGGAGAGAAGAGAGGTAGGTGGGTTTTCAGCTACCTATCTCGGGGGTTGCAGGAAGGGACCAGGAGGAGAAAAAAAGATGGATGGTCCAGGAGGTCTCCATTGGGTATGATGGACCAGGATCTTGTGCCTGAGCAAAATGGATCATGAGGACAGGCTGGTGGAACAGAAATAACCTGGGAAGACACAAAATATTGGGGGAGAACGGGTAGGGGGAGTAGCCAGTCTAGCCCTTAGAGAATTATATTAGGGGGTAATCCCCTAGTAATTGCACAAAAAGCTAAATAAATAAATCGCAGTCTGGGTCTCATTCACTCGGAAGCTAGACAGGGATAGAGATAATCACATTAATTTGCAAGATGCTCGTTTAGTTCTGACTCAAGCCCCTCCCCTAAGGTGACACTGGAGCTCAGGACTGGCCCTCAAGACAAAAGGTGGTGCCAAGGTCAGCAGAGGGGATTGTGTGGTGACTCTGTAAGGATGGCCTTTGTCAACAAGGTTTAGTCTCACTACACAGGCTCCAGCCATTGGAGGGAACCTTGAGAGGAGGACCAGGCATAGCACAGAGACCTCAGTCACAGCAGGACATTCACAAATTATTGAGGAGGATGCTTCTGGGTGCTTCTAGGCTTGTGCCTACCAGGGAGCTCTGTGCTGCTGCCTGGGCTGTCAGGCTGAGCTCTGCCCACAGGCATGTCTGCTCGGCAGAACCCACCACGTTATGCCAAGCAATGAAGGAACTCTGTAGCTGCATCTGTCTCTGAGAGTGATACTCATTTGGGGTGTGTGTGTGTGTGTGTGTGTGTGTGTGTATGGGCAGATTCTCATTCCTGCAGTTTCTACAGAGGTGACCCCTTGTCCATAGCCTGGAGTCTAAGCCCAGCAGGACAGTCCCTCTGGAAACTCACTCCCCAAATCTTCTGTCACTTCAGTCACTCAGACCATCTAACCCAGCACTGTTCACTTAGAAAGAGGGGGGCTGGAAGTTACCCACCTCATTCTAGAAGTTTCTAGATTACATCTAATAGAAAATATTTTTCTATTCCTTATGCTTTTCATCTGTAGCAGACGTTTCTGCCAGGCCAGTCACAGGACGTCCAGGTACAGCAGGCTATGATGAACCTGCAGGCCCCAGATCAATCTTACCATGTGACTCTTTGGGACTTGGACACCTGTCTGGCGATATTCTCCTGGCCCCATCATTTAGCTCAGAGCATACCCTCTCACCTGCATGCTTCCGAGTTAATGTCCCAGGCAGTGTGCCCTGATAAAGATCTGGAACTGTAGGATTAATGGGGGGTGGCCAGGCCTCCCGGGGAGGGTGGCATTTGGCCTCCAGAGTCCTGGCCCCCAGCCTTGCTGGTGACCTTGTCTGTGGGCAACCTCTCAAGAGATCACAGTGTCCTGGAAATCCCACTTCCGCGGTAGAAAGCACAGTCCTCCTTGGAATGGTGTGCCCTGGCGGTGTTCAGTGCATCTAGAACAGATATCTAGTCCTGAGATGGGGTTGCTTACAGTATCTGAGCCCCTGGGGGAAAGCCCTTGAGCTCTCAGGTGAAACCATACAAGTTTTATCAAGGACCCCAAGATGAGACCCTGCACACTACCTTGTCACTACATGAATGGCAAATGACAGTCATCATACTACTGAAATCCTGCAGCCCCGTCCTGTGTATAACACCTCTGCCCCCATTAAGACAGGTGGGATTGTGTGTCAGCAAATTAAGCAAAGCATGTGCCTATGACTGGGTGGGTTTGCCATGTTTAATTCATGCAGATTTGGAGTGCAGGGGGGGGTTAAGTAACCTGTTGTTTCTTTTCCTCCCATCTTTGAATAGGGGGGTGCTGGCTGGCTAATTTGGGGGATCCAAAAATCTATGTTTGTGGCTACTAGGGATAGTGGCTCCCTTCTGGCAAATGGGAGCTGCCATCATGCAGGATGCGATCTTGGGCCACTTCTGCAGGTGTAGCCCTCCAGGAAAACAAGTGCAAGTGTGTGTGGGTGGGCAGGGGGGATGGCAGGTCTTTCCTGAAATGAAAACCAGTCCTACTTCCAGGAAGGCCCGCAAATCCCTTACACTTAACTCCACTAGCAGGGTATCTCTAGGTGTATGTGGAGAACTGCCACTAAGAAGGATAACAGGGCAGGCTCAGGGACTCCACCCAGCACAAGGGTCTGATGATTTCCTTCCAACAGTAATCTCTGGAGGTCAACTTTGAGAGAGGGGACAAGCAGGTGGGACCAAGAAGAAGGAAGAGGGCATTTGTCTTGTGCAGGTAGCTGTGGAAAACTGGCAGGAACCAGAAGGACCTTCTCTCGTGTGTTTTAATGTGCTAGAGCCCCTACACTGTGGCAGATATGACAGTGGCTGGGGGTTGACAGTCCAGGAGTGTCCTTCCTCTCCAGACGAGACAGGCTAGTTCCAGCTGAGACCTCCATGACAGAGCAGGATAGGTTCTAGTAAGGGAGAAGAGCTTTGGGAGCCTCAACATGTCCTCGGTGAGCAACAACAGGGATTCTTGGGTGTGCCCCTCCTCCATCAAACTGGGGAGGGGGTGTCAGGATCACCTGAAAAGGCGGCCAAGGGTGACCCAAGCCTTGATCCCCTGTGGGACAAGGAGGAGCTTAACTAGCCTGGGGCTGCATGAAAGAGTAAGGGAGGCCGGAGAACAAAGCTCCGCCAATTTGCTCTTTGGGGCATTGTGCAAACTGGCCCCTTTCCCAGCGTATCACTCTCCCATTGAACGAGGTCAAGCGCCGCCGCGGTCCTTCCGCAGCCCTGATGGGTTTTCAGGAGCTGGTGAATGGCGTGCAAATTAGCCAAGTCCTCGGGAGCCTCGTTACTGTCACTCCCAAACCGAAGCTCCAGAGGCAACGTGAGGATTAATCAATCCAGAGAGCTCGCCCATTATCAAAGCAAGGTAGGAAGCTATTCATTGTCTCTTCTTTCATGTTCCCTCCATCTTGCCGTTGCCAGCCGGAGGCGTCTCCAGCAGAAGACTCCTGCCCACGCCTGCCCTGCTCGCTCAACACCATAGAAGCCATGGAGCCTCTGCCTGCTGAGAACTGGTACTGGCTTGGCCCTGGCAGGGAAGGGGTGGGGCAGATGGCTCCACATTGGGACCAGGGCCTCTTTCTAAGGAAGACATTACCTCCAGGATTCAGGTCAGCTGTAATCCCAGATCTACCAATAAGGCTCCTTCCAGCCAAACTGGCTTTCTCAGGAACCCAACTAGCTAGCGTCTACATCTCACCAGGTTGAGCCCACAGCTTTTCAAGCCTGACTCCACCCCACTGGATGTTCACTAATGCTCTCTCCATTTTACATGTGAGATGGAAGACGCATCTACTTAGATTAACAGCTTGACCCTGACACTCACTGATGGTTGCAGAACACCTGGCAGGTGGCAGCCCTGAACCCACCCCAGTGAGCAAGCAAACTCCAGTGAGTGGCTATGACATATACACCCAATGAGGAACTGGAAAAATAATGCATTAAGGAATTTGTAATAATCTCTCAAATGAACAGACAGGCAAATATCCAGTGACTCTATAAATATAAATCTAATGAATTCATAGCTAGTGAATGAATCAGCAAATTTATCTACTAATTAAAGATGAGCAAGTGGATAAATATTTAAAGAGTGACAATAATTTGTGTTATTAACCAACATGCAAATATCAATAAACAAATATCTATGTAAGTGTGTACACAACCTATAAATAAATGTTAAATAAATAAATAAACAAACAAATGAAAACATAAAGATGAGTGGAGAAATAATGAATAAATATCTAACAATGGTGAGTGATTCGACAGATGTTTTTATACGAGTTAATTTATAAGAACGTATCTAATGAATGAATGGATAAACTACTTGGTAGCGGATGAGTAAGGAGGTAAATAGTAAAAAGCAATTAAGTATGAACCATCTTCTGAATGAGAAGGAACCAAATGTCCGCCCAGAGATCAGCTCTGGGCTCTTTCCAGCCTTCTGACTCATGGCACACAGTCACTTGTGAACTTTCCAGAGCTCTAGCTCCTGCCACGCAGGCCTGCACTTCAAAGCATGCCTCGGACCTGTCTTATCAGCAGCCCCGATGACACGCGGCACAGGAGCCGGTCAGAGCGGAAAATACAACTTCTCTCCTCTAAGTTGCATACTCGTTTCAGGCCGGACCATCAGAGCTGCAGCCTCTACTTGAGAGACTGGATTCTGAGCCTGCTGTTGTCTCTCTTCACGAATCTTCCAGTGTCTTACACCTCCCCGGGCCTCAGTTTCCCCACTGACCCACTGAAAGAATCCCTTATCCCAGCAGCTCAGAGCTAGATGTATCAAGTAGGTGAGGTCTATGGACAAGTTCTGGGAACCCAGGCCCCTATTCATGACCTCTGATTTGCCCTCAAGTTCACAATTAATGTAAATCATATATCAACATATATGAACATTCCACAGAGGGAGGGAGGATCAGGTTCCACACCCACGGCAGCCCTCCAACCTGCTCCGTGCCTAATTCTTGTTCTTGCTCCCTCTGTCCTTGGCACACACAGGCAGACAGGATCTTCACTAATCTTTCCACAGAGAAGGGGCTGGGGGGCTGACCTAAGTCTATCCAAGGTGACCCTGAGCGAGTGTGAGAGTCAGGACAGGCCATGAAAGAACTGTGTTCCTGGAATGAAAGGTGTGGTGTTCTCTGGACTCCGTCGTCGTGTTTAAGCTTGCTTGATAAATCCCAATCTATGATTTATCCCTCCTCCTTATCACCCTGTTCCTTTTCCATTCAGGCATGAACGTCTACCAGATAAATGATTAATTTTTTTCTTGTCCTTGGAACTGATACTTTCCCATATTTTTTGATTCCATGTTCTGAGGCTGCCCCCCCCATGCCCCTGCCCTCCCCCCACCACATCAGTTTACATACATGCAGGAAAAACATAGAACTACCCCTATTTGCTCTCACTGCCCCACTAGTCTGTGGAAAACAGCTAAAACAAGTTACCACAAGCCCAAGGAATGCCACCTTCCCTCCCAGTTCTCAGATACCTTTTGCCTGTTCATGGGGCCCTTGGGGGTCAGCAAGCTCCCTGAGGGAGGGGAAATGAAGGTCAACTCTCCCACCATTGACCTGGTGGCCTTGAGCCGGATGACTTGCTGTCTATCATAATCTGTAAAGCATGCAGGTGACCGGTACAGAGCAGAGAATCAGCAGGTCCATGTGTCAGTAGGCAAAGAAGGTTCCCTCTGCTCTGAGGCCCCAAGGGAGGCACCCTGGTAAACTGTGTAGCCTGGCCTGCTGGGGCTGCAGACACACCTATGGAACCTATGGGCAGGTGCTGAGTCAGGCAGTCTATGCTAGGACCACTTGACAGACAGACAGACTGAGGCAGGAGGTAACATAGTAACACATCTTCAGGTCACTGAGTCAGCAGGTGACAAAGCTACTTCTCCAGCCCAGGCCTGTTCTGCCCAGTGTGGTTTAGCCACTTTATGAGGATGGGGCTGAGGCTTGCCGCCCCACCCACCCCCGAATGCTTTCTGAGTCTCTACTGGTTCCTGGGAACTCCAGAAGCCTCAGCAGGAGACAGCAAGCCTGCAGGTGGCCTCACCCTGGAGAGCCACCTGCTACTTGAGCTTTGTGACTAAAAATTTGTTCTGGGGTGACAGAACAGGGTCAATGGCCTTGAGCAAAACTTGGACTCACAATTATCTAGAAAATTCCGTCCTTAGGAAGCTGGCTATAAAGAACAGGGCTTGATTCCAGGGAGGGAGCTCCTGTTATGAGTCCCCAAGATTCGGTACATCCGAATCTTCCCATGCTGACCCACACTCACAGTACGGCTACTGTCATATTCAGAGAGGATCCACTGGATTGCAAGTGACAGCCTTTCCACTGATTGCTGTCAGCCGAGGCAAGAGGAGGGGGACAGGAGGCTAGAACTGGGTGAAGGGCTCGGAGGGCCTGTCCTGCTGCTGCTGTGTGAGTGGTGGTCTCTGAGAACAGGGTTATCTTCACCTGTGATCATCAGCTGGTGCTTTTAAACGCAAATCCCTTCTTTTCATTTCAAAACTGTTCACAAAGGTACACAGGACTCAGAAAGCAAAGCAGCACCGTTTGTGGCGTCAAAGCCCTGTGACTGGAAAGCTTGTTTGCAACAGCAGACCCCCTCCTCCACAGTGCACCTGCAGGGAGACATGCATGGGTCGGGACAGAGTAGGTGTCTTGCAAGTTGCTACTTGAGCTTTCCGGATAGGAATTTCTTTTGAAGGGCCTCAGGCAAAGATGGTGGTCAGCCTTCCCAGAGGCTGCGGGCCAGGGAGCTGGCTATCTGGGTCCTGTGGGTGTGACCCCTTCTCCACTAGGCTGTACTGCTGTATACCAGCTATTGTGGGAGTTGTGGGTAGTGTGATGGCCTCCAGATCCTGGTGTAGGCAGTGCACAAGCCTCTTAAAGGGCCTATCAGTCCTTGTCTGTGACCCCAGTTCCCGGTTAGCATACCCTTCATTCCTATAAAGCTGGGGTGTCTTTCCCATCTTCCTGCTTCCAGCCTCCCGCCAGGCCCACTGGGATCCAGGGTGTGCCAGGCTTATCCTTTGCAGACTTCTAGAACAGTGACCAGGTCACACTTCCCTGGAATGCACAGATGTGCACCTATATCTGGGATTCATGTTTCCCTGTGTGTGTGTGTATGTGTGTGTGTGTTTAGGGGAGAGAATGTGAACAGGGTTGTACAAATATGTGTGTACAGGACAGTATGTCTCTGCATGAAGAAGTCATGTGGATGCTCAGACCCAGACTTGGGAAGGATCAGTTCATGTCTGGAATTCATTCACTAAGATACAATTTTTGGGGTCTTTCCAACTCTCATCTCTATCCTGCCTGTTGGTAAACCAGTCTGCACAGACTCACAGGGTTCAGGAAGCCAGCCCTGTCTCCTTCCCTCATTTATGATGTCACCAGGACCAGAGAGGACCGACTTTGGGTGGAATGTTGGGGACTACGCTTGGTAGGGAGACGCAGGTGGTGGGACAGGCTGAGCATCACCAGAAAAATTTTCCCTGACTTTAGTCAGAAAAACAGATTTACTATGCTGTCCAGTTTCTGCCTCAGCACACAGCCAAGCCACCCCAGATTTCAAGGACTCTCTGGAGGTGCCTCTGTCCCCTAGATGGGCTCTGTGTTGTCTGTCTCTATGGTGTCAGAGCTGATCCCAGAGGCCAGGGAGCTGTTGGTATACTGGAGCTCTCTCGACACCCAGGGATAGGATCTAAGTCTGCTGTTTGCTGAGGTCTTTCCTGGATAGGACTGTCAATCAGATTTGCAGGGGCGGGAGGCAGGCCTGGGTGGATCAGTCAGCAATCCACATTAGGGTGCTGTCACTCCGAAGTCACCGTGCACTGGTTGTGTAGCTATGGAAATGAGGCAAAAATAATGGGCAGGATCTGTGTGGCAACGGTAATGGGGAAGAGGGCCTGCTAGCCCTGAATCCATTTGTAGTCTCTTGGCTTAAATTACCTGCAAGGGCATCTTCAGGAAGGACCATGCCAGATTCCACTAGTGGGTGGGCGATGGTAGTGGAATGCTCAGATTAGATAAGATGTCGGAGGTGATGTGAAGGCAGCTGAGCTCCTTGGTGGGGGATGGGAACCTGATCCTTATTCCCCAGTGATGGAGTTCAACCCCAGTAGCAAACAGGCTTGTGCAACAGGCAATTACAGGAGGCCAGGCCTGGCCAGGAAAGCAGCCTGCCTGCCTGCTGCACCTCAGGAGGGTTGGGCCCCATACCTCACGCACAAGCCTTTCATCTCAGCCAGGCCTCCCCAGCCCTCAGAGTCTCCCTTAATCCTTACTTTCTTTAAAAGATGGATTAGGCAAATCTCATCTGGAAAATTAATTAATATATGAATTCAACAAATATTTACTGAGCATAGAACTCTGTTAAGCTCTCTTCTTTTTATAATCCTGTGGCACCTCCCTCTCTTCACATGTTTTTTTTTTTTTTTTGGCCGTTCAAGTTTTGGGCTGGTCTGCTTGTGTATTTTATAGATATTTAACTATTATTATTATTATTACTACTGATTCTAACACCATTTTTTTGTCCAATGCAACTTTAAGGACGTTGCTTTATTATATACCCAGTTATATGGAGCCTCAAACTTTTACATGGTGGAACTTGGTGACTGGGGGCTAAGGGTAGGTCTCTAAATGGCGAACCCTGGTGAACTTGGGGACCAAAGGGGACTCGGGGGGGGGGCATCTGGAGCCTGTGGGTTCCCACCGCTGGCCCTGGGATTATTTTCGATTTTCCTTCTGTGCCTGTCACTGGCAGTAGGTAAGTATGTCCTCGGGGCGCCCCGCCCCCCCAGCCAAACAAAAGTGAGCCTGCCTGTGCTTCCCAAGAAAGGGAGTTCTGGGCCTTTCAGGGCAGTGAATGGGGCCCCTCATTTAGGCAGCATTATACCAGGGCCTTCATTTCCCTTCTCCTCTTTACCTCATTCAGGGGGCTTCTGACTTCAACTAATTCGATCATAATCCCACTGGGCCTTCTCAGCCCCCCGTTCCGGAGCACATTGTCCAGGCCTAGCAGCCCCCCCACACGGGGGTCCCCGTTCCAATTAGCCAACTGCTGGGCCCGTCCCTTTCCACTCCTTTCCTGTCTGCCCGCCCATTTTTTTTTTTTTAACCATTTCCCTTTTGAATTAGACACCTAAGAGCCTTCAAGGGCGAGCATCTCACGCTGTGGGTCGGGCCCTGAGTGGTCAGCAGGCATGGACGAGGTGTGCTTATGTCAAGCAGGTTGGTAACCTGTTTGAAAGTTCCAGCTTCAAAGAGGAACAATAAATGCCCGTGTCTCTGTGTTTCACCTCTCCCCCTTCCCCAAGGGCTGTCTGACCCCTGTTAGATAATTCTACCTGGCCAGCAGGAATTGGGGTGTTCCTGCGTTTGACCTTGGATGGGTTTTATTTTTTCTCCTTTGCTAACTCAGAACCAGAGGGATGATGAATCTGATGTTCGTTTCTACCTTTATTTTGAAAATCCATACCCCACAGCTTATTCACAAGCCAAGCTTCCTGCCTAAATGAGAAGTGTTTAGAACTTTCCAGGTTTGAGTTCCGCCTGTGTGTCTGCAAGGGATATTTTGTTGCTAGAATAACAAAGGTGGAAAGTGGATAATAATCCTAATCCTGGGGCTGTCTGGATGGCTCAGTGGTAAATAGTACTTGGCTCTTCTTGCCAAGGAACCAGGTTCTAGTTCACACCAACACAGTGGTTTATAACCATCCATAACTCCACGCCCAGAGGATCCAACTCCTGTCTGACCTCCATGCAAAACACTTATACACATAAAATGAAATAAATCTAAAAATAAAACCCACTAATATTAAAATAGTGTACTACTGCTACCATCAGGCATGGCCTCAATGTCCATTTGTTACCAGGAGTAAGTTTCGCCCATGCCTGGGACACTACACACACATCCCCAGGCCAGGCATGCTCACTCTTTGTGTCCCAGGGGCCTCAGGGATCACCATGGCTGCAGGGCACTCTGGCTTAGGTGTGACTCTGCATAGTGGTCATTTCTTCCACTTGAGAATTACTCAGCCCAGATACTTGATCCCTGAGGGATCTGTTACATTCTGAACCGTGTGCCACCCCCTGAATCTGCACACCAAAGCCCAAGCCTCCAGCACCAGGGAATGTGGCCATGTTTTGAGGTAGTCTCTGCCAAGGACATGAATTGCCTTAGGATAAGTATAGTGTCCTTTTATCCGGTCTGAAGACATCCTGCTAAGAAGGGGACATTCAGAACTGGAAAAGAGGCTCAGCAGTTAAGTGAGAGTACTGTCGGCTCTTCTGAGGGATCCAGGCTTGGTTCCCACACACACACATGGCAGCTCCCACATATGTGCAGCACCAACTCTGGGCAATCCACTGCCCTCTTCTTCCAGTCCCTGAGGGCACTACATGCATGCAGTGCACAGACACATGAAGGAGGATCACGTAAGTACAAGGCTGAGGATTTTGGGTGACAGATCCACAAGCCATAAAATGCTAGTGACTCCAGAGAGCCATCCTCCCTCCCCAGAAGGCTGGAGGGGCACAGAATGCACCACCCCCATCCCATCCCATCCACACCAGGACACAGCCCAATATTTGTTACAGCAGCCTCAGGACCCTAAAACGGGCACCTGCCTTAGCCACATGCATTAGGATCAAGCATTTCCCACTGTGCAGTTAACAACTTTCCCCCAAGAAACAATGATGACTCAGAACCCAGACACTGGACAGCAAGTCCACAGTTAGTTTACCAGATCTGTCTCGGGTATCAGAGACACTGTCAGCAGGGTTTCACTGAAGGCTGTGGCCCCCTCCTGCAATACAGATTCTTCAACAATCTGCCTACACAGTCCAGGGACATGCCTTCAGACTGCAGCCTTTTCCAATTCTCTCAGGAGGGAGGTCCTGGGAGCCCGTTTGCTGGGGACACCTCTGTAACCTCAGCAGGTACTTCCTCGGTGAGAGAGGAGCTCAAGACAGGAGCGAAGCTTTGGGAAGAGCCGGAATGGAAAGTCACTGCTAATATTATAAGAATATGTCTCATATTTCACCTATTTCATCCTCACATATCATAAGCATTTTAATTCAAAAGCCAGGTGTGCTGGCCCACGTCTTTAATCCCAGTACCCAGGAGGCAGAGGCAGGCAGATCACTGAGTTCAAGGCAGCCTGGTCTACAGAGCAAGTTCAGGACTACATAGAGAAACTAAGTCTTGAAAAAAAATCCAAACAATGAGCAAAGTATGGAAATTCAAGCTAGGATGTAATCTCTTGATAATTTATTTCAATACCCCCATTGAACAAGTGGGGAAACTGAGACCTGCCTCTGAGCTTCTGGTGTCTCAAACTGAGCATTGACTTTCAGCGGGAGATGCAGCTCAGCTGGCAGCATGACTAGAAGGCATGAAGCCCTGGATTTGGTTCCCTGCATCCCATGAACTGAATATGGTGGTTCATGAATGTAACCCGCCTGCTCTGTGGGAGGAGGTGGGAGCATCAGGGGTGAGTTTGAGGTCAGTCTGGGCTACATGAAGTCCAGGGAAGCTGGAAGGTGCTTCTGACCTCAGCCTGAAGACAGTAGATGTCCCCTACTACCAAATGGATGGGACTGGCCCAGGCTGAGTCAGAGCTCCACAAGGCTGGCTTCCAAGTGCAGCTCACGCAGCTGCAGGGAGGTGAGGATGCTCTGAAAGAAAGCACTAGGAAAGCCAACTGCACACAGGCAGATGCAGAGGGATATGGGGTGGCCTCTGAAAGCTCAGTCTCTGGTCAAAGAGCTCGCAATTGGCATCTTTGCCAGCAAGCAGGGTTGATCAGATCCTGTATCTTCATCTTCCAGTCCCACATTTCTTCACCCCAGGCCCTGACTCAGTTGTGGTGTGAGCGCTCCGACTCACCAGGTCCCAGGTCGCCATCAAAGCAGAGTCTCTGCTGGAAATATGGCTGACCCCTATGCCTCTACAAGGAAAACCAAAAGTGTACTGCTTTGTCTGGGGTGGACTCCTGATGCCCTTCCCCAGCCAGATCCTATGAACACTGCCCGGAAGAAAGAGCATAAGGTAAAACATGGGCTCCTGTCTGAGAACCCTGCTGAGCTGTTCTTTCAAGGTGACAGGTGTGAAATTGTCCTTAAAGGCTCAAACTGGAGAACATTAGTACTGGACACATCACAGAGTGGGTCAATGCCAGGACCAGCAGACGGGCATCCTTTGACCACAGATCTGGTCACTGAGTCCTGAACTGTCTGTCCCTGGTGGGGACTTCTCTGAAAGCACAGATCTTTGCGTACAAGGGGTTCATAACCTACTCTATGGGATGCTAATATCCAAAGAGGCCAATGAACTAAGTTGCAGCAGGTGGGCCAACTGGAACCTTCTAGAACTGTAAACTTAGTCAGGCAGCCCAGGCAGTCCCTCTTGGATACCTGCTCATGGAGAGGGCAGGGAGGTCAGAGTTGGCTGGAGCTCTGTAAGCACACCCAGGATGGCCTGTGAGTTCTCTTTCTTATACACCTATCAGGTTGGCTTACTCCATTGTATTAAAGTACTTAAGGAGGGTAGAGGAGGTCTTAGCTACCTCTCCTGGGCACCCAGACCCAGACAGACACTCCAGCCTCTTCAGCACACTTTTGGGCTAAGTCCTCCAGCCTGTGGGCCTACCTTCACTTCCTGAGGCCACTGGCAACCAATGGCTCCAGAGGCCTCTGTGGAAAGCTTGGAACCAGCCAAACATCCTAATCCCCTGATCCCCCACTCTCCCCAGCACTCCGGGCCGCTGCTGAGCGCAGAGGCTGAAGCGAAGGCTGATAAATTAGTCTAGAGGGAAACAAGACTACCTCTACTTGTAAAAGGTCATTTCGACTTTGTTCTGGGTGAGGGTTTATCTTAGCTGCCACGGCGTCAGACAATGCCTGGGGCCTAAATGGCAGAAATCTTAGCTCTGCTCGTGAAATTACTGTGCTGATAAGACAGAATGGACTTTGGAGAGATCTAAATGGGAAAGGAGTGGATGTAGGTATTTTTGAACATGATTGAACAGGGATGACACAATAGGATGTACAATTAAACTGGGCATTAGCCCAGAAGGGGAAACAGCCTGAAAGGCAGACAAAGGTGGCTCCCGTGGCCCTGCTCAGGGCTGGTAATCCCTGTCCCTGCCCTGCATGGGCTGGCTGAGGGGTGCAGCTGGGACGGGGGGCGGGGGGCGGGGGGGTGTGCAGGGAGGACAAGGACACAGGAGTACATCTGTGTTGTTGCTGTTGCTGCTGCCAAAGGCTGGGGCCTTCACGAAGTATGAATGGCAGAGCTTGCCAGCCCTGGAGCAGTGTGCAGTGGTCTCAGTACAATGTTACATATAACGGGGAGTCTGTACACAGTTCCTCCTTAAAACTAGGCTGGCCTAGGGATGTCCTGGAACCAAAATGCACATAGATTCTTGCTTGCTTGTTTGCTTGTTTGTTTGTTTGTTTTTTTAACAAAGTCTCTTAGGTGGGTCTGTAACTTTTTATGTTGTAAAAATGACATAAATGTCTGAAATGTTGAATGTCTGAAAACCCTGCTTCTACCACTCGTGTGCTAGAATTAGAGGCATGTACCACCAAACTGGTCTATGTGCAGCTAGGGATGGAACCCAGAGCTTGTAAATGGTAGGTAAGTGGGCCCATCTCTGTCCCAGACACAGGTTTTAAACTGTGGGAAAGGAGAGTCCCAGGCCATATCAGGCAAACCTCCTACTGCACAGGAAGATGTTCAACGTCGTCGCCATGTCCCAAACTTCAGCCGGGACTTGGCTCAGTCTCCCCCTAAAGAGAAAGCTCTGGGGTGCACTTTTCTGGCTATGCTGCTTGCCTTTATTCAGAATAAACCAAGAGATAACTCAAGCCTCAGGGCTGAGAAAACCTACTTAGGGTGTCCTGTACCAGTCAAGCAACTCCTGCCTGCTTGCTTGCCTGCCTGCCTGCCTGCCTGCCTGCCTGCCTGCCTGCCTGCCTGCCTGCCTGCCACTAAGCAGACAGCACAGGTGCACCATGAGGTACTCTGTGACCTGTGAGTAACAGCGTTGTCCTTGTCTTTGGCGGGAGCAAGGTGGTTGTGACACCAGAGAGGACACTCCTGTGCCAGGACAAGCCACAGAGAAGCTCTGATAAGCAGGCAGGGCTGTCCTCTGCCTGTGGAGGGAGCCCCCGGGCTCCCATCTCAACCCAGGCCCAGAGAGACCTTTTATGGCCTGGAACGCCTGGGCTCTTGTCTGACCCCATGCACAGCAGACAGGGAGGGCTCACAAGGGACAGATATCAGCATGGTGGCTTGGGCTCTCCCTAGGGAGATGCCCGGGGAGCGCCCTCTTCCTGGCTCATCCTGCTCCGTATGAATCACGGCTGGGAAATCAGTGTAGATGACTGATGGTACAGTTTCTGCAGCCGTAGGGGTCTGGTTGCTTTCTGGGTCAGCCCAGAACAGCTCAGGCTATACCTGTGCCCTCTCCTCAGCTGCTGTTGATTCACAGATTCCCAGGACCTACGCGGGCATCCTAGCCCTATGGACAGAGATGCTTCTACAACTGGCATCCCAGAAGCGCTCAGGATGGGGAGGTTATCAGGCAATTCTCTATAAAGATTGCTTGAGAAACTCCAAGACTATGGGACAGGGAGGTCTTCACACTGCATGTTTACTGGCTGTAGGGGCCAGAGCCCCACAAGGACTTGCCTGAGTACACCCCTGTGCCCTGCAGTGTTCCGACTTTGCCACGGGCATCGTGGAGGCTGCTGTAGAACCCTCACTCTCATTTCAGGAAAGCGATAGCTCTCCCTGTTGTCTGAAGAATTCTATGTCACAGATACCATGAGCATAAAGTGGTCCTCAATGGGCCCAGCTGCAGTCCCTAGAGCAGGGGCTGAAGACTTATCTTTAGAAAAGAGGTAATCACGGCTCTGGGGAGAAGTGACTCCCAAGGAGCCAGGGCTGGACTCTTCTCTGGCAGCTCAGCCTGAGTCTCACCCTTACACACACACACACACACACACACACACACACACACACACACACACACCCCACAGAGTCAGACCTCCCTGTGGGCTTATATCACTTCCCCACAGGCTACTCCCCCAGGTTTTCCTTTCTCCCCTGTATCAGCAGGTCAGCTTCCTGCCCTGGGTGCTAGAGGAGGAGGGCAGGGACTGGGGAGGAAGGTAAACGGCTAAGCCTGGCTTGTGGGGCTTGGCTTCCTGGGACTCTCAGCCTCGGTTTCCTCTCAGCCAAAGGAGGACAGCCATGTGTTAATCACAGCATGGCTAGGAGAGAGCACTCTGAGTAGGAGAGCCTTATGTGGACCTGAGCAGGCACCCCATGAGTGAGTTCTGTGTTAGGGCTGGGCCTCTGCTCCTGCCCGGTTGCAGACCAATGGCCTAGCTCATCAAGCCTGCCAGGCACAGCCAGCCCAGGTGACTCCGTGAGCACTTGTTAGTGCATAGCCTTTATTTTTATTTTATTTTATTTTCCTTAAGGAAATAAGGAAAGTGGGAGACAGGAGAGACAGAAAGAGCTAAGAGGTCCTGTTCCACAGACAGACAGAGCTGAGCCCCAGTAGCCCACCTTCTCCTCTAATCTGGCCTTCTCTCCCGCTGGGACTGCCCCTCTACCTCAACCCCAAACTTCCACACGTCAGCTCACAGGCGGCATTCCAGAGTCTGGATGGGTGCTGGCTGTCACCGGGGTAGTGTGTGTGTGAGGCGGATGGCAAAATACCATTTAAGAAGTTGGCATTCACGGATGTCTCTCGAATATGAAAAGAAAACATTTATTTCCCCTTTTTTTCTCCTGTGAATCAGAGCACTCTATTTAAAGAAAGTGCCCTCTGCCGGGTTGCGGCTGAGTTATTACCCCTTAAGGAAGTGAGGGAGAGCCACCGGGGAGGTATTCTTAGTCATTCTCTCTCCTTGTCTCTAAAATTCCTTATATACCCGGATTCAGAGCTGGGACGAAGATAGTACAGGATTCCATGGCATTCCTGGCCTGAAAATGTGGGGCCGCTGTCAGTGAGCTCGGGAGATGCGGGGGAAGGTTGCCAACTGGGTCCCACAGTGGTCCTTGAGTGATGGCCATATGTGGCTTTCTCCCTACACTTTGAGGGGGTCTTGAGCTCAGCTCTTCCCAAGTGAGCCATGGTGGGCTGAGGCTGGGAAGGGGCCCCTAAGGCATCATTGCATGGTCTGGATGCTTGCTCCATGGGGTCTGCCTGGGAGGGTTTGTTCGGCGGTGCCTTCAGTAGTTCTGGGTGCTGCATCTGATTCCACAGTTCTAAAATCATCACAGGGAAGAAAAAGCCCACACATGCCTGAGTCTCAGTAACTCTCTCCAGCCACCAGACAGAGAGAGGCTGCCCAGCATCAAGGGTGCGTGGAGTGCTAGACAAAGGGCAAAACACTGCAAAATTCTGGGGCCAGAGAGGGCAAGCATAATCAGAAGATGACTTTGGCTTTTAGATTAGACAGGAGCCACCACCATTTAAAAGCCCCAGAGCGTCGGTTCCCAATCTGTGGGTCGTGACCCCTTTAGGGGTTGAATGACCCCTTCACAGGAGTCACGTATCAAATGTCCTGCCTACTAGATATTTACATCAAAATTCATAACAGTAGCAACATTATAGTTATGAAATAGCAGTGAAAGTAACTTTATGGTTGGGGGTCACCACAACTCGAGGGATTGCATTAAAGAGTCACAACACAGCGTTAGGAAGGTTGAGAACTGCAGCTCTCTACAAGGTGTGGCCATACCAGGGATAGCAGACCTGGCTGGTCTCGATGCCCAGGATCCACTGCTCAGGATTCACATCTTATAATACCTTCAGTGGCTCTCCCCTCCCCCCCCCACCGGTGGAACCATAGAACAAATCATAACAAGAGCTGAAGGGAAGATCAGGGTGCCTGCCAATAGGTTCATGGCATCCCTGTGCTGGGAGGCAGACTTTCAGAACCTCTGCAATACAGGGTGAGCATGTCCTGCTTATAGAAATACGTAAGTGTGCGTGTGTGTGTGTGTGTGTGTGTGTGTGTGTGCCCACCTGTGTCTGAGTGTTTCCGGGAGTGTGAGCCCTCAGGAGTATGTATGGAAGGCAGCGTGCTGCGTGCTGCGTGCTGCGTGCTGCGTGCTGCGTGCTGCGTGCTGCATGCTGGTCTTCCCATGTGGGACTGAATTACCACACAGTTCCTGAAACTACCTGTTCCTGAATCAGCACTGCCTGAGGAGCCATTCGGTGTTGTCCACTGTCCACCCTCAGAGTTCCTCAGGGCCTCGATGCCGGGTGCATAGCACACACACTGCCACAGACATCCTCATGCGGGGCCTCCTGGTGGGATGTGGCATATGAGAAGGGACTCCCCCTCTTCCTTCCTGGGTCAGTTGTGCTGGACCTTGACTGAGGATTATAATCTCTGGGTGCTGTCACAAGCTCTGTCGATAGATGACGATGAGGACTCTGGGTCTTAACCCCAGATGTTCCTGACGAACAGAGATAACCAACTCCGACTTGGAGTGAGCCTGGGTTCCTGTGTTGCTGGCTGTGATCAGGTGATATCAGGTGAGAGTCATGAGCCTATACTTTAGTTCTGAGGCCAAGATACAGGAAGAGGAACTCCAGGAGGCATCCCTCACCCTCAGAGGCCGATGTGTTAACTTGTTGCCTCCAAATCTTTCTTTGCAAATTCAGCTGGAACTGTTACACCTCACTGCTAAGTTGGGTAGACTCACTTTCTTGGGCGAGCTGCATATATACTTCGTCTGTGCCCAGCTTGTGTATTCTGCCATCCCAGACCTTGGTAGGACCGAGAGGTTGAAGGCCTTGCAGCTATGGACAGCTCCAGACATCAGCCTGCTGACCAGTTGGCCCAGGACATCCCAGTCTTGCTTTGGAGCAGGCAGCTTGGTGATAGCTGGTAATGGTAAAGCTATAGGTGTGTGTGTGTGTGTGTGTGTGTGTGTGTGTGTGTGTGTGTGTATCTGCTCATCCTGTGTGGAATCAGAAGTCTGGTGCTCAGGAGGGAATCACATGAGGCTTTGAGCAGAGAGGGCATTACACTCTCTCAGGGTTGCTTGGGAAGGATATGGTGACTCAGACAAAGCCAGTGAGTCTGTATGCTGCCTCCTTCCCAAGCTGACCATCTCCACCAGTCTGGCCTATCTGTCCTAAATATTGCTGTACACATGAGTCACTACAGATCTTGTCCAAAAGCACATGGTGACTCAGTGGATCTCTTTGTCCAGAAGGCCTTGGGCCAGCACTGCACTTGGGGGCTGCTCTGGGGGCAGTCAGGGCCTTCACACATGGTTCTCTATACTCTATTTCTCCTATACCCATTATGGAATCAGAAAAGGCAGGCAGATTCCATCATCAGAGGGAGCTCACTGCTTCCAGAGCTGTGACAGCTCCTCCTGGGACTCAGGAAGGACATTTCTCACGTGGGCTTTTCCACCAAGATACACCCTTAAAAGGATACATCCCTTAGCCACACACCTGACCCACGACTCCTTTGCTCAAGTCCTTCATGATGAGAGGCCGTCCAACTGGGTAGTTCAGGCCAAGCATGCGGCTGCTGAAGGAGGGGTGTTTGCTGCCAGAAATGCACATGCCTGGGGTGTTTGTGTGTGGGGGGGAGGGGTCCCCTAGGCTGTCCTCTCTCTCAAATATTAGTATTGATCCAGGGCCTGAGGGGATCTTTATAGGATTTGAACTCAGAATTCTGCTCAGAGCCCACAGGGACACCACTTGCCACGGGACCCCAACTCAGTATCCTGCGCTTCGTCTCCCAAAGCAGCCAAGGCCAGGCAGGGCAGAAATACAAGTGATCCGTACACTGGGTGGTCAGATCCCAATGCCAGGACTTTAACACTAGGCAGGAAGTAGAAGGTACCCCCTGAAGCATGGCCAGGCTGAGAGGAAGATCCCCCTAAAGTACAGCTAGGTTGTGAGGGAGATGCTTCTGTTTGTGGGCAAGTCCAAGGAGGAAAAGGCTTCATGTGAGGGTCTGTGAAGGCTGAAGGAGAGTGGGCAAAGGAAACCTTGAAGCTGAATCTTGGACCCAAGCTTGGGTTCTGCAGTGAGACTTTAGCTCCCCGCCCACACGGGCCAAGCCACTCTCTGAGAATTGGCAAATCTACCTATTTATCTCTCCTGCTCTGGGGCTGATTTTAGACTCAGCCTTTGGGCTCCTGCGTGCCTGTGTACTCGGTGTTTGGAGAAACTCATTCTTGGTACAGCCATTTAGTGCTAAGTCACAGCGGCTTTAGCCTGGAGAGGGCTTGGGAGACTAGAGGCTAAGGCTACACTGTGTGAAACCATGACAGTCAGACTGCCCCCAACACCGCCATCCCACTATTTTGGCCCCCAAACTCACACTGCTCATTCTCCACCCTCAGAAAAAGAAAGGCCTGCAATAAGCAAGAATGCTAACACGTATTTACACAAGCACACATAACTTTCCTCCAAGAAAGCTATTCTTGGCTGGTGTCTGGAGTGATAAGCTCACATTAAATGTACAGAAGTTTCCCAGAATCTCACAGCAGGTGCCTTACACCTCTGACCTCTCTGGTCATTAGAAGAACCAGAAGGGTCCCTGAAAGTGATCAGTAAATCTTGACCCTCGCCAGTGAAGGAACTGGCGGAAGACCCCAATGGCGGAAGACCCCAAGACTGTGGCACAGAGGGAGGAACGCGGCAGGCGGAAGGTCTCCATAATATCTCCCGTTTCCCCAGAGTGTCCTGTTACCTTGGCTTGTTTGTTGATTGAACAAATGAATGCATGCATTAATATTCAAACCCTCACTCCAGGGATTAAGGCAGCCCACTTGAGTAAATTCTTGAGATGATTGAAACCCCATCACTTCACATTAACACCTCTTAAACACTGGGAGACACATTCATTCAGCAGATGATGTTTGTGTGTCAATCACAGGCTCAACACAGTCTCAGAGAGAGACTTTCCGGAGTGACAACTGTGTCAACACAACCTCAGAGAGAGACTATCTGGAGACATCCTCGACGAGAACCTAGTCTAACTCCAGGGAAGTATGATCAACGTAGGCGACAAGTCTGTCTCCACTTCCTCCCCAGGTACCCAGCCATAAGTGTCTTACTCAAGCGAGCTCAGGCACACAGCTGCAGACTCTGCCTGGGGCAGGTGGCCACTGAACAGCCCATCCATAGCCCCATCCCTCTGGGCTGTCACGGCAGCCATCTCTTAATTAGCAAAATAAATAGCACGGTGATAAATGTCATAATTTACTCAACAAATGATCAAAATCATTGCTTCTGCAGACCCCGGGGCAATAAAATGCAATCACGGGGTGATTTATTCCCACCGGAGGGCGAGGGCAAGCTTCGTGTCAGTTAGCAGAGCACGGCATGGGGGGTTGGGGGGAGATGGTGGCCAGATGGAGGAGCCTGGGAATTAGGATGCCCTTCGGTGAAACCACCTCCTTGAGGGACAGAGTCCACAGAGATGTCCAGGTGTGGAAACCACACCCACACCCTCAGACAGCCCCATCAGCCAGGCCCAGGACATCAGGCATGTTTCCTTCCAAACCGACTGTGAGTCAGAGGGAAGGGGGCTTTAGAAACAATGGAGATATCCAACACACACATGAGCAAGGAGAGGGAAAGTCGAGGGATGGGCCAGGTGAACATCCAGTACCAGGCGAACATCAGAGGGGCAGGCTTAGCTGCTGCAGCCCTAGCTCTGCTCCATCAAAGGAGAGTGTACCTGGGGTGGGAGTGAACCCCACCAGGACATGGAGTCAAAACCCCTCCTATGTCACTTTCTGGTCACTGTGTTATGTAGTCACCCTAGCCTGACTCACATGTGGAAAACGTTTTCCTCCACAGTCACCTCATGCCAGCCATGCCTCCATACCTGCCTTTTCGTTCTGTCTTCTGAAACAAGAACTTTCCTCCCAGAAAGGAAATAAAGTATGGTCACAGCATCCCAAGTGACACCACAAACGATAGCTCTGACCCTCCTTCTCAACTGGCCACCCGAGGACCACTGGGTCATTCCTCCTGCTTGTAGGCCCCCCCCCAAGGACCAGAGCTCTGGAGTGCAGCCTGCCACAGACTGGTGCACCCCACTCCTGGGCCAATCCTCAGGGAAGCCAAACGGAACGGGCCCTCCTTGGCTTTCATCTGTCATCTTGGCTCCAATGTCACTGCTTGCTCTCTTGTAGCAAACGAGTACCACGTTAATGATCACAGAATTCAATTACTCTGATTCACAGAACTTAATTATGAGGGTGAGGCTGAATTATGCATGTAATCTGGGGCCATTCTGAGATTACACCTAGGCATGGCACAGACCGCCCTGAGCCTGACTGAGGTCCCCAGTCTTCAACATGCTTGCACATTAACAGTTTCTGGTAGCCTCTCTCTCTCTGCACTCACAGAGGTAACAGAGTGGCTGGTGGGCCAGGCCACCTGGTGTAAGTGGCTGGGGTGGTTAACAGAAGGCCTCTTTCTCAGGACTGACTATGGAGAGATCTGGGCCCTGGGTCCTGTTTTTGTTTTTCTTTTCCTGAACCAGGATCAGGAGATAAAGCACGTAGGCTAAGTTAGGAAAAGCTAGGAGGGCCACCAGAACTCACTGGCTTTGCTGAGCTACCTTCATACTTTGAGGGAGACAAAGAAACAGCATATGGTCTGTGAAAACAAAAAGTATAGTTCACATATGGAAAAATTATCCTAAAGCTATAAGGAGAGAAGAGGTCTCAGTGCTGCCCCCAAGCCCAGGCGACTCAGCTTATAGAGCTCAACGAACCCACTGCTGACTGAATCCTTGACTCCTAGAACTGAGAGCACCCACCTGCCTCCTCTTTTCTCCCTGGACAGTAGTGGCTTCCATTACAGTTCTGCCAGTGGCTTTAATAATTCAACCCCAAGAACACAACAACTAGCTGATCGGCCAGACGCTACAGAAGGACACAGTGCCCAGACAGGAGTCACAGAAACAGGTGAGGAGGTAGCTCAGGTGAGCCTAGAACTCTGTTTCCGGGCATTGGCCTGGGGGCAGCTATCACTAAGCACCCTTTCGAAAGGCAGAGGTCAGGTCACCACCACAGGACAAAACTCTCTGCAGAAACAGAGACACACATGTACACAATGCACTCACACCACATGCATAAGCGCACACCATACACACACACACACGCACACGTGCCCTTACACACACATGTACACACACTGTACACACCACACACACAAGCACATGCACACACACACACACCCTACCTCTCACTCTTAAGCAACTACCCAGAGTGTAAATAGTACTGCGAAAGTCAACAACAGGCCCTGAGGAGTGATAGCGACAGCCTGTACCAGGCCTGGCACCCAGGGAACCACTATGATATGGGGCACTTCTCTAAAAACCAAAATCAAACAGAAACCTGTATCAGCGGCAGAGCAGACAAGAACAAAGTCACTTCAAGGTCATCCAAAGAACTACCTGTTACCTGTAAGGTTTGTTTATCCTCCAAGCATCTGAAAGCTAGCCTACTGATTAAATAATGAAGATCTTTAAGTGCCTTAAACAAACACCCTCCAACTGCCTCTCTGGCGCAGCAGTGGATTGGGGAGTGACTCCCCCTCACCACCCCTCCCCCAGTAAAGCCAAATCAACTGAGCCCAAGGTATTCAGATACCATGCTGTTTAAAAACACTCCTTGGGCCACAGAGCACAGTATGGGCCTGCTGCAGGGATGGGATTCTAGACCCCTCCTCTCCTGCTCATACTCAGATCAGAAACCCAGCACCCTGGACGATGAACCCAACAAGAAAGTCCCTGTGACTCCAGACACCTCACTCCACCTGCTTTCTGAGACACGTGGAGGTCCAGGCATTCAACCTCAGGCATGTAGGACATATGAACAGCATGTGAATGGGATCTAGGTACCCCGGCAGGTGCATCAACTCCCTTGGATCTCCTTGGATCTCCATGCAACCTACCCCCACTCAAAAGGCTTTACACATGACAGGACCAAGGGAAATCCTCGGTACTTGGTGGCATGTCCAGAGTTTCTCTGCAAGAGGACACTATGCTCCGGAGAACATTTCCTCAGAGTCTCTGGGCAGCTGTGGAGCCTGGGTGTGCAAAGCCTGGGGGCTGTAAAATAGCCAGGGAGAGAACGCCAGGCCTTAAGCCGTTCTGGCTCTACAAAGAAAACCTACAAATCTGCTTAAACACTTTCCCAAGGTTGTCAAGAGGCTGGGAGAGGCAGAAAGACCAGCGGTAGACCCCTGTCCCACCTGACACCCACCCTCAGCCCTACTGCAGGAGAGCAGGCTCTCTCCCTCCCCTGGACCATTTGCCCTTCCTGGCATTGACCTCCTTGCAGGCACTCATGGAGGTTGTGAAACACCAAAAGGAATCTGGGTTCACATTCCTGCTTTCCACCCAGGCAGGCTCCCTGCCAAAACTACCACTGGAAACCAGCCCTGTAGGCCGCAGGAAGGCCGGGGCCTACAGGAAAACGTGCTTTTTGTGGCACTCTTAGTTCCCACGAGGCCACCTTGACAAGCCCCCTTAAAGCAGGGGTCAGTCAGTGTGCCTCATGGCCGGAGTGGACACTTCTGAAAGCTTCTGGTTCAAGGCTCACACTCGCTCTCCTAACAAACGCACAATCCTCTTCAAACCCTCTGCCCGGGTTAACACACATGAACTCCAACCCCGCCAAGGTCCGTGGAGATATGGATAAGGATGTTTAAGTAGGCAAGTCTTCTGATCACAGATCTGAGGATGAGGTCCCCTCATGGTCCATTAGGAGACTTGTCAAACCATGGTAAGGCTTATGCGGGATACATAGCCGCCAGGCCCGCTGTGCAAGCTGCCTCAGCCTGATGGAGATGGACTAGAGCGCTCAGCATTCTTTTAGAGCCACTTCTTCAGAAGCATGTTTAGCTGCTCCTTTTAGAACATTCAGCTATCCCACAGTGAGGTTGGGTTAGCACCTCCATCCAGCAGGAGGCACAAGATGTTTTAAAACATGAGCTCATAAAAGACACATTTCCGGGAAGAGGGTGCCGCAGCCGTCGGGGCTGACGGGCATCCGAGGGGATTGCAATGTTTTCTGAGTCACGTCATGCGAGCTGCTGGATAAAATAACCCTGGGAAATGTGACATTCGAACGCTCTCTCTCGCTCTCTCTTTCTCCAACAGACCAAGCCTCCTGCCTGGGGCAGTGGCTGCACCAGCTTTATAAATAGATTGAACACAAGATAAATGGCTACGATCAATCATGCTCAGACTGGGCACACTCACCTCCCATCCAAAGTCGGCCTCCTTCAGTGCGGCCCGGGGCGTCACCACGTAGGGGCCAAACCTCTCCCCGATTTCCATCTTCCGCTTGGCCCAGATCCCCAGGCCAGCTCCTGGTATGGAGGACTCTCGTAGCTCGAAGTCTGGTGGGATTGGAATGTCTTCAGGAATGTAGACAGGAGCCTCATAGGGCGAGCCCTCCTTGGGAGTGAAGTCCTCGCTGGTAGGGAAGGGGGACGGTGGCCCCATGGGGATGGGGGACAGGATGCCGTCCTCGGTCTCCTCCTCGGCACTCTGGCCGGCCAGCAGGTCCGGGTCAGGTTCATACATATTATTTACAACGTCACCGTCACCTAAAGAGATAAGGTAGCATCAGCCTCTGCAGCAGGGACTCCCCAGGGATGTGGCCCTTGTAGAACCAAAGGGCCCAGAAGCCCCGGCAGACATCCAGCTGCTACCCCTTGCATAACAGATGCCACCTCTGCAATATCCTATACCTGGCAGCGGGCATGCAGTGCCAGCACCTCCCCAGGGAGGAGATCCCACCAGGCTCCTTGAGGGACCAACATGCTACAGGCAGTACAGCCCTCACTAGCTCACTGTTTGCAAATGTGTGAGAGGTGGGAGTTTCATCCGCAGCCACCTGAGGGTGTGCTGCTGCCCAGCTCCGCTACAGAGAAGCAGAGGCAAAGCTGAGGCAGAGGAGTCAAGGCTGTAGTGGGGACAGTGAAATATTTGCTACCAAATAACTCCAGCACTTGTCTGTAGCCTCCCTTAGAGGTTGGTGAACCGGGATGGTTTTGAGAAAATTCAGAATTTGGGTTCATGTGAGATTTGCTTAAAAATGGCCACCCCAGCACAAGGCTACTCTAGACACTGCACTGGGCTGGCCAGGTCCTGTACAGGGTTTTTGTACATTCCTGGTGACCTCAAGGCAGGTCAGGGATAGCCGAGGTCGTGGGCATGGTGCTTGAGCTGCAGGACACAGGACTGAGCAAAAGGAAGAGGCCCCCAGCTTATCTGTGGGGGATGGGCTTCGCTCTAGGGGCCATCATGACCAAAGGCTGACATCAAGATGAATATAACAGAGGAGCCTTGGCACAGGAAGGCTGTGATGGTATTGGGCAGGAAGGGTCTAAGAGGGCAAAGAAGAGATCAGTCAGAAAGGGAATCGGGAGTTCCTGGCATCCACCCCACGGCACCGCAAACCCAGTGAAACCAAGAAGGACTCGACAGAGCCAGAAGGCCAGACCAGCTCAAGGCCCCAGCGATACGAATAAGCAAATGCCCGGATTATGTTCTGTCCACACCAGGGTCTATGCACTAGAAGCAAGAAGCCTACTTTGTTGCAACGGAGACAGACGTCAGAAGCATACGCATGGCCCAGAAGGCTTGGGGCCTTGTCCTGTAGCTATTCTGAAATACACAGCACATTACTATGAACCATCCTGCTACACCTCCATCCATTTTTCCTCTCTAGCTGTAACTCTGTCCCGACTGACCAGCGTCTTCCCTTTCTCTGCCCCTCCTCCACGGCGGTGCCATCCCAGTCATCCTGACTTGGACATTCCCTGATGCCTACGCCATGTACACACCATAAACATCACACCGTAGCCTGTAAATTCTGACTCATCCCCCTATGTAAATATCACTATTCCCATAAAGGCTCGCTCATTTTTCCAGTATGTGCATAGTTGGAAACACCGCTGTGTCTTGTCACTACATATGATCGCGATTCGCCTGCTAAGACTTTAAAAGTATATTCTGTAAGATGGAAGGCCAACGTCATGCTTCTTCAAAGCATCCAAAAGAGGCAGATCTGTAAAGGTTATGAGGGGCTGGGAGATGGCCGCTAATAGGAGCCTTTCTCCTGTGGGTGGTGAGAGTGTTCCAGAATTAGACAGAGGTAGAGGTTGGTTGCACAACGCAGGAAAGTGTGCTAAGAACCACTGAATTGCGTGCTTTAGAATGGACACTTTCTGTACGGAGAACCTGACCTTAGGCAGTGCAGAAAGCCAGAGGGGTTGGGGGAGGCTCACAGAATGGCTCCTAGCTGAGCGTGCTGACCCCTGATCCAAATCTCCCAGGTCAGTTCTGTCCTACCACTGGTCTGTTGACCTGTGGAAGTCACCCAGGAGCCATGTCCCATGCCTGTCCCTGCTCCTTGACGTTGGCTGGTGAAACAGAAGCCTCCAGGGAGACAAGAACTTTTCAAGTGCGAGGGGAAAAAATGATTTCAGATTCCCCACGTTGGCTGCAAACAAACTGACTGAGGAAGTAACAAAATGTTTTCTTTCAAAAGAAACTGATGTCTCCGGGGAGGGGGGGAGAAATCGTGCCGATAACACTTATTTAATTTAGCGGCATTCACAGAAGTAATGACTATGTTTTAAGTGGGCAACGGTTCCTTTTTAATTGGCTGGTGGGATCCTTTCAGGGACTCAGCAACACGAAGGCAGCGCAGCTCCCTCCGCCCAAAGCCTGGTGGTGTTTAGCTTTGAAAGAACACCCCCATAAACCTTTCCATTGCCTGTGTGAGGCAGAAAGGTAAATTAGAAAGGGGGGTAATTAACAAGCCACCTTATTATTCGGAACTCATAACTGCACAGAGCTCACAAACAAAGTCGTGCTGGAAGCCCATGTTCCCCCCGTGAAGTGTTCCTTAACTCTTTCGGGGCGCTGATGCCATCTGCCCTTCAGAGTGGCTAGGAAGCAGAGGAGGACATCGGGAGCTCTGACAGGTCCAAGGAGGGCAATGTCCCTGTGAGGTGTATTGGCACCTCAGGGCTACTTCGTTTTCTTTCTTTCGTTTTTTTTTTTTTCTTTTCTTTTCTTTTCAGTTTGAGTTCAACTTCCTCAAACCCCTCACCTACTCACAGAAACCATCAACTTTAAGACTGGCCCTAACTGGAGGCCCAGCAAACAGCTGGAGAGAAAGCAGTGTTTCCTGTCGATTAGAGGATTAGAGGTAGGCCTGTGCCCCGGCCCAGCCTCCTGTGCCCAGGTGGTCATGAGGTTAAGTGACAGCTTCCTTCTTTCCATTCTGCTGTCCTCTCCCCTGCGCTGGGGGGAGAGCTCTGTTCATGGGTGGGCACTGAGGGTCCAGGAGGCCTAATGAGTGTGCACAGAGCACATTTTGAGGGAGGAGCATATTTCCTGAGGCCCTGAAGAGCCAGTCCCCTGCTCTGAATTTTGGAGTCCTGGAGGAGCTAGGCATGAGTCACTCAGTTTGGGAGTGGGGGGCAGGGAGTGGGGAATCTTATGTTCAACGTAGAGACCAGCTTTTCTTTCTCATGAGCTCCAGGTAAGATATCCTCAGAGGTGACAGCCCTTCCCTCTGCCCAGGGTAGACAGGCATACTCCCAGAGTGTGTCTGTAATGGCAGATCCATTTTCCAGACCATGTTCTCGGCCAGGTAGAAGAGCAGTGCCCAAGACCATGAGCCCCTTGTGATTGTGACTGGGAGATGGTGTCATTGATTGGTTGGAAGGCCTACAGTCTTTGTTTGGACCTTGCAATGGCTTCAGGCTGGGGATTCTTGGCTGGAGCTATCATTCATAAAATGTTAAACATGGAGGGGAGGGTACAGGGAGCAGCATTGGCTAGCCCTGGAGGCAAGTGGTTCTAAGCCACTACCTCTGCTCTTCATCCTAGAAGCTCCTGCTGGATGCCCTGGGCTCCAGCTGAGCCTGTTCCTAGTGAACTCCATACCAAGTCCCTCTAAGCATAATGCCAGCCAATGTTCCAATGACCATCATGACTCTATGGTGGGCATCAGACCTCAACTCCTCCCCAGAAGCAGGGACGCATCACTGGCTGGGAACCCACCATGACCTCACACTCCACTCAGCTTTGGATTCCACCCAACTGGGTTTTAGGGTTTTAGTGTTGGGTCTCTTCTGACCTCACATGAGGAGGCTTTCTGTCCCCTCACTGAGAACACAAGCCATGTGTCTTCAGAAACTCCACTGAAGAACAACCATGGATGGGAAACCAAGGCCTAGAAAAACCAGGGAGGGGGTGGTGGTGGGGGGAGGCAGAGAGAGACAGACAGAGAGATGGGTAGAGAGATAGACAGACAGATACAGAGAGACAGAAGCAGAGGCAGAGAGAGAAACAGATGGAGATAGAAACAAAGACAGGGAGACAGACACAGGGGGAGACAGAAACAGAGACAAAGAGACAGAAACAGAAAAGTAGAGACAGACAGAGACAAAGACAGAGAGACAGAGACAGAGAGACAGCATACAGTGCGCTCACATGCTAAACTCTGGGACAGTTTGTTAAACAATAGTGTCAACCAGCAGCAGAGGGCCTGTCATGGTATCCCCCAGGCTGGGGCTCTGCATCAGACATGCCAGTAACATCTGTAAAGGGTGGTCACTGCCTGTCCTGCCACCAACAGGCAGATTTAAACCTTAGTCAGTGGCCAGAGGGAGCCTGAGGAACTTTCTCAGTTGATGGATCTTTTGCTACAGTTCTTGTTTTATTTGTTTTATTGTGAGGTCGAGTTTAAAGGAGAAGTCATCTTGCTTGAAGGCTTGGAGTAGGCAGTGTGAAAGTCACACAGGGCAATGGAAGTGCTTCTGTCCATCAATCAGGCAATCAGGGCAGTGTGTGTGTGTGTGTGTGTGTGTGTGTGTGTGTGTGTGTGTGTGTGTATGTGTGTGTGTGTATGTGTGTGTGTGAGTGTGTGCGCCCATCAATCAGGCAATCAGGGCAGAGTGTGTGTGTGTGTGTATACAGAAGTGTGGGCACATGAGAGCTTTGTGTAAGCATGTGTATATGTGAGCACAGGTAATGGTGGGGAACCCTAAACACAGGACCTTGCGGCCTACACAGATCGGCCCTCTACAAGTTTATTGCCTTTTGCCTAGAGGGTCCTGAAGGAAAAGGGGGACATGGAAGGATGCCGGAAGCCCCAACCACATGCTCAGCAAGCAGTAGGTGGAGGCTCTGAGAGGTCCCTGGGGCACCCTGATAGGGCCTGGATGGTGCTATGGGTGATCTTCACTGCTGGGAGGTGAGACCTCCCCTAAAGGCAACTAGAGGCCTTCGCTGGCACTTCCCTCAGGAGGATCAGGCCAGACTCTTCAACTCATTGTTATCTCAGGATACTTCCAAATGGCTACAGGAATATTCTGACTTCATTTTGCACCCCCAAACCATGGCATAAGGTCATACATAGGTCATAGGTCACAAGCCCATGCCAGCTATGCCCATAGAGGAAGACACCATGCTGACAGTGTTAAGTCTACCCTTAAGAGTGAAGAAGTCAGGCCGGGTATTTGCTCAGCTCAGCAATGACAAGGCAGATATCTCCTGGAAATGAAGGAAGCAGAGATGAGGGTCAGGACCAAAGGATAGAGCCTTCTAGAGAGGACACAGCCTCAGATCTGTGGTGTCCAGGACAGGTCCTAAGCAGGTGCAACACTACTTATTGGACGTGCGGAGTATTTGGGTCAGGACAAGGTAGCCAGTCATGATCTGCATCTTGACTGTGGCAGAGACACAGGCCAAGCCTGGGGCGCAGATCAGTATACATGGCACGTGTTAAGAATGAGTCCCTAGGCATTGTCTACATCAATAACCTGTGCTCAAGGATGGAATGAGGTACCCCGAAAGAACTCTAAGGTTGGCGGAAGCAGTCTGGATGACCTGTGTTCTTGGTTTTAGAAAAACTCAAGGCCATATTGTAGAGGGCAGATGGAAAGCCACGGGCTAAGAGCCCTGCACCACCACACATTTCCACTAATTTTTTTTTTCACACACATGCAAAAGAAACTGTTGGCACCAGGAGGGTCTACACAACAAGAATGATTTTCAAAAATGGGTATGGGTAAGCAGCAGCTGGGGTTCTGGCCCCTGGTTCCTTCTAGGTCCCTGTGGCAACTAACTCATCATTAACTCAGTATTGCTCAGAACCAGGAAATAGCAATACCAGATCAGCCCATAATCTTACTTCTCTCTAAGGAAATCAGACCAAGCAAGATGGGGTAGAAAGGTGCCCAAGTGCATAACTCTGTGAGTAGATATGTGTGTGTAGTGGTTTGAATGAGAATAGCCCCCATTGGCTCATATATTTGAATGCTTGGTCTAGAGCTTGTGGAACTGTTTTGAGAAGGACTAAGGAGGAGGTATGTCACTGGGGGATGGGATTTGGATTTTTAAAAGCCCATGCCAGGCCCAGTCTCTGGCTCTCTACTTCTAACTTCCAGATCAGGATGTAAGCTCTCAGCTACTGCTCTAGAACCATGCCTACTTCCCCACTGATATGCTCCCCCCCCCATAATGGCCACAAGACACAGAAAGACAGAGAGACACTCATACACATACAAACACACACATGCAGACACACAGAGAAATACACACACACAAGACACAGAAAGAGAGAGAGACACTCATACGCATACAAACACACACATGCAGAGAGAAACACACACAGCTACACACACAGGCACACACAGAGAGAGAAATACACACACACAAGACACAGAGAGACAGAGACACTCATACACATACAAACACACACATGCAGAGAGAAACACACACAGCTACACACACAGGCACACACACACAGAGAAATACACACACACAAGACACAGAGAGACAGAGACACTCATACACATACAAACACACACATGCAGAGAGAAACACACACAGGCACACGCACACAGAGAAACACACACACATAAGACACAGAGAGACAGAGAGACACTCATATACACACACAGGCACAGAGAGAAACACACAGATACATGCACTCAGGCACACACACACACACATGCACATAAACACACAGGTATGCAAATGTGTGCACACATACACACACAGGAGTACATACACATACACACACAGGAGTACACACACACACACACACACACGAAGAAGAATCCCTGAGCCTATTCAGAAGCACAGACTGAACAGTGAGTGACCTTTGGTACAAACTGAAAACTTGGGGTTTTCTTTTCTTGCTCAGTCACATTCACCCCCATCCTGTAAGTTTAGAAACCGAAGCAGCTAAAGAGGGACGGTGCCTTGAGATGCGTCCTACAGGCCAGATGAAGTAAGGACTGAGGGGCACCCAGCAATTTGCCCTGTCTCTACTCTATGACAATTCCTCTGGCCACTGTCCCAAAGCCAGAGGGTCAGCAACCCACTGTCCTCATCTGATTGGATGGTGACTCTGAATGGCCACTACTGTCTTTCCCAGAAGGGAGAGAGAAGAAGGGAGGGGCAAGACCCTTGCATGGACAAGCTGCTCCAGAGGGTACTTGGGTGGGTGGCATAGGCCTGTTCTGCTTGTGGATGTGGAAAGGGACAGCCTTTCCTGGTGAGGTCATGCAGGCTGGCTGCAGCCCTACTCAATACTCCATAGCCATTATAACCACCCTTGAGGTCCAGGGGCCCCAGAAAGAAAGAGTTCCTGATAGCCTTCACAGAATGGAGGCCCTCAGGAGTCCCTGTCCCAGACTCTGCCCACTGCTGTAGGGCATGGAGGGCACTGCCCTCATGGTCATTCTCAGAGGACTTGAATAGCTCATGTGACAGTGGCCCTTAGACCTGGCCAGCTCTTTGGAGCTCTGACGTTCCTACTGTATAGCTGAGGTCAGACCACATACTCTGAGTCCACAGAGGGGTGTGTGGTTGGCCAGACCCAGCCTGTTGGATTCCTAGCAGCTCTGGGCCACCCAATCTCTCCCCAGGAGCCCATCCTTCTAAGCTCAGGGCTAGCTCTGCACAAGCTGACTGACCCAGACATATAAGGCACAGTCAGGAGTATTGTGCACCACTGATCAGTGCATGTTCTTTCCCCGGGGGAGTTACAGCTGCACTTGTCAGAAAGCCACAAGGCTTCTGGTAGCTCATCACCCTGTTTGGCAGAACAGCAGACCCAAGTCTGAAGGATCTTTTTCAAGCTTTCTGGGGTTCAGAGGCCCAGTACAGATTTGAAGGGTCAAAAGGAGTCTACTCAGAATTACCCAGAACTGACCTGAGAACAAAGGAAAAGCCATCCCATGCCCTGAAGAAAAGAAAGCCTGCCTGAGACAAGGTACACCCCAACTGTCTCAGAAACCACCCAGGCCTCCTCACTCATTGCCCCCTCAACAATGTGGGCAGGGAGAAGATTCACACCCCTTTCCACAGAATGATGAGCTATAGGTTCAGTGAAACCCAACCCTGGCTATGCCTTGTATTTTTTTTTAAAGAAAATATGGTGGTGGCCAGGTGCCACATGCACCATTTCTTGCAGAGGATCAGCCACTTGGCAAGGCAGCAACGATCTGAAGCTGCCATCCTGCAAGCCAGCATCAAGGACTCCTGGCATGCTTGCTCTTGAATAAAATAGCATGACCAACCACAGGGTACCCCACCCCAAAGGTATCTCAAGTTAGCTTAAGTAGAACTTAACACCCACTAATCAATTCAGCTTGACTTATGGAATATATGTGGCCACAGAAGTGAGGACATACTTCAGGATGAACAACAGTCAGTCATTAAGGTTTTGAGGAAACAGTCCCCAGCTGGCCACATGACATCAAACTCCGGAGGTTGTTGAGATGATCCAAAGGAGTCTTACGATATGCTGTCACTCCCTGGTTCTGTCTGCTCCTGTCAGGCCTGCTGGATACTGCTAGCTTTAATTTCGGCTCACTATCTGAAGAGTCGTTTACTAATTGAGCCCATGGCATATGTGGCTGTTTACTGCACTTTATCTAATTCTCCCAGAGCCCACAAGACAGACAGCATTGTTACATCAATGACATGAAGCCTAGAGAGTGGTGGTATACTTACCATGTTTAGATGTTGCTAGCTGAGGAACTACACAGTACTCATTCTAAGGTAGCCACACTTTATCCACATTTACAGTGAGAAGCTATTCACAAGAGGCATTTACTGAGGGCCTAACCATGGGGACAGACTGGATGAATGAATGTGTGGGTGAGTGAATGGATAGGTGGAGATGAGCAGATAGGTGGATGAATGAGTGTATGGGTGTGGGTGGGTGAGGATGGGTGCTTAATGAATGCTAGATGGTTGGGTGAGTGGATGACTGGATGGGTGGATGGGTGAATGGGTAGATGGGTGGGTGGATGAGGGGGTAAATGAATGTTAAATGTTTGAGTAGTGGGTGGGTGGATGAGGGGATAGATGTACGGGTGAGTGGAGGGGTGGGTAAATGGATGGATGGACAGATGGATAGATGGGTAGATGAATGGATGGGTGGATGGATCGATGGATGGATGGGTGGGTGGGTGGGTGGATGGATGAGTGGATGGATCGATGGATGGATGGGTGGGTGGGTGGGTGGATGGATGAGTGGATGGATAGATGATGGATAGGTGGATGGATGGATCGATGGATGGATGGATGGGTGGGTGGGTGGATGGATGAGTGGATGGATAGATGATGGATAGGTGGATGGATGGATGGATGGATGGGTGGGTGGGTGGATGGAGGGTGGATGGATGAATGAGTGGATATATGGATAGGTGGGTGGGTGGATGGTTGGATATTCAGATGAAGTGGGTGAGTAGATGGCTAAATGGATGGGTAAGGTTAGTGGATGACAGACAGCTAAATGAGTAAATAGGCTTGAGTGGATAGATTTATGAATGGATATGTAGGTGGTGAATGGGTAGGCATACATATGAATGAATGGGCAGATCAGAGTGTGGATGAATCTACCGATGAATGGATGGGGGTGGGGGAGACTCCTGAGGCAAGTTATTTTGTTTGTTTTGGTTTTGACTTTGAGGCAAGGCTCACTATGTATCCCCATCTGGCCGTGAACTTACTCTGTAGCCCAGACTCCCCTGGAAGTCACAATCTACCTGTCTCTGTCTCCAAAGTGCAGGGATTACAGGAGTGAGCTACCACATTCAGTTGATGGAGAAAGTTCCCAGTGGGGACGCTGAATGTCAGGACCTTGCCTTTCCTTCCTCAGAATGGAAGTTCACTGGCACAGGTCTGCTTCCATTCTCCTCCACTCTGATTGGTTAAACTAGCATTCTCCTCCACTCTGATTGGTTAAACTAGCATTCTCCTCCACTCTGATTGGTTAAACTAGCATTCTCCTCCACTCTGATTGGTTAAACTAGCATTCTCCTCCACTCTGAATGGTTAAACTAGCATTCTCCTCCACTCTGATTGGTTAAACTAGCATTCTCCTCCACTCTGATTGGTTAAACTAGCATTCTCCTCCACTCTGATTGGCTAAACTAGCATTCTCCTCCACTCTGATTGGTTAAACTAGCATTCTCCTCCACTCTGATTGGTTAAACTAGCATTCTCCTCCACTCTGATTGGCTAAACTAGCACACTCCTCCACTGATTGGTTAAACTAGAAAGATACATTTTTCCGCCCACACAGCCCCCTCCTCTTGAAAGTGAGCCAGAGGTTTTTTACTATGTCCCTTCAAAGCCTGCCCTTTGACCCTCTTTCCACTTGTGTGGGGTAGCCTGCCTGGTTCAGCATGCCACGGCTATGCTTGTGAATTATGGGTCTCAACCAAAGGCCTGCCTGGCTCTGAGATGCTGCCTCCCACCTGAAGAAAAGGCAGAGTTTGGCCTCTAACCTTTGTCTCCTCTTCCCTCTCACAGACAAGTGAGGAGAAGGGCTGTGAATGAGTCCTTCAGGCAACCCAGCAAAGCTACACATCCCAGGAGCTGTGAGCGCTGCTGAGTTGAAGGAAAAGGGCAGACCCTGCTTGGTCTCCAGGAGCCGCTGAGGTACGTTATTCTCAGGGGACAGTGAGAGGTCCTTAAACCTAATGGGGAGGGGTTCGGCAGTTTCTGCACAGCCACTGTGACAGACAAACCAGACACGGACACTTCTTCCAGAAGGTTCTGGGATGCCAGAGGAGTTTCCTGAAGACTCACTCCCAAAATGGGTTGTTAGGAAGGGGTGTCCAGGAGTTGATGGGCTCCTACATTCTTGTGCCCTCTGTTTTGAAACACCCGATACTGCGCTGATTGTCCCAAGCCCAAGGACTCAAACTCTCAAGAACACCCTGTTAAGAGATTGTGCACCCCCCTCCTGACAGGGCCCTGCCTCGTCTGCAGCGAGCTGCCTGTCAGCATTCTTCCAGAGCCGGGACCGATCCCAGCAGCTGTTAACACAGCAGATTAATAGAGCCAAGGAATGATGGCTCTGCAAACATGCTAAATGTTAATAATAATCAATCGCCGTTTACATTCTCAACCCTGTCCGCAGGGATGGCCCCAGCTGCAGAGCTGATGCAACCAAATTGCCATTAGAGCTTGGGGGGAGCCTGGGTGGCTTGGTGGTTAGCGCTGGCTGACCTGAATGTGGCACAGGCCTCTCTGAGCCGTTTCTCCAAAGATAGGGTATATGGAGATGACCTGGCAAGGAGCTTGGGCTGCCCACTTGGTTTCTTCATCCTGGCTGAAGTCACCCACACGACCTAGCCATTCACTCCTTGGTCTTTGTCATAATTATGAAGGGAAGCAAGGATCCCACCCCAGAACTGCCTCCTCTTTACAGATGAAGAACGAAGCAATTCCAGGCCTGTCCCTGGTAGGAGCCTACACTAACCTTGAAGTAGATCTCCGGCTACCCTTATTAATGGCTGGCTCACTCAGGTCAAGTCCAAATACCTCAGAATGGGGCTTTACTTAAAAATAATTTATCTATAAATGCACGGACTTCTGATGAGGTTAGACTGGGCTGCAACCCAGAGTGAGTCTCTGGAGGAATACAACCCTGCCACACCTGAACTACAGACATCCAGCTTAGATCACCCAGGCAATGACAGTTTGTTCCACTGGTTCCAAAAGCCATGCTGGCAACCCCTTCCTGCAGCCTTGAGTGGTTTCTGTCCTTTACTATTCAACCCATTTCACAGTAAAAGAGGCCACAAGTTGAGGACGAAGAGCCGGGCCTAGAAGCCAATGGCTGAGCCCAATTAGCCCATGCTAACCTAGGGTGTGTCCTGTGACCACTCCTCCCAGTGTCTGAGCCACCTGCTCAGACAAACCCCAGCCTACCTCAAAGAAATCGCAAGCCATTGGGCTCAAAGATAACCAAATCTATCCAAAGAGGAGGTAAACAGCCAGGCCCACCCTGTCCCACCCCCCACTCCTGCACAGCCCACCAGGGTCCAGGAGCCCAGGGCCAGCAACCTGAACCCAGCCCTTACTGAGGGCCATGGAAGGCGCTGGCCAGCCCCGGCCACCTGGCCCCACTTAAGGCCTGATGCATTATTCCAACATGATTATTTGTCCTGCAATGCTCTGGGGACACTGAGCTCTGCGGCAAACCCCGCATCTTCCATTTCCTGGCCGCCTCCATCGCCCGGGGCAGGCAGGCACTGAATGGCCGTGATGCCTCTGTAATTTTTATCAAGGCTTGTTCCTGGTAAAAAGCCTCTTTGTTTCAGAGAGATGTGATTTGGCCTTTTTCTTCCTCTCCTTTATTCCTTCGTTAATATACCACTTCCCCGAGCCCCGGGGGCAGCGAGGTAGCCCACGGATCGCTCAAATCTTAGTGTTTTTTTCTTCTAAATCACAGCAAGGCTCCCTGGCCCCGCTGAGCCCAGTCTGAGTTGGCGGGCTGAGCGGGTGCCCTCTTTAACCCTTTGCCTCCTGAACGGTCAACATGCTGTCACCTCGAATTTCAGGGTGGGAGGGTTGGCTACAGATACCAGCTCTGGAACCTCCAATCCAGGCGGAGGTTTAGAAATAACTGGAGTAAACTGGATGAAGCAGGGCTCGGTGGCCCAGACCCAGCCTGACGTGGGCAAGGCCCTGATTTCTACACCCGGCCGTGAAGAAAAATATTCTAAATTGACTGGTGGCAGAGTACACATCACATAAAACCTTAGCTGTCTCTAGCGACAGATCAGTGACATTAAGCACAGTGACATCAGGAAGCACAATGCACTCACGCGGGCCCTTCTCTTGAACACTTCCCATGTTGGATCTGAAACTCTGTGTCCATTAAATATGAATCACCCACCCCCTTTCCTCTTCAGGTCTGAGCAGCCGCCATTTTGCCATCTGTCTTTATGAAGCCGACTCCTCCAGGGGCCAGTCGTAAGCAGACTGGAACAGGACTTGGCCTTGGCAGATCGGCTTATCTCACCGAGCACCTTGTCCTCAAGGTCCCTCCCGAGTCGCAGGGTGCATTGTAACTAACTTCCTTTCTGGGTCTGAGTGGTGCCCCACCGTGTGAGTAAACCGTGCTTGACTCCAAAGACACAGTGGCTTCCACCCTCTGGCTGGTGTGAATAATACAAGGCTGAACACAGGTCTATCTCTGGATGCTTGGCTTAACAGGCTCTTCCCCCCAGAGTGAAGCCTGCTTCTGGCCAACAGCTGCTGCTCTCCTGAAATGAGGAGGTGAGGAGAAGATGCCCACCTCACCACCCCACCCTCGGCTGATCTCCTCTCCCACAGTTAGCTAGGCAGTTCCTACAATTTGTCCACGTGGCTACCTAGGGTGAGTGGCCTAGGTGACTGGCTTATACAGTGGGCACCCCATTCTGGTACACAGTGGCCCCAGGTCAGAAACCCAAGCTCGGATCTACTGGCTGAGTTGCTATCTTGGGGTTTGGTGCTTGGAAGATTCCCAGTCCTTCGTGACTGAGGGAAAGCTTCATTCCCCTCAGCCTCTCTTGAGTACTTAGCTAGGCTTGCTCAGGCATTTCAGAGTTCTCTAGGACTTTTTTTTAACAGAGTCAACCAGAGCCCAGGAGGGACCTGGGCCTACTCAGTCTAAAGGGGCCTACATGAGAGGACTTAGCATGGTCAGGCTTGGGAAACCAAGTTCTTCATACACCCCTGTCTGTCTACAGACCCAGAAGCCGTGATGGATTATTTGCAAGATGGAGTACAGGAATTCCACCTTTCCCAGAGTCCACACCTGCCTGCTGCAGGATCCCAGAGAAGGCTCCGGGCCATTGGGTGCTGCAGTATGCTTGGCCAGGGTGAGCTAAATGTGTTCTCCTGGTGCCTGGTCTCTGCTCTGTTTCCCTGCCTCTCTGCCCTCAGCAGCATGGTGGAGGAGCAAGGGGTTAAATGCTGAGCAAACGCTATGACAACTGTCACCAAACTATTTATAGACACATTTATCTCTGTAGCTCCTACCAGACAGCCTGTGGCTGCCATTCACAGGCCAGAGTAAGGTCGCAAGTAACCCATATGCCTCAAGAAAACGGGGGTGAGGTGGCATGCCAGGGGGCAGGCGGGGGGGAGTGGCTGCCCTCTGCCTGCAAGGCTGGCTTCTGGGAACATGGGTACTGGGATTGGCTTGCCGTTTTCCCAAGCTGCTCTTAGGGGTAGGGTGAGTCCAGCAGGCTCTCTTAACAGGGGGTTGGGGGACAGTGGGATTAGTGGTCCTGCGTGATTGGCACCATGAGGCAGAGGATGAAAGGTACCAGTTTCTGAGCCTTTTCCTCTGTGGCCTTGGCTGCAGACAGGGCAAGCCCCAGGTCCTCAATGGCTGTGAATGCTTGGTGAAGGTGGGTCAGCATCAGGGAGGGGCACGTTCACTGGCCTTCAGCCTTGGGGGGGGGGCAGCTGGAGTGGCTCTGTTGTCTGCGTTGGACCTGGGTCTTCAGGGTCCTTCTTGTACACTCCTAGACCCCGCCTCTTCTGGGCGCTATGGCCACTGGCTCTGTGCCCTGTCCTGGCCTCCCACCAAACCAGGGGGAAAGAGCTAGGATGCTGAGCCTCTTTGCCACCAGGGCTGGGACAGGGGGCCACCAATATGCTTTGTGGGAACACAGTGCCACCTTGTGACCTGGCTCCCAGGGGCCAGGCAGATAGTTTGGGGTGGGGGGACTACATTTCCCAGGGGGCACACGCTTTCATTTTTTGTTTTTGTATGTTTGTTTTTCTGTTCTCCCTTCAAATGATGTCCACAAGCTGGGGCAGAGTCTGGTGTTTGCAGGGATGAAGGATCAGCTTGAGAGCACCCCTCCCTCCACAGACCAGAGCCCCCTCCCTATGGGACTGGGGGCGGTACCCTCTACTGCCCACCCCCAAGCTGCTTCCTCCTCTTCCACTCCCCTTCCAGAAGGCTGCAGGTGGATGGCCGCCTGGCCCTCTGGCCCATTCTGTCTAATAAAGACGTTTATAGTTTTAACCATCAAATAAAGTGCTTAACTCCTCCTGGTTCTCTGCTCTGCCACTCTGCAGCTTCATTTAGCAAGCCAGTGGTGAAAAGGGGGGGGGGGAGAAGGAAAGAGAAAGAAAAAAAATTCATTAATTTTTATTAACAGGGAGAGCCATTTGTTCCCTGTGACAATATTTGACTTGTCGAAATGATTTTCACCTCTGCCACGAGGTGCGCGCTCTCCACATACATCACCCGATTACTCGGAGCGCGCCGGCCGCGGTCATTAGGCAGTGAATTAACAGCAGTCCCCACCACTATTAATCACCCTGACAAAGGCGTTAGCTCGCCGCTGACCCGAGCACGGCCCACGGACACAGCAGCCCGGGAGAAGGCCCCGAGCTGGGGGAGGTGACAGTGTGGTAGTGGGTGCCTGGCGGGTCCCTGCACCGCCCTTAAGGTCTTGACAAAGCAAGCAGGAGAGTCCCCAAGCCCTGGTGGCAGTGATGTGGCACTGTGGTGGCAGCACAGGCAGCAGCAGGGTCTCGGATGCTTTTCCTGTTTTTCAGTGACCTTCCCTGCCCAGGTGCTATAGTGACACACCCTTATTCCTCACCGCCAGCCTGGGAGCACGGCCTTTAGCATCCCATTTTGCAGTTCAGGAGACAGAAACGGACAGACCAGGACCTGCCCAAGGAGTGTCACCAGAATTCTTATCTAGGCCCAGTGACTTCCTAGCCCCCCCCCCCCATCTTGGCTCTTACAATTGCCCCAAAGCCTTGAAGGGAGGCACTGGGTGGCTGGAGTGTGTTCTCCTCTCTGGGCTTCCAGAGAAGAAGACATGCTGATCCTAAACCAAATGATGAGGCCCCAGGATCAAGGGTCTTAGGAATTGTTCTTGTGGAGTTTACTTTCCAGGCTCTCTGTCTCTCTGTCTCTCTGACTCTGACTCTGTCTCTGTCTCTGTCTCTGTCTCTCTCTCTCTCTCTCTCTCTCTGTCTCTCTCTCTGTGTGTGTGTGAGCTTTCTTCACATACATGCTGGGCTTTCTACTGAGCATGCAGGGTCACAGAGGCTCAGACAGGGAAAGTCCCTGAACACCCCTCCTCCAAGAAAGACCCTGAGGGCTGTGCACCTCAGCCATTCCTTGGGATTTCTGCCTTGCAAGAAGACCTCATCTTTTGAGGGTCACAGATCCAGGGCTATAGCTACACGTCCCTCTTACTGGCTCCAAACATGTCCTGAGAGCACAGCTGGGAGTCATCTGCCTTGAGAGCTAGACCCACCAGCTCCTGCAATTGTCTGGATGCCCCATGGCTGCTCACCCTCAAAAGGGAGGGATGGCACCCACCTGCTGGGACCTTCTAGGACTCTGAGTACCCCTCACAGGCAGGTCAGATGACAGCACCCACCAGCCCCTTCCTCCCCTCGATCCCTGACATTCGCCATATTTTCCATGTTAACCCAATTAATCAGCTCAACGTTTTAAACCAATTTCTTCAAATTAACCCAGGCATCAGATCAGTATCTTAGTCTGGGCTAAATCAGAGTTTGAAAGAGCTGGGGAGGTGGGAGGGGAGGGAGCCCCCCCCACTTGTCTTTCTCTGAGCTTCTCATTTTTTATGCCTCAGCAAATTTCCTAATTTTCCTCATTAGCAACTAATTTACAAGTCTCAACACTCTTTCCACCTGTCCCTTTCATCGAGAACTTTGCAAAATTGGAAATAGCCACTTGCTCACTTGTACGATGCTGGTTTCTCAGCGTCCAGAAAACAGGGCCGATGCTGGGTGGGATCAGAGACAATTCTAAAGCCCCATGAAGTGGCAAAAGGGGGCCCTTCTCTTCCTGTGGGGGGTTCGCGACGGGAGACGGTTCAACCAGACCATACCGCGGTATGAACATGACTCCCATGGCCAGCACCCTGACACCCTCCCCTGACACCTATGTCTCCCCCTAATCATGTGGCCTGAATTGGAGTCTCAGGTCTAGATTCCCAGGGAACTGAGGCAGCTTTGTGCATGGACATTTGCTGGTTATGAGAATGCCCTTGGATGGGATCTTCTTCAGAAGTTCTCAAGTAAAAGGGTATCTGTAGTGGGCTTACGCCTCAGCTCACGCTTTGTCTTTGAAACCGACACTTTATCAAGCTCAGCAGTGATGGCACTAGTACAGACCAGCATCCACCCAGCCCTTGCTACTTACAGGGCACAATCTGAACTGGTTCATGCTATCTCCACAGGGGTCCCTCCAGGGTGAAGCAGGGAGAGGAAGAACAGAAGCTGGTTCAAGGCCTAAGTACCCTTACTCCAGGGTTTAGCTGTAGGTACTTGCCCAAGAGGCTTGAGGTGTCTGAGCCTCCTGGTATCTCTGCAGCAAGACCACCTTGAGAATGAGTGGCTTCCACTTATGCCCCTGATCTATCCAGAGCCCAGGGTGCCCTGGCATGAGAATGGGTTCGCTTTACAAGGGAGAACCTTGGGCTTGCCCAAAGAGGCAGAGACACTGCCTCAGGCTTGGTTCTAGCTTCGGCCCACCAGCCTCTCCAACCACCAGAACGTGCTGGTGATTGGAGGGGCCCATGAAGTTCGCAACCTGTGGTTCAGGAGAATGAGCCAGTGGGACAGACCCAGGCCATGGATAATGGGTGAGGTCATATCCCCTTAACTCTTTCTTTAAAAAAAAAAAAAGACTGCATTTCTTTATCATGATTACTTTAAAAAATATTTATTTATCTTTATTTCTCCACATACTTATATATGCGTGTGGAGGTCAGAGGACATCGTTCAGCAGTTGCTTCTCTCCTTCCACCATGTACATCCCAGAGATTGAACTCAGGTCACGGGGTTTTGGCAGTAAGTGCCTTTACCCATTGACCTATCTTGTGAGCCCTCAGCTCTTTCTTTTAAATCCTCTAAAGGAGTCTCTTCCCCAAGGCAATGGCAGTGGCCAAGAAGGTTACATTTAATGAGGCCTGAAGCAGCCATGCATAGCAGAAGCAAAGTTCCCCAACAACTGAGCTCCTCCCTGGGTTGCCTGGAGGCCCGTTTTGTCTCTAGAATTTTCTATGCATAGACCCTTGGAGTGCTGCTCCTCCTCAGCCTAACATACCTGTCCCACTGTGCCTGGCTAGGCCCCCTGGGCCCTGAGATACATCTCTGGGTACCACTGTCCCCAGCCCAGCAGTAAAGAACCACAACCACTGAGCAGCACCCTGAACTGTTTCTCATTACCCGCCTGCATCAGTTTGATTTTCTCTGTTAAGCAAAGGGTGATGGGCAAAGCTAGACCCACACATCCATGATTTCCTGGCAGTTAATTAATGCTACCCAAACAGAAAGTTAGGTGACCGTCCCATGTGTCATCCAGAACAGGCAGGAGATGGGAAGCAGGCAGGCAAGTCACTCCACACACATCCCACAACGACTCCTTCCTGAGCCCCCATTCCACCTGTTCTTTCATTTGGTCACATGGTAGGTCACGTCAGAAGGTTTCCAGTCTCAATCTCTTCAGGGGAACCAGAGAGAGAGGGCATCCGGAGCCTTTGTTATTGATCCAAGTGGTTTGTGTCTGGGTAAGCTGTCAAGCGTGAGCCAACCAATGGCAAAGAAAAGGTGAACACGGTGAGGAAGAACACTGCAGGGAGACGGCATGTGGTGCTAGAACTCTAGAATGCCAGGGCTGGGCTAGCCTGCTGGTGGCACGAGTTAGAGTCTGTTCTTGCTCATCATCACAACACACCCCGTAGGAGCTGGGTACCTGTCTGAAGGATGAGGCTCGCTTGGGACTCAGAAATCAGAACTCTGTACCCCCTCTTCACACCACAGTCTCCTCCCATGATGCAAGCCTTGCCCCATGGTCACAGCAAAGCTGTGACCTCATTCCCTCTCGGGTCAGCTCACTTGACCATGCCTCTTGCAAGCCACTCGCCCGCCTCTGGTATTTAGAGAGCAATCTCTTACGGGCCACACTGCCTTCCAGGCACTCCTCTGCTGAGGCTTGCTCTGTGCTCAGCAGGGCATTTGGATCACTAGGATGGAGCCCAGCAGAAGGACCTGGGTGCAGAGTTCACCCTTTCTCACTTGGCAAGGTCTGTGACTCAGAAGGCAAGAAACTCATTCCTGCAAGCTGCCAGTCTCCCTCCTGCCCCCCTCCCCCCAGAAGACTGACACTGATCATGTTTCCAAAAATTAGGACCAAGGAGGCAAAACCTTTTAGGTGACAAAACTTTTATCGTCTCGGGCGGCCTCGTTACATTGCTTGCCAACCTCAGACAACTTAAATAATTTTAAATCTTTACTTATTTATTTATTTATTTAATCTTAAGAGAACCACGAAAACAGAATAGGTATCACATATGACACTTAGCTCTTGGCTAGATGTCTGACTGGTGCATAAACCAAAGCGTAAGTCCACAGGAGACATGGGTCTTGGGGCCTATGAGAAAGGGGGTGATGATGTCTCAGAAGCAACAGCAGTAGAGAGGAACGGACAGAGGATGTCTCAGCCTGGAAGCAGCATACTATCCTCAGGGGGTTCCCTGGAGACTCAAGAAATAGGACATCCGTGGATATTTATGGCCCCTGTGTCCTGGTGTCCCTCAAGTTCACCTGTGGCTCCCTATCCCCAGCTCAGTCTGCCGCCAGGATGCTTGCAGGACTGAGTACTTGGGCTGAAGGTGGATTCCCAAGGTGATCTGTCACCCATGGGACGGTGCCATCATGAACAGAGAAATACAGACACACACCATTCGCCTCACGTGGACGCAAAGGAAGCCTTCGGAGCCTCTTGGGAAACCCGCACTTCAGACTCTAGAACTTCAAAGGATAAACCCCTGCTGCTTGAGGCCCCTGGTCTGGGCGCTGTGCTTAGCCAGTCCTGGAAAACCAATATCCCCCCAATCTCAGTAGATAGGGTTTGTGTAGTAGCTTTGTAACAAACCCCGGTGTGTCAGCCGCTAAGGGGTTTGGCAGTCTGGTGGTTACGCAAAGCTGGGCGGGGGGTAGGGGGTGTCTGCGTGCTCCACCTGGAGATTTCCAGGTGGAAACAGTGGTGCTGACTCTCATTAGAGGACCCTGGAAGGGGTTTCTACAGATACCTTCTTTCAAGATCTCTGGGGATCCGAGGGTTCCAGAAGTGTGGGTGAAATGCCCTTTCACCTTTGAACTTTGCTCTCTGACTGCTAACATTCCTCCTCTACAAAGCAGAAGCAAAGGAGGAGAGGATACAGCAGTATTTACCGGAAAGCAAACCTCTTTCTAATTGAGTGTGGTCACTGCCTTCCATCCAGCTGCCTGGTTGCTGTTGAGCCTCACTGACTTGCTTCCTGGAAACAGTGTCATCTTCCTAGCCAGGCACTCGAAAAGCTGGGGAAGGGGCTGATGCCTGGCAGTGTTGGTGGGCCTATGACCTGAACCAGCACAGAAAAGCAAAGGGGAGCCTGACACTGAGCAGGCTGCTAACCACAGAGAATCCTGAGGAGCTCAGAACCTGTCTGCTGCCCCGGTATAAGTGATCTTCCTAAACACATGGGTTGGCAGATCCACAGACAGAGAAGGCTAAAGGGGGCAACTCTGTGTGATAAGGGGGCTGTTGTATACAGAGTGGTAATGGCCACACAACCCGCAGGACAGACTCGGTGCCACCAAAGGGCACGCTGCCGGGAAACTGGATTGGCATATATTACATCTTGCAGTCTTCCAGAATTCAAAACACAAAGCCATTTCTCGGGCGGGCCTGTTCCCCACATCACAGACAACCTTTCCCGTGGTCTTCAGAAGTAACCTTTCTTCCCGGCCCAGGGATCAGGCCTCCTGCGGGCCACAGTCAGTCACGCTTGGTTTTTGGACAACACAGCTAGCACAAAGTGACTTTGCACAAGAAATGAAGAAGGTCCAGGGTAGGCTGGATCCTTGGGGCCTCGGGGGGCACAAAAAGGAAGCAGCTGGCAGAGACCCTTCGTGTTCCAGGGGCTCGTGACAAAGTGCCTCCTGAGCCGGCCTGGCGGCCCGGCCGTGTCACTGGGAACACAAAGGACACTGCCAAGAAAGTGATTTTAAACCTAATTGTTCCAGTTCCTTTTGTTAAATGTCTTTAGGGGTGCCTGGAGATCTGCTCGCAGAGAGTGCAGCGAAGGCGCACACCGCGGAACTTGTAAACAAGACCAAGAAGCAGCCACTTTTGCCTAAAAACAAGAAGTGCCGCAGCGTGCGAATTTTTACATGCTGGGTACAATCTCTGCACAAATATTCAAGGAAAACCATCCCAGCTCCCTCCCGGCCTGGGGTGGGTTTGCGGCTGGGGGCCATCTTTGGTGACCAGCTTCTCCTGCAGCCGAGCGGGCAGGGGACACTTAATTGTGGAGCCGGTTTGCTGGCAGGAAGCCCTGCCTCGTCCAGCGGGCAGCCAGCATGATAATGAGACAGTTTCTATGGAAATGAGCTTATAACTATTCATTTTCTCCCCATTCCCGACCCATCCACAAAGAGGGTTTCCAAAATGACCCCCATTTTCCTACCCCCAACATCTCCTCACACCATTGCCCGACCCGCTAATCAGCTCGGGGAGAAAGGAAAGAGGAAATGCTGTCCTTTGACAAGATGTGGGAAACCACCTCGATTTGTGCTCCGTGTGGCTGTGACCAGAAAACAAAGAACCCTCGCCGGATCCGGGGGCCAAGTTTCAAGTAAACTTTTCCGGACGCACCAAGCAAGTGTGTTTTTGTGTGTATTTTCTGGTAAGATCTGAACGCTCCCTTGCCACTTCTTAAGAACCTCTGAACGCTGCTCTGTTCTTGCTTCCTTTCTCACTGCATGCCCTCACCTGTCAGTCGCTCTCTTGAACCCTGGGTGCTTTGGAACATTAAAGAACCGAGGAGGAAGGGGCCTCGGTTTAAATGACAGGAAACACACTCCCAGCTCCCCGCTCCGTGATGAAGAAGAGCAGGGATGGGCATCATGGACCTACATTCTGGCTGTATTTTCCTGAGCCTTTTAAGATCTCTAGATTGCCAGGAGGCATAGTGATGGAATAAGGGAAAAGCTCAGGCCCACAGAGGCATCGTGACCAACAAATAGCACCATGGGTCTCAGGCCTTTTCCAGCTGTGTGGCTCTGGATCTGATAAGGCAGCTGACATCTAGGAGTTCTGGATGTTCTTCTCAGAAGCCCAGGGAGGAACTCACCTGCACAGCAGTGTGTGGGGGGCGTGTGGGGGTGTGGGAGTGACAGGTGGTGACTGCAGCCTCTAGGCTGCGTCAGGGCAGAGCTCACTATCACAAAGAGCTGCAGCTTTCACTTGATGTGACTCTAGGACACCTAGAGAGAGAGAGACCCTAGATTTGGGGCCTGTTCTCCGAGAGGAGGAAGATTGGAAAAGGCAGCTCTGAAGGTCACAAAGTTACTGTGACCAGCTTCGGTGCACACAGTAGGTATAACGGGAATGTGGAAATGGATGGCGAGTTCATAAATGGGGATGGGGGGCAGAGAGGGAGAGGCAAGAAAGGCCATCCTGGCCATGCCACCAGAATGGGTGTGCACTGGGCATCCAGGACACTGTGAGTGTAGGGGATTTGAGGTCGCTACAGTGTCCAAGAAAAGGCCCTGCCATCCACTGGACATACGTCCTCTTTCTGTCCTGTCCAAATGACCTAAGGTTCACTGCTAGTGTTTGGGTGCCAGTCCCTGCAGGGCCCACTCATTTATTGGCCACTGACTAGCCATGAAGTTCTGCCTATAGCCCAGAACTCCCCAGAGATGATCCCAGTAGAGACTGTTAAGCACCCAGTCTAGATGGCTAGACAGAAAACAAAAAGGTGAGACAGACAGATGGACAGACAGACACACACACACACATACACACACACAGGCGACTGTGACATTGTAATAAACAGCAGTGAACTGCTAGGCAAGTGTGTTCACGCAAGAGTGGGGTATTCTGTTACTCAAGAAGCAGCCATGGCTTACTCTGCCCGTGTCTCCATATGCCCTGTGTTTTAACAACCTGACTTCTGGTGAGCAGTCCTTTCCTAGACTGCTTCCCCAGGCAGTGCCTCTCTCTGGTCCTTTGCTGTCCGTGACAGATATGCTGACTCCAGGTTCCCGTGTGAAATCCTGACTTCAATGTGGCTATTTGAAAATGGGGTATTTGTTAAAGATGGCTGTCGTTCGAATGAGGCCAGTGGGGGACTTTAACATAACATGTGGCTTTGTAAGAAGAGATCAAGACACACGCACGCACGCACACATGCACGCACACACATGCATACATGCACGACAGTCCTGTGAGGGCAATGTGGGGAAGTACCATGTTCAAGCCAAGGAGAGAAACCTCTAGTAGAGCCAGATCAGAGACCTTGGGCTTCTGACCTCCAGAACTATATCTGAGCTGTTTACAGTCCTGTGTTCAGGTCAGTTCCTTATGGCTGCTGAAACAGATACAGTGTGCTCTTTCCAATGGGGTCTACCTGTCTGCCTCTAGGGCCCCAAGTCCACATTCCTGGCAGAGCCTGCTGGCTTCCCTAAGGGCTGCAAGTAGACTAACTTCCTAATCTTTTTTAAAGAAAAAAAAAAAAAAACTCAACAAACCCTCAGCTCAGCCCCTTCTTCTTCCTCCAGAGTGCTGGAGCCTCCTCTAGAATCAGAATATAAAATCATAGCTTTATCTAGGTTTTGTGAGATCAATCTAAAAATACCGATTTTAAAATCTGAGGTGGAATAAGGATATGTTAAAAAATAGTAATTAAGTGACTGTAAGTTATCACCCACATATTCAACACAAGGTAGGTTCTAAAGTCCTAGTTAGTACTGATTCCTGCTTTGGGAAGACAGCACCTTGAAGGGATCTGCAGGTTGTTTCTGGTCAGGGCCGACTCTTCTGAAAAGCAAGGTACCCCTGAGTCAGCTCACAATGGTGAGGGTCAAATCTCTCTCCCCTCAAAGGAACTTGGGGGAACCCCTGCCAGACACAACACTACAAACAGAATTAACAAACAACGTCATAAGTGACATAAAAACAGTCATAATGTGCAGGCTGATCTGGGGACTTATGTGTACCCAAAGATGATGGGCTGTTTACTGAAATCCAGCTTTGGCTAAGTGTCCTGCACTAATGTCTGCTTAATCTGACTGAGTTTGACCATTTGGAGCTGATTTCAGCCTTGGTGCTAATGTTGTGTCCCACCCAGGACAGGGAAGTTTGTTTACAAGGAACAAAAGCCCTTCAAGTATACAAAAGCCTGATGTCCCAGTGAGGGAGCTTGCAGTGAGTGCTTCTGTAAAACAGAAGAGCTGAGGTGTGAGCAGCTTCGCTGCCTCAAAGGGAATTATCCCCGTGAGTGTGTAAGAGACACAAGACCCAGCTTTAATTTTCAGAACCGTGTGCCTGCGTTTCCTATGATCAGAATTTATTCGTTATGTCTATAGTGTGTAAGTTTCATTTACGTCAAAGAAAAGGTAAGAATGGTAAGAATGGAGGGAATGAAGCTTTCTTTGAAGGTGGAGCAGATAGGACTACCTCTGGAGCAGTGGGAAGGGGCTAATGCTACTGCCAGGATACAGAGTGGGTCCTGGCATAACCTAGAAGTTTGGGGCAACATTGGCTGGCCCAAACCAGCCCAGAGACTGCTCATCTAGTATGTGGCCATCTTGGTGGGCAACAAACTTAGAACCACTCAGCATGGCCTCCTGGACATAATGTGTGCTGACTGATGACTGGGTTCCACAGATCTGAGTCTGGGACTCTTTCAGAAGTCAGTTCCGGCTCACTATTCCTGGGAGCAGAAGAGTCTAGAACTTCATGCCACTTACTTGATGCCCTGACTTTATAATCTGTGGCTTGGTCCCTCTCATCTACAATCTCTCATTATACCCTGGACCTTCTTCCCTGTAGCTAGTTCCTACATTAGTCCTTCTACAAAAAGGAAAGTCAGAAGAGCCGTGCCCCAACCTCTGAGGGGTTAAAGAAAGGCCTGGAGCCTGGGAGAAGAACTTTGGACAAAACACCACAAGCACAGGAAAACGCAGCAAGGCCCAGTGAATACCGTAACACGCAGGCTACATTTGGGACATACGAGTACCAAAAGATCATGAGCTGTTTACTGGATTTTAGATTTGACTGTGTATTCTGCACTCTGTCTGGCCACCCTAGAGGTGGGCTGCAGCTAAGCCATTGTCCAGTGACCCTCCTCGTCTAACTCTGTGAACAAGGTGGATCAGCTAGGCAGGTGCTGAGGCCTCTGTATGGGAGACTGGGCAGAGATAGCCAGCTCTGAACATCCTATTTAGTCCTAGCCACAGCCCTGCCCAGAGGCTTACTGACCCCAGATAGTACTGTGTGCAAGGACAACAGTCAGGCCTTAAATCCATTTGGCTTCCCGCTCCTGACACTTACGAACCACCAACCCCCACCCTTGAGTCCTGAAAGTCACATGGTTGATGTGGAGTCGAAGGTAAAACTGATTTTTGCTTTCTTCCCAGCACAGAAACCAAGCTTGCTGTCAGGCTCAGGATCCAGGGTTTGACTCTGAGGTCCTATCATAACCAGTGCTACACGCTGGGTCCTTTCCTGGAGCCTGTGGACTGGGGCCTCACGAAACAGGTCTAAGGAAAAAACAACCCTCAAAGCAGAATTATGTTTCCTCTTCCCAGTTCCTGTCAGTTGGGAGAGACAGAGAGGGAGATCAACTCAATGCACAGTTCAGCTTTCACCCGTTAACAAAAGCTTTCCAAAGTAGAAAAACATTTTGCCCATCCTTGGGGGTGTACATTTGGGTTTGAGCTAAGGCATCTTTCGAATGACAGCCACTGACACAAACCTAACCTTGAAAACGAAAGCTATAGGCACTTGGCAGAATCACCTCCCCCAAAGTCACCTAAAATCAGACTGATAAGAAATAAAATTCAAAGGGCCGAAGCCAAACACAGGGCAAGGACCTGCCTACCGGGAACTGCAACCAGCCCCATCTGTTGCTCAGGGCAGCTGGACCCTCCCTCGTTCTATCACAGCTCAAAGTAGGTTATCTAAATAAATGGGAGAAGAAATCAAGGAGATATATTAGCGTGGTGGGGTATTCGTCATCGCCTCTGTCCTTCCTTCCCCAAGAATATCGGTGATGAATTTGCAAATGGTTCTGGATTGTGACAGACCTCTTTTCTCTCTTCATTATTTATCCCTTCTCTGTGCACCTCGATTAGAGGCCACAGTGACAAATGCATGAATAAAAGGCAAAGACAATATTTGAGCAATGTGTTGTAAATCTCCCTCTACGCATTATTAATTTAAAGGAGTCCATTACACCCAACAGCTCTGAAGAGGAGAGCAGGGTAATGGGAGAATATGGCTTCTGCCCGTGGGGGTCAGAGAAAGAAAAGGCAAGAGCAACCCCTTGAGGAGGGGGTGCGGGCTGTCCTTTCACCAAATCTCGAAGCCTCTCAACCACCTCACTTTTAGTTAATAAAAGAAAACATTTGCTCCCTCAGACACAACCTCATTTTGCAAAGTGGAGGACGGGTGTGATCTGAAAGGACCCCATTTTTCAGCAACTGCAAAGGCCAGGTTCTGACAGCGATAGAGACTGGGAGTGGGTGTCTCCTCTTGCCTGCCTTGAGTCAGAAAACACTGCTCGCACCAGGAGAGAGAAAAATGGAAGCGGGCAGAAGGTGCTGCACACGAGCAGGGGTGTTGTAACAATGGAGTGGTCCCTTTCTTCTCCTGAAGAGAATTCACCACAAGCCTGTTTGCTGCAAAGACCAGAACAGCACAGCTAACAGAAATAATGCAGGCATCCCCAGGCCCAGAGACCACACGCAAATCAGGGCAGCCGTGGCAGCCACCGCCAAACCCTGAAGCCTGGATTTTTCTTTTCCCCTATTTTCTTTCAAAATCCTCCAAGAAAGAAGCATGGGTCCCGGATCTCAACACCTGCCTCTGGCAGACAAGATATGCCCACAGAGATCATGCCAGCCCTGCTCTCTCCCTGGAAATGCATCTCTGCCAGAGACCTTCCTTGGGAGCCATAGGGGTATGGCAGCATCTCACAGATTTAGGAGGTGTGGTAGAAGATCTAGAACCCGGAGAGGTCAGGACCTGCCAGGAGCCCACAGCACACAGAGTCTGAAACAAGACCGTAGGGAAGGCTAGGAAGCTGATAAACAGAAAACCTCCATCCAGCCACATGTTCTGAAAACCTAGTTTGGGAATTTTACTTGTTTTGTTTATAACCAGAGCCTCCTTCCCTTTCTTTTTTTGCACAGACTTGTTTCCCTCCGTGAATTAGAAAGATTTTTTTCCCCAGCAGTTTCCATAGGGTTCTCTGAACTGCTTGCTGGGGGCTTTGGGCCGGCTGTGTCTGCAGGCATCCTAACCTGGGCTCTGCTATCTTCCTCTCCAGGCCAGCAAGGCTCTTCATCTGCAGGAAGCTGTAATAAGGCCCATCTTGAGGGGATCAAGAGAACTGAGGATCCACTGAACCCTAGGGGCTCAAAGAAGTAGGAAGCATGTCCTTCCAAGCCACCTAAGGGTGAAGTCCATGGTCAGAAAGATGCTGGACTCAGAGGGTGCACCCTCGAGTCAGTGTACCACACATTCCAGCATCTTCCTCTCTAAAGTTTAAAGCCATTCCTCTGATACACGTCGAAGTCCAGCAGGAAGTGCACAGCTCTGTCCCTAAAGCCACCCACCCACCAGATTGATGGGTTAGTAGGAGCTCCCTCTGCCCAAAGTGTTCATCAGCCCCCACTCCGTGGGAGAGTGCACCAGCCCACAGTGACAGCCCGACAGTCCATTTAGGGACTCAGTGGTGGATTGTCAGGCAGATGCTAATGATTCATCACCGACCCAGCCCGGTGACAGCCCAGCGGCACACACAGGCAAACAGTGGTAGGGCCCAGTGGGACCTACAACTCTAAAATCAGAAACTCACAGACAAAAGGGCTTGGGATGCCGAGGCCGGTGGGAACGGGAGGAATCCCTAGGCTGGTTTCATTTTGTATTTCCCTCATCAGCCTAATTGCTTGGGAAGCTGTGGCTTTCTTTGACACGGAGCAAGCAAGGGAAGACTCCCTGGTAACACGCTAAATCAAAAGTTGCCGATGGCGGATGGCAACGCAGATATGCACATATTAATTTGAATTTTTAAGACAAGTGCCGCGTGTTATTAATATAATTGCCAGTTGTAGAAACGGTGTATTTATTGAGCTTTGCTCTATCGCTTTGCGCTCCGTGCTTCTCAATGGTACAAGGGTTACGTTCAGCTGGTGTTTACTGAACATCTGACTGTTAATCAACGTAAATTAAATGTGTACTTGAAACCCTCACTTAAAGCCTGGCTAATTATTTTTTGATCCAAACAGGACTGCCTTTTCCGGAAGGGTGAATCGGGGGCTCTCCGGGGACCAAACGGTAGCAGGAGAAACCACTGCCAGCGTTGGGATCGGCCTCCAAAATGACATCCAGGAACCTTCCCCAATCCAGTTTCCTTTCAGCGAAAGACGGGTCGCTTCTACTGAGCCTGCTGTGGTCCAGCCTTGTGGTCAGCCCTGAGCAACGGAGCCTCAGGAGTCTGTGCGTATGATTTCTCACTGACTGTGTGTCAGCTGCATGTCTGCTTCAGCTGTACACAGGCCACATTCCTAGTACTTGTAGCTGGACAGAACACGATTCAAATCACACGACACAGACTCAGCACTCAGGTTTGCATGTGCTTGCATGCTTCTACAGATAAAGACACATGTGCACACATGTGCACACATGTGCACAGACCTAGCCCAGGTCTCTACCCTTATCCCTTCCCCACTCATGGTCCTCAACCCTCCCAGATCCCGCGTGGCAGAAACCCACCCACCATGCCCACACCTCTCTCCAGCAGTGGTCTGAGAACATAGAGAAGTTGAGAGGGGAAGGAAACCTGAAGATTCTGCAAAACACTGGGCAAGTTGCAGTGAGGAGGAGCTGGCTCAGGCCGACTTAACTCCCTAGATAACTTGCCAACACAGAGGCCCTTCTGCAGATCTGCTTTCTTCCCCCTTTGAAGACTCTTTAGTATGGAAGAAAAATGAATATCCTAGTGCCCTAGCACAGGTATGCTTTAAACTATACTTTTGTTTATTAATTGACTGATTGATGATTGACTGATTGATGATATTTCATGTAGCCCAGGCTTGGCTATGTAGCCAAGCATGACCTTGAACTCCCTATTTTCAAGCCTTCACCCCATCAAGTGCAGGGATTACAGATGTGTACCACCACACCTATTTTATTCCGGTGCTGGGGGTTAGATCGGGGTCTTGCTCATTCTAGATACATACTCTGCCAACCGAGCTACCTTCCCATAACACTGGACAGACTGTTTTCTTTTCTTAAAATTAACTTCTGTATTTTACATTTTTTATTTTAACATTCCTCTATGAGCGTTTGTCAGCTTGTATTCCTATGTACCAAATGTGTGTAGTACCCACAGAAGATAAAGTGGGCATTAGATCCCTTGGAGCCAGAGTTACAGATGGCTATGAGCCACTACGTGGGCTCTGGTTCCTTTGTAAGAGCAACAAGTGCTCTGAGCCTCTGAGTCATCTTTGCAGCCTTACTCTTTGGACAGCTAGGAGCCATGTCCAATTCTGCCATCTTTGTCCAACAGGAAGCAAACACCTTTTGGAAGTTGGCTTGCTCCTTCAAGCCACTCCCCAGGGAATGCATGTTTCAGGCTAGTGCAGCTTCTTGCAGTTGCTGGCTTTTCATAGACTCTGCAGACACCTGCAGCCCATCTTGGCTATGTGAGAATACTGTCCTCTCTCTCCCTGACATGGCCACGGTGTTGTAAAAATCCATGTACTGCATCAAGACTGGACATATCCCCAGTTCAGACCTTAGTCTCTTGGTCTCTTGGATGGCAAAGTCCAGAAAAACACCTCCCTGAGCTCTGAACGCTACTTACAAGAGACTGTATCCCTGCTCCAGGTTTCAGGGTGTGCTGACTTGTTTTATGTCCACTTGACACAAGCTAGCGTCATTGAGAAAAAGCCACAGTAAGATCAGGCTGTAAACAGGCCTGTAGGGAATTCATGTAATGACTGTTGGGGGTAGGGGGGACAGGCCACTATGAACGGTGCTATTGCTGGGCTGGTGGTCCTGGGTTTTATAAGCAAGCAAGCTGAGAAAGGCATGAGGCACAAGCAAGTATTCAACACCCTCCATGGCCTCTCCACCAGCTTCTGCCTCTAGATTCCTGTCCGGTTTGAGTTTCTGCCCTGACTTCCTTCAATGGTGAACAGTAATATGGAAGCGTAAACCTGATAGACCCTTTCCACCCCAACTTGCTCTTTGGTTATGGCTTTTCATTGCAATCTAACTAAGACACAGGGGCTGTTTCCAAGTAACAATGAGTGTGAGTCCATTTCAGAAAAGCCACTGCCCCTCTTAGAAGTGTGCGTCCCAAAATCAACTGTGTCCCAAATGGGCCAGGGCCTCTCCGTTTTAATCCACAAAGCAAAACGAAAGCTAAGTCTGTGACTTTGTGGGCTTTTTTTTAGTGGGACAGTGCCCAGCAAACCCTCGGCATCAAGCAATGCTCCCTGTCAGAGGCTCAGTGCCCACCTGAAGCTCATGCACACCAGCCTAGCCAAAGGAGGCAAGCCCCAGAGGGCAGTGTGGGATTAGCTGATAAGCAAGCCAGGCCACTTCCTCAGTCTTCCCCCCCCCTCCCCGTCAAGCTGGTACTTGGCAGCTGCCTGGTCAATTTCAGAGACAACAGGATCCGCCTGTTCCCGCTCTCTCCCTCTCCCTCTCCCTCTCCCTCCCCCTCCCCTCCCCTCCCCTCCCCTCCCCCTCCCCCTCGCCCTCGCCCTCGCCCTCTCTCTCTTTCTCTCTTTCTCTCCCCAGGTTCTGGATCTGTCCCCATCTTGAGGAGAATCTGGATTCCCAAGGAGCGATCCTTTCTGGCAAGTAGACTTAGCTAGCTTTCTCTATCCTGAAGGAGTGGGCTTTCTCTCTCCCCCAGATCTCTATCCCCAGAGAAGTCTCTTAGTGTCTCCATCTTAATTCACCCTACAAGTCCACCTGGCCCCACCACCACTTGTATCCACCACACGTCCCCAGCCTCGGTCCACACACCTCAGCTTCCCAGCATTCTTAAAAGGGGGAATCCATAAGCTGAAGGACTGGGCTGAGCCACAAATGACAGCAGAGCTCCCACTAACGTCTTGACCCATCCCCTACTGCCTTTCCACACCAGAGATGCTTAGTCAGAACTGTGACCTCACAAACTAGGGAAACATAGTAACAACAGCTGGCCTTCTGAAATGGCTTCCAACATGAATCAGGTCAAGGATGGATCTGGGAAATCTGAACAAGCATGTCTTAGGGACCCTGACTTCCTCAGACACACAGGTGGGGGGAGGTGAAGCTTTCCAGGTGTTCACGAGCAGCTGCTGCTGTGGCTGAGATATAGATCCGGTGGGACACCAGAATCTGCTACGTGGTGAGTCAGGACATGGAGCGGAGGGTCTTCCCTCCCCAAGGTACCAAGATTCCTCTGTGTGTGCCATGCTCTATCTAGTTCTCATATCTGTCGCTGTGAGAAAACACTAACCAAAAGCAACTTGGACAGTGTGCTGGACAGTATCAATCTGACACACAGAGTAGAGTTATCTGAAAGGAAGGGGCCTTAATTGAGAAAATGCCTCCACAAGATCCAGCTGTAAGGCATTTTCTTGATTACTGATTGATGAGGGAAGGAGGGAAGACGGAAAGACCCAGTTCATTGTGGGTGGTTCTGTCCATGGGCTTTCGGACCTGGGTTCTATAAGACAGCAGGCTGAGAAAACCATGGGGAGCAAGGCAGTAAGCAGCACCCCTCCGTGGCCTCACATCAGCGCCTGCCTGTTGAGTTCCTGTCCTGATGCCCTTTGAAAATGAAGAGCAATACGGAAATATAAGCCGAATAAGCTCCTTTCTCCCCAACTTGCTTTCTGGTCATGATGTTTTGTTTTGTCTCAGAACAGAAGCCATAACTAAGATAGGCAGGGAAAGGTTTATGTCGCTGGCACAGGCTTCAGTCCATCCCTGAGGGAAGTCGAGGCAGGAACTGAAGCAGAAACCATGGAGGAACGGAAAGGCTGCTCACGACTTGCTTCCTCTGCCTTGTTCAGCTATCTTTCTTGTACATCCCACGACCACATGCTGAGGGGATGGTACTGCCACCGCGAGCTGGGTCCTCCTGCATCGGCCATCATTTAAGAAAATGACTCACAGCCAATCTGATGAAGGCAATTCTTCAGCTGAGGGCCCCTCTTCCTAGGTGATTCTAGGTTTGTGTCAGGTTGGCAAAAACCACTATGACAACCAATGCACAGGGTGCCTGACAACCGAGCTGAGGGGACAGCCTGCAGGAGGTTACCAGTCAGGCTGGCTCTCTTGGATTGAGGCAGATTAGTCCCCCAGGTGAATCACCAGGCATTCGGCTATAAATACCAAGTCCTCTAATGGCCCAGCTCTAACCAGTGTCTATGTCTCATCTCTGTGACCCCCATATTTAGAGAAATGGGGTGGAACGCTCCCTTTTTATCCTGATTCCTTTTGTAGGTTACCTCTCATAGTTACAAAGGCTAGAATCAAAGCAGGGTACGAGCTACCCTCATGTTGGACCATAGTGGGCAGGGAGCGAGGTCTCCATTCTCACGTGTATAGATAAAAATGAAGCACCAGACTCTAACCCACTCACTAGGGTTGGAGATATGGCTCAGTAGGTACAAGCACAGGGATCGGAGTTCAGATCCTCAGAACCAGGCATAGCAGCCTGCACCTATAACCCCAGCATTAGGAACGCAGAGCTGGGCAGATCCCCCGAGCTCCACAGCCAGACACTCTAACCCAAACTGCAGGCTCCAAGCTCAGTGAGAGACCACATCTTAAAATATAAGGTAGAAAGGGCTTGGATAGTGGCTCAGTAGTTAACAGCACTGGCTGCTCCTGCAGAGCACCTAGGTTCATGACCCAGCACCCACATGGCAGCTCACACCTGCCTGCTGTAACTGCAGCACCAGGCAACTGCATGGTGCACAGACATGCATGCAGCCAAACCCTCTCACACTTAAACATTAACCTAAAATGTTTAAGTGCCTTAGAGATAGAACTCCTTCATTATTTATAAAAAGGGAGTAACTGAAAAACACACCTACCACTGACCTCTGGCCTCCATACACATGCGTACATATACACACTCACCTGCACACACATACACAGAACTAACCAACCAACCACTAGGTGTTTCCGTTGCTCCCCGTGAAGCTGCTGTTGCTTCTGTCAGAGAGAGAGGCATGGAGAAGCCCACTGAAGGGATCGCAAGAAGCTGTGTGGTGCCCTTGTGCAGGTGAACAAGAGCACGAGTGTCTGCGTGTTCCAACCCTCTATTTTCTCTCCTCACTGAAGACCTCGAGGTCATTCAACGTTAACACACCCAGAAAACTCATTTGCTCGGTGAGAAAGACGCACAGGTCCGATGAGCCTTTCAAGGAGAAGATGATGGAACAGTGGAACATTCAAAGGTGGCTGGGCTTTCCTGGTCACCATGGCAGCTCTCAGACTGATTACTAACTCCTGCTGATACGCTGACTTGGACGATTTCTGACAAGAGAAGCAAGGTCTTGTTCTCAAGAAGGTCTCTGAATTAAATAGCAGAAGGAACCTCCCCGGCACCCCATGCGCTCGCTGTTCTTGAAGATGCTAGGGACACTTCTTAATCATTTGCTAAACTGGAAAACACAGAAGCTCTGTAGCAGACGTTGTGTCTGGGGGGAAATGAAGCCCAGAGTCAGGGAGGGGCTATGGGGCACAGACTGACTGGGAAGCCTGGCACCATCTGAGATGGGCGCAAGCAATTGCCATTGGTGTACACAGCACATGTGCTGTCCTATGTGATCAATGCTGCACCACTCCTGAACATACCTAACAAAGACATGGAAGCCCAGGGTTACCCAGCCTTAGCCCTGATGCACCTCTGCCCTTTGATGATGGCATACTTGACATAATTGCCTTTGAGCAGAGTCCTGACGCTTCCTCTGTTCCTTGGGAAGAGCTCTCTCTCTCTCTCTCTCTCTCTCTCTCTCTCTCTCTCTCTCTCTGTGTGTGTGTGTGTGTGTGTGTGTGTTTGTTTGTGTGTGTCTGTGTGTCTCTGTGTGTGCGTGCGTGTGCATGTGTGTATTGTGCATCTGGACATGCCAACTACATTGTGGTCAGCTTATTGCAAGCTTCTGGGTATGGAATGCTTGAGGCTGTAGATACCCCTGGTGTCACCTAGGTAGAGGCAGAGATGGGGAGTGAGGTGGTGATTGGGGTGAGTGGTGCCCCCTGTGCTGCCTGCCCATCAGTAATTTCCTATACACCCTCCCAACAGTGGAGAAGACTTGACCCTGAACAACCCTAATACCAAAGCCAAGGTCTCCCCACAACCCCACAGAACCAAGAGTCTCTACATCTACAGGGCCCCCCACCCCAGAATAGCTGTGAGGGTGCCAAAGGCCATGCCCTAGAGGTGCCCTGCCCACCCCACCTTTCCTCTGTCACGTATTGTCCTGGCTTGTTCCTGAGTGGTTGCCCCCACCCCATCATATCCTTGCCCTCGGCCTTGTCTTTCCTAGATCTCTGGAAGGCACTAATCCTGGTCCACACGGCTCACTGGGCAGTGTTGACTGTAGCATATCTGACATGGACCTGGAAATGTGAACTTGGTCCTTCTGGGCCTCTGAACCCTGCTGGCCAACTCTGGGCCAACCTCCTGCATCACTGCTCTTGGCTCAGTGTCAGCTGCTAGGACACAAATAGAACCATGGAGAGAACAAAAGGAGAGCTGATGACACCATCTCAACCAGGACACAGGACAGCCCACCTAACACCTCAGGGCTGGAGGTACAGAAGGACCCCGCTGTTTCAGCTGGACCAAGTTGGTCAATATCTGTCCCTTGACCTCCCCACCACCTTGGGGAATCTCTGACTTGCCTTTGTGATAACAGACCCTCTCACTGGCCTACGCCTCAGGTCTGTGGTTGCACACCAGGAAGCTTCAGGCAAGACAGCTTGCTTCAGATTCCACAGAGGAGGACCTCGGGACTGAGGCGCCAGCTTCCAAGCACCCTATATTGTACTTGTAAACAATGCTCTATGCTTGGGGGGATCTCCTTCTTCCTAAGACACTCTCAAGCATCAAGCACCAAGGTCCCTCTTCTTACAGGAGCAAAGTGGCTGGAAAGCCGAGCAAGGGTACAGGCCTACAACCTGGAAGCCTGAGCTCCTGGGTCCAGACTCAGCATCAGTGCGCCAGAGACAATGGACTCGGGTCCCAGGTCCTCAAGGCACGCAAGGCACTACACATCCATCTCCCAGGCAGCCATCTTTCAGGGTAGGAGTATCTGGTGAGAGGCTCTGAATTCCATGTGAAGTTAATAACTATCCATAGGTGTGAATAGGATGCAATATAAGCAGGGCGAGGTGCGTGGGAGACGGGGAAACCCTAAAACGCACGGGGAGTAAAGCGCTTGCCACTTAGAAACCTGACACACCCCAGGGGAGCTCACGGGAGATCAGCTCATGGGAATGCAGAAAGCTGCGTCCTGTCCACTCTTAGCACAGCTCAGCAGTCTCGAGAACATGTCTTCTAAGGTGATGCTCACACCTTGATGATTTGTGTGACCCAGGGGCCTGACTGGGGACCTTCAGGATGGTAACTGACCCCTAGGTGACAGAGCTGTTCACGTGCTGGGGCGATAGGGAGCCAGGGCTCACTCAGACAAATTAGATAATTAAATGGAACCCAACTAGATAAATTGCACTTTGTAAATGAGATTATCAAGAACCTTTGTGGGCAGCAATGACCTCAGTGTCTCCGCAGCTGAAGGCACACTCAACCGGGGCCAGTTTTCATCTGGCCAGCTGTTGTTGGCCTGGAGACCCAGGGACACACTATGCCCATCCTTCTGATGATGTCTGTGTGGTAGACTCGGGAGACAGGGAGTGGGGAAAGGTGCAGTAGACTCTGCTGACCCCGGAGACGAACACTTGCCTCAGGGACACTAGAGGTCCCATTCCCCTCAAGGACAGTTGGGAAATTTCTCTACAGATTCCAGCCCAGGCTACTGCACAGAGTCCTATCCCACCTTCCAGGGTCATGGGAGACCCAGGCTTGGAGAGGCACGCACAACACACAACATGGCCATTCTACCCCTGGAGTATTGGAGGCCCCCAGCTGGTAAGAATATGCCCACAAGTCATGCTTCCAGCCCCTGAATTGCCACCCCTGAAGTGGGCACAGTGGCAGATGCAAATTGGTGGCAAATCAGGAGGCAAAGGTAAGAGGTTCAAAGGCAACATGAGTCACACAGTGAGAGTGTCCCCCCCAAAGAAAACCAAAGCCACCTGTCACCCATGGTAGATGCAAGTCTGGGAGGGGCCAGCAGTGCCTGGCCCAATGTCTCTACTGTGCAGAGGTGACACATCAGCTCACTGTGTCTACCAGAGCACACTCACTATGGCACTCTAGGAGATTCTTCTTGTGTGGCATCTTGGGATTTCAGCTCCTGTGGGTAGGGAGAGCAGGTGTTCTCACAGTGTGGGTTACTCCCCAAGCAGCCGGCGATGGCATTCAGGGAGTCACCCGCCAGCTGTCTGGACCTCAGACAGGGTTTTACAGGTTGATCTGGCCAAGGCAAATGAAAGAACCTTTCTCCCTGGTGTGACTTCTACTGTTATGCATGGTTCTTTATGTGTGCATGTGTATGTCTTTGTGTGTGTTTGTATGTTTATAAGCACACATGCATGTGTATGTACGTACATGTGTTTAAAACCCAGGAGACAACTTCAGTTGCCAGGTACCACTCCCCTGACTCCATCCTTTCCTCTCTTCTCCTTTTCTTTTAAGACAGGGTATCTCACTGGCCCAAATAAGAGTAGGCTGGCTGGCTGTGAACCTTAGGGATCTTCCTGACTCCCCTGCCTCAGACCTGGGATTACACGTGCATACCACCAGAACTGGCTTTTTTTTTTTTTTTTTTCATGGGTTCTTGGGATCAAACAGCAGGTCCTTTACCAGCTGAGCCTTCTCCCCAGCTTGGTTCACAGCTTTTATCTTTCCAGCTGAGACCTTGGTGTAGTCCTGGGGGAGGAACAAGAAGGGAGAACAGGCTTCCAGACCTTACCTGTGCATTTCCTGCCTTCACCATGTGGGCATCAGAAGGGACCCTGGGAGTTGAAGTGACATGGGATATCTGGGTCCCAAGTTTCTGTTCCTGGGCAGTTCTTGAGGCCATGAGATTGAGGAGCAGAAAATAGTCTTTGAAGGGCTATAGCTCCAGCCCATCTATACCTCAGGCTGTATACAGACCAGGGTCCAGCCAGGGTGCTGTGATAGATGCAGGGAGAGCTGGGAGTTTTTACTTGCCCTTTACACATACCCTGAGTGGCCTCCTCTTCCTCATCCCCTCAACCATCTGTCTCAACCACCATCATCCTGGATGGAATCGAGGTCTGCACTAGCAAAAGGATCACCTGTGGCCTGGACAAGCACTGACAGATAGATCTTCCTATTTCACACAGACATGTTGGCTCTGTGAGGCTGGGCTGCTGACCCTGCTCTGGGAGCTGTGTCCCAGTCCAGACTTAGCCAGGTTCACCCTGCTGTGGCTAGGGCCTATTTCCCCTGGGAACTCAGGTCACCCACCTTCCAGAGCCGCTAGGTTCCTGTGAAGCTGACTCCTGGGTAAGGTGCTCACAGCGTCCCTCAATGGGCAGTGGTGGTCAGGCATGTGCTGTCCCAGGAAGGTGGGACAAAGATGGTGCTTCTGGGCCTCCCTCATTGTGCCAGAGTCTAGAAGGCAGGAGCACCTCTTCCCCCTGGGTTGTATCCACAGAAGCCAGCAGAGACATTGGAGGGCCCAGAGTAAGGAGGAAGAAGCAAAAGAGAGGCAAGGCAGGGGAAAGTCTAACATGAGTGAGTCTGTATCAAGTCCAACCCAGGGGCCCCAGACTCTCTTTCCATATAAACATTCTCACAGATTTCTGGTTACTTAGGACCCTGGGGAGAAACTCCAAAGATATGTAAACCACACAGTCTCCCCTCGCTCCCTCCTGAGGCCAGGTCTCAGATCCCTTCCCCTGGCAGCCCAGATGACCTTTTACAAGTTGGGAACAGACATGGGGCCTTTCCCTGAGCCTGACAACTCAAGCTAAAGGTTGGGGTGCACACACCATGACCTGGTGTCGGGTTAGATATTCTTATGTAAGAAGAAAAGGGACAGAGAGTTGAAGAGCCAGCCACGTAAGCCAAGTGGAGGCGGCAGCCCTCCATCCACCTTAAGTGCCTCTGAGCACCCAGTGCTCTGAGTCCTGATTCCTTGACAGGTGAGGGCAACCAGGGCAGGCCACCAACCAGGGAGGCCAAGCAGCCGATGAACCAAGAACCTAAAACACCCAGGTCCCCCCTTGCAACCACACTGATTCTTCCTTACAAAGGCACAGACCCCAGTACCAGTGCTTGCAGCTGCTGAGCCACCAACTCACTCTCCCTTCCTATTTTTATTTAAAATGACAGGCCACCAGAAAGACAGACTTCAAGCTTCTGTGTGCATGCAGGAGCCCACCAGCCCCCTGCATGATCTAATGAGAAACAGCCTATATCCAAGAAAACATTTAGGATTCCCTGACGGAAAAGCTGCTGCCGAGAGACTTTCATCCTGCCTCGGGGTGCCCTACTTGGGGAGCGTGAGATGGCAGGTGGCTATTCCAGCCACCCAGTGCCCTGGGCTAACCCTCTTTCTTCAACACATAATACAATACGCAGGGCTTCAGCCAAGCTGTTAAAGTAATTTCCTCTGTTCAGAACCCTTTGCCCCTTCCGATGGTGCTTGCTCTCAGCTGCATGGGTGGCAGGTAATTATATGAATTTCCTGGGCTTCCCGGTTGGTAAGGTATATATTCAGGTAAATACCCGTTCTCCCGGGAGAAGGAGACATGGGAATCCAGATGTTGCTGGGTCGTGTGTGTTCACACCAGACTGCATTCCAGAAAGACGCAGATAGACTGGGGCCACTCATCCTGATGCCTAGACCTCCTTGAGACTCTGTATGCTGCACACTGTGGGCATCAGCCTTGGCTACCGTCCTTGAATGAGATTCGTCCCCCAACTTCCTTGTGTTCTGTCCACTAGCGTCATACTGAGACCCAGAAGTAGTTTTGCTAGAGAGAAAAAAAGGCTTCCAAGGGACAGCATAAGATAGAACAGGAGGCCTCTGGTCAGATTTGGTTCAACAGATGAAGGGGGCCCAATGCTCACCCCAAATACACGGACACCTCTCCCCTGTACAGGGGGATGCTCATTGTTACAGCAACCAGATGTTTCCACTCGGTTTTGCAAATCTGCTCCAGGCCTAATCGTCGCTGTTTGTTCTAGAAATCAAAAGGTCTTGCCTGGCTGCGAAAGACACTTGACCGCCACCCGCCCGGAGTCCCTCCCCCCTCCTAGAAGCCCAGACCCATGAGTGCCCACCAGACAGGAGGAGGGGTGGATGCTAAGGTGGCTTTTGGTTTCTCAGCAGCTCAGCTCTGTAAGCCTATGGCAGCTCCCAGAGACTGGGTGCTGGAAGCCTGTGCTTGTCTTGGACCAACCACTCTGTGTCCCTAGTGCTGAGAGACCCTGGGTGGTGACATACAGTGTGATCCCTCGGCTTTTAAGAAAATGGCAAGCATAGTTTATGTTTTCTTCCTTGGTGGGCCTGAGGGCCAGGGGGATTGAATATAACACTGCTTCCACACAGGGCAGTCTGAGTCAGGTTAGGTCCTTCCCTTGGCATCCATGTGAGTCACTGAGGAAGGACTGCCACTGTCCCCAAGTTAAAAGGGAAGGATTGGAGAAAGTTCTGAGCTTACCTCACATACCCTGTCCTGCTCTCTCCTCCCCTCTCTCAAAAGCCAAGCTTGGCAAAGCAGAAGGGAATAGGGCCATTCATTTCCACAGAATTTATCATCTCCTTAACAGGCAGAGCCTCTGTGGCCAGGGTGTTATTTACATCTCGTCCGGATGGACGGACACAGCAACTCCTGGCTCCCGACTCCACAGTCGGGCATCTGAGGAGGGTCCAAACGGAGGCCGGGCCGCCTTTGATATCTCACTGATAACGTATTGTACAATTAGATCAATTTGACAATTCCCATTATGGCTGATAAAATATTTATCGAGCCTTGGAGATGATGTCTGATCTCCGTGCCATTTGTTCTGCTAATGGGGGGAGGCTGACGAGGCTGCAGACAGCGCTCCGAGCTGGCTCCTCATACCCTCCTCCCCATTAGGTTTGCAAATTGCCAGCACCAGTCATAAATTACCGTCCAGCCCCGCGAGATTGATGCCGAGCTGACAGGGCAGGTGGGTGACTTGTGATGACATTGTTTCATGGAGGCATTAATCACGGGGGAAAGAGAAAATACCCTCAAATTGGCCCATAAGTCTAAATATTAAGGAATGAGAAACGGGCAGCCAGAGGATGGATTTAGCAAGAGCTGGGGATTGGAAAAAATGGAAAAACATTTTCTATTATTTAACAAATCATCTTAATAATTTCCAGTGTTTTTCCTCAGAGTTCTGTTGTGACCCAACAGGCTAGTCCACTCAGGCGGCACATCCGCCATCCAAGGTGCAGATTATACCTTGCCAGATTACACCAGCCTCTGAGGCTGCCCTGGCCATGGGATGCTGAACTGAGGGAAAGGGAGAGACGCAGGGAGGACGGCGGGCATACCCGTGTTCCTGCTCAGCTGTTTTAACAGCCAGGACTGGCTGCAGACAGACTAGATTTTCTACAGAAGGGATGGATGCCTTGACATGACTAGGAAGATAAAGCCCCTCGGGCCCTCAGACGCACACTCCAAAACCCAGAGAAGGACCAGACATGCCATGGGGTCCGTGAAGGGTTCACTCCCATGTCTACCCTCGCACCTGGGTTGAAGGAGCTACAAACATGTCCCCACACATTAATGTAGAGCATCTATACTGTCCCCTCCTTTACAGCCCTGTGCGGGGGCTCCACAGATAAAATATCAGTGGGGAAAAAAAATAAATGGCTCTTAATGAATTGCCTCTGAGTTAGAGCCCCGATGCGGTTTTAATGGCAAATGAAAAAATAAACTTGTCAACGAGAGACTGAAACTGTGGCAGAGGGTCTGGTCCTCCACAGAGGACTAGGGGGAGGAGCCGAGGCAGAGAGATCGAGGCTGGGATCCCAGACGCATTCCCTTCCTCGAGGGCCCACACATCTCCCCATCTTCCCAAGGCCTCTAGGCCCATCCTGAATTCGGGGCCCCCGTGTGAGGCTCCAGTAGCCACATTTTGGCTCTGAAGGCTGCAGCGCAGAGTAATTAAATTAAATTGATGCTGTCCCTGTTTTTGAGGCCACCCTTGATTTAAGGCCAGAAAAGGAAGCAATTAAATTTAATAAAAACCAGGTTCCTGAACAACGATATATAGCAAGTGTGACCATCCGGAGACTTCACCCGCCGGGAAGAGGCCACTGTGGGTGCTGCCAGCCCATACCGGGGCTGAAATAAAATAATGATAGAAATAGAAGTAATAATAATAGTAGTTATACCAGTAAATAATCCCATCTTTGGGACTCCGAGTCCCTAACTCGCTGATTTAAAATGTCCATGCGGATGACAGTTTTGTTTAAGCCAGACTCCAGCAGACCATTCTTGGAGAGAGATTTGTAGCTGGCCAGTGACAGCAACGCGGGGCTGACCCTTGTGACCAACAGTCATGATTAACAGTGGCCTGTCAAGGCTCAGGGTCAGGGTGCACAATCCTCAGGCTAGAGAAGGGTCAGGGCCGAGACAGGAAACGAGAGAGGCTGTGTGCTACTCCACTTATGCCTGGCTGCCCAGCCCGATCGCATTCACCCAGGAACCTTCTCCCTGGATGGAAAAAGCAGCACCTCGATGCAGGCTGGGGCACACTCAGTTCTAATTGGTTGTGCTTGTGGCCCCCAGCGCTGAACAGGAAAGGACTAATGCCCAGCCCAGAGGAGGAGGGCCCTGGGTAACAATGCAGTGTTCTATAGCAGCAGTGAGCGGGTCATACTGACTGTCCCCAGGACAGACCACTGCTTACCAAGTCCCAGAAGGATTCAGAATAGAGAGGTCTCCAGCCCAAACCAGTTTCACTCCTGCTGGCTGCTCCATCCAGCTGGCTCTGCGGGCTAGGAGACCAGCGTGCACAAAAGCTAGAAGCCACCATCAGTCTGCTGCCTGCTTTGGGCAAAGGGGCACGTGATTCATTATTTAAACATGGGTCTCTGCACCCCAGGGTCGTGGAGAGCAGCCTAGAGCCCTGCTCCTGGCACAGGTCTTTGTGCAAACCATGGGTCTCCTAGGAGGGGTGGGTTCTTTGACAGGCTGGGAGAGTTGCTAGTGCCACATTTCTGACAGGCATGGCTCCTGGGCAAGAGAGTGCTCCACAGCAAAACAATGGCCACCAGGCCGAGGCATCTGCCCCAAGACCATGCAGCCCACTGTGACCCGCCACCCCTCGTAACAAAATCAAAACACTGATCAGACTGGAATCTCTGAAGTCCAGACTCCAAAGCCTCCTTCGACGGCGGCCCCATTTTCCAACCCAAAGGGAAAAGCTGAACGCCCGCCACACACAGGAAAACTGGCTGAGAGGAAATAAAGACCATACAGGGGATGTTTCTCACTTTTCCCTCCTTATAGAAGTTCGCAGAAACGGCAACACACAGTCGATGAGCTACAAATCTGCCAACCAACCTGTGGCAGGTGTGCCCTGCTCAACCTTCAAAAACTCAACATGAAACAAACTGAGTGACCACTCAGGCAGGCACCTCATCCAAACACAAGCAAAATGCTACCCACTAGGCCAGGGCAAGAAGGCCTTTGGTAACTATCTAGGACCTTCCAGAATCTTGTCTCTCACTCCTCACAGGGCACAGGTCTGGGTCTTGCCAGGCTCACCATCTCTTTACAGCCAAACTTTGGCCACATCTCACAAGCATCTCCCACTGCCAAGCATGAGAGTGGGGTTTTCACCCTGTGCTGGGAGGGAAGCATGCTCCCTTCTTGAACATGTGAACTAACCTTTAGGATGTGGGTACAGACACGCCCAACTAGTTTTGGGACCCAGAATTAGTGTCACCCTGGGCCAGCCATAGAGTCCTGTCCCTTTAAGGCCCAGGATCTCAGCTTTCTGTATAATTGGTGGGTTCTGCTTTCAGCTCCGGTGTCCGACAGACACGAGCTTTGAGCTTGTCTTTAAAAAAAAAAAAAAAAAAAAAACAGTGAAGCAAGCCACTTTGTTGGGTTAGATATGGATTCAGTGTTTCTAACGGCACACACCAAGACTGTTGAGGACAGGGTGGGGGTGACAGTAAGAAATGGCGAGAGACATAAAAGATTATTTGAAAAAGAGGGTAGGGTCCTTTCCATTGCCAACCAACACAGACAAACCCATGGCCATGAACAATGTGAAGGGAACCAGGCCTGCCAGGCAGAATCCCCCTGTAAGAGTCATTAGTATGCAGAGTCTCTGCAGGATACCTGCTCTCTGGTCAGCTCTACACACTTAGGTCACTCGCATGGCCCGAGGACGGACAGACGGTCAGCCACCTTAGAGCAGGTACCTAAGGGATCCTGGAGCACCTCAGACAGGAGTGTCTGTAGCACATTCCGGGGCTGCTGGGTGGCCAGCTCAGAGCTGAGGCCCTCTGGAATAGCTGAGAAGGAACTGAGAAACAGGCATTCTAGCCCAGAATATTTCCATCAACTTCCGTGGAAAGCCATTCACCTGGGTGGAGGGTAAGCCATGCCTGGGGTTGGGGGCCGGTGGGGTGGGGGTTGGGGTTAAGAAAACAGCCTATTCCACACATGGCCTCCAGCCATGCACACCAGGCTGCCTCCCCAAAGTCTCTCTAATAATTCCTCTTGATTGAGTTGACTCCAGCCACTAGCTGCCCGCAGGCCCTGGGTCCAGGTAGGGACATGTGCCATCGGCCTCACCAGCAGCCACTGCTGAAGTTCCTAGAGCTTCCCTCATACACATAGCTCTGCAGGATGAAGCAGGCTAACCTACGTTCCTGGCTGAGACTGACAGGCTTAAGTCTAAATCTGCGCCTTGTGATCACACATGCCGGGTGGTGGCCAGGTCAGAGAGAGACGAGCCAGCCCTCTGCTCTGGATCCTCTGGATCGTTAGGTTAGGAAGGACACCTTGGGAACAGTCAGGGTCACCCATACCTTGAGCCTACACTGGAGAAGGATTCCTACTTCCCACACTGCCTTTCTCTGACTCTATTTCTCCATCTATAAAATGGGATGAGATTCTTTCTACCAGGGTTACCTCGTCTGTATGAAGACTACCTTGCAGAGCGTGGTAAGCCACCTGAGACTGTGGCTGCTCTCTGTACTGCTCTTCCCAGACAGGGGCAGTGGGAGAAATGGCTTGGAATTTGGGCCAACAGGGGTCCACGGCCATGTTAGCTACCAGCATCCCTGAGCCTAGGGTTATCCAAGCATGAGACTTGTGACAAGAGAGGCCCAAGGGGGTGGGACTTGTGTGCTGGGGTGGGAGCTTCAGTCATCTCTATGGCAGAGTTGAGCCTGTCAGAAGCCAAAAGGTGGGGTGTCATTTGGGAAATAGCCCCTGAACCTCTTCCTCTGTCCATAGTAGCCAGCCAGTCTGACCTTTAGTCCTGGAAACTATATGCCCTTAGGAGGCCTTAACCGCTGCCCACTGGCACCTATGGGCAAAGAGACCAGGGGGAATTTATTGTGTGGCCCAATAAAGACCAGTTCCTCCCTGTTTTCCAACTAAGTGACCACATAGAGGTCACTGTGACCACTGAGGGTCTTAGGTGTGGCTGGTCCTGGGTTCAGATGGCAATTTAGCTGCATCCAAGTCTGTCTACCTGTCTCCCTGGACCACAGCTTCCTCCTCTGCCCTCTTTGTGTGTGAGATCCTTCTCCATGCAGGTCCCATGCCTGTGCCACCTCTCTCTCTTACTGGGTGTCCTACGCTGGGGTCGGGACAGGTGGTGCAGGAGTCTCCTGTGCTGGGGTTAGGACGGGTGGTACAGGAACCATGGGGCTCTTGCACTCATAGGCATCAGCACTGCTGCTCTGCCCAGTGCAGCGCAGGAAGATGACTTGAGGCTGGCAGTCCCACGGTGAGCCATTCAAGGACCCCCTTCCTCCCAGGGGGCAGATCGAGAGCCTCAGCCCCACCCACCCGGTGTCCTGTGCCTCCTGGACAATGTGGGCACACAATGAGATTGTGCTCCTGCACCTGGGCTCTCTGTCTCAGCTGCTGGGGAAACAGAAGGAAATCCTTGGGCTCTGGTGCCCACATATAGCTCCCCACGATGGTATTTTACAGTTCCCATGTCCCCACTCTGGGTCTGGGGGACACCAATGAGTAATCTCAGAGAGGGTATAGGAAGAGAGGTTATAGGGGCGAAAGGGCAAATTATGGAGGGCCAAGGATGTCTGTGTCCAGCTCCGTGGAAGTTTGGACTGAATGGCACAAATACCTGTTTCCCGGGTAACCCGACCCTGTAATTATGGCTAAGCCCTGGGAGGGTGTGCAGGGCCCACAATGTCTACACTTGGAGGCTGGGTGAAGAGACCCCTAATTGCCACTGCCATGGCAGGGCGCATTGAGTCAGGTGGGCTCGGGTTACCCGGGCTCACAGCTGGTGTGTCACCTGCCTCTGCAGAGAGGGAGGCTCTGCGGAAGCCAGGGGCACTACAGCCACTCTGAGGGGCAGAGTCGGTTTCTGACCTTGGCAATGACTGCTGAGGCTCTGGGTGCATTGAATTTGCTGCGAGCCCACACTCCCAGGACGGCAAGATCTCATTGTTTGCCCTCAGATAAGAAATGTAGGCTCATGTGTTTTCTTTCCTTGAGAAAATGTCAGGTCCCTGGATGGTGTCTGCCAGACAGGAAGCGCTGGGTGCGGAGGGAAAAGGCTACCCCCAGTCCACCCTTCCCACCTCTCCAGGATCTGCTGGGCCCTCTCCCTTGTACCCAGTTGGAGACTCAACTCTGGTTGGGGCCTCTCCTTGGGGTCTCCTTGCTGCTCTTGAACCGGTTTCTGCCGTCCTCCAATAGGAGAATGACCTGAGCATGTAGGGAAGGTGTCCTTTCTCCCAGCCACCCCTGACCCAGCTGGTAACTGACATGTGGACACTGGACTCCCAGGCCCTGGCCTGTGGGTGGTCGGTGGCTCCGGGCCACACTAGCAGCTTGGCCGCCTAATCTTTGACTAATTTGAGTCCATCCCCTCTGCTGGCTCTGAGAGAGGTGGGTCCTGGGTACCCCCACGCAGGTTCAGCGGTCAGGCCTTAGCAGAACAAAAGGTGGCCCTGTTTCCGCCTCTGCCTCAGCTCAGCTTAAGGGCATTTTTCTCATTTTTGACCAGCTAATGTCTTGAAAAAGAAACATAAGTTGTCTGATCGCTTCAAGTTTAATCCTCACCTCATCCACCCAACACTGTCGGTGACCAGGCTGACTTCACCTTGTCGATGGGGTCAAGGTCCTTCAAGCTCTGTAGGTTTCTCTTATAGTCATTTCCCCACTCAAGGGAGGCAGGTCCCACAGACCTCAGACAGCCTCACGGTTGAGCTTGCAATGGACCTGGCTTCTCTAGGGCAGGAAGGTAGGTTCTGCAGACTGAGTGCTTTGTCCCACCCCCGCCCCCGGTGCTGCCCAATGATAGCCATCTCCCCAGCCCAACACAGTGTCCAGCATGTCACACCTGCTGCCTTGTATACCCATCTTGCTGGCTGACCAACTCTGTCTTTAGAAACCAAGATGGCTACCTTAGCCATGGGTCTTTCTAGAACATCATTGCTCTTCACCAGGCTAGTTTCACTCCAGCCTTTCAGGTACGCTGAACACCTGAGAGCAGCTTCTTTCCTTTCTGTTGCCACATCTACTCTCTAGAGGCAGGGTAGGACACTTCAGCCCCCAGGACCCAGGTTCTAACTGCGGTTGGAACCAAGATGGCAGCAGCCCTCCTGATCGGGGCTGCTCTCAAGACAGGTTGACTATTTTCCCATCAAGGTGATGTCCAGCTTCCTGGGGAAGGAGGAGCTCCCATTAAAAAGTCGTGAGCCCCTCATCTTCCCCTCCTCGTCTTTTCCCTCTCATCTTCTCTCCCCCGAACCCCGGCTCCCTGCATCTTCTGCCCCTGTCAGGCAGCACAGCTTCTCCTTGAGAGCCTCACTTCCACTGTCCTCTGAGAGCTAAAGAGTTCATACACTGGCACCAGCTGGCTTTGTCACCCCTAGCTGAGCAGTTCCCATGAACAGTCAGTCAGCCTCTGGGGGAAATGGAGAGAAATCAGATAGGGCTTAGCACAATTGCTTAGGGCTTACAGGGGGCCTCGGTGAGGACTAGGGATAGTCACTGATAACCACTCCCATTGGTGATGGATGCTGAGAAGCAACTCCTGACGGCCCTGCCTCAAGTGACCGCAGAGTTATCGTGGAAGGCCCTGCATCTACAAGAACAGCGAGCACAGGTGAGAGTCTAGGTTTTGTAACGGGGTGTTTCTGAAGAGATGCTTCAGGGAGCCAAGGCCTGCTGCCCTGTCCACTCCTGATCCCCCTCCTGAATATGGCCTGTATGAAGACATTGTTGAAAGAACTCCCCAGGCCTGAAAACACTTCACCCTACTTTGGCAGCGGCAGAAACAGGCTTAGGATACTTGGAGTCAGAGCTTGGGGCGGCCTTCCTCTGTTACACAAAGCTCTTTCCACTAGAGCCCTGGCACAGGTGTCTTCTCTAGAGGCAGGTATATCCTGGGCATAACTGGAGGAGGCAGGCTGTGGTGCTAACACACTGGGGCCTTGGGGCTGCTAGCTGACTAGACAGCCTTAGTGATACTCTAGGCTCAGGACCACTCACATACCCAGGCCTCTAGTCAAGACACACGAGGCCCCACGCTGACACCCCACAGACCCACAGGCTAAACTCTCTTAACCCTCCTGAGGTGCTTCCTGTCAATACACAGGGTCCTGTACAGTTAGTGAAGTGTCAACTGTAGACCCATTTCCTGCACCATAGGAAATGAGTTGCCAGCAGCTGGGACCCTGAATGTGTACTGGGCTGGGCTGCCCTGTCCTGCTTCTCAGGCTTTCTGAATTCATTGCTGTTTCCCCTGAACCCACTCCCAGATCCCCACGTGGCTATGCTCAAAGGAGGGAGGCTGGACCAAAGAGGTAAAAACGATTCTACTTTAAATGAACCATCTACTCTCTGTCAGGAAGTAGAGGTGTTGATGCCTCCAGACAACAGTATGCATCATACAGCTTCTAGAATGCCCTGGATTTCACGGCTTCCGGATGTATAGAGCGATGTCATGGGAGGAAAGGCGGCAAGACAGAAAGGATGGGAGAGGCATCTGGAGTGGATTAAAGATACATCCACCACCTTTACCTATCAAAGATACAACCATCACCCTCCCCTAGCCTCCAGGATCTGCAGTGGCAAACTACACATGGTGAGAACTCTCTCTGAAGCTCAACCACGTGGCAGAATAAGTGTAGCACTCTAGAAGGTTCTAGAAAGTTCTACAGGCATCTGGAATGTTCTAAAAAAAAATCTCTGTGTTCTAGAACTGCCCTCAAGGGCCTTAGGTCTAGCTCTGACCAGGCCCACATCCCCTTTGGCCACTTAGCAGCTTTTCCTCTCTGCTCAGAATGCAATCCTCCATGTCTGTCTGCTGGGCATCCATGCTGCCCTCCATTCTGGTTCCAAACTTTACCCTCTGCATCCCAACATCCTGTCAGCCCACGCTACAGAGACCAGAACGCAGACTCTAAACCCTAAACTCAGATAAGTAAGTTTAAACCTTTAAAAAGTGCCCTTAACACCCCATTGTGCCCCTGATTGCTCTTTTCCAACTATGTAATTAGCATGTAAAGAGCTCTCTCCTCTGAATTAAATGGCAGTAATTGGGTTTTTTAAAAAACTAATTTAAATCCTAAACCCTTTGGGAAAAAAAATTGTCATTGTTTACATATTAAATGGACTAGCATTTTAAGTATTATGGACTAATTTAACAGCTTATCTGGAACATAGGTCTGGAGGGGAGAGAAGCAAGGGAGAGCCCACTGAAAGCCTGGGACTGGGGAGGGCTCCAGGAAGCCTATCACTCAGAGAGCACAGGGGCGTGGGGGTGGGGGTGTTGGCTTCCAAAGCTCTGAGGTTTGCTGAGTTGGGATCCCTAGGCTGCCTGAGCTGCAAAGGACCCACTGAGGTACCTGCCTATAGGGCGGTAGGTATGGCTGCCACCCATACCTACAATAGGGGCATCTCTTATTACCAGGGACCAACCGGAGACCAACATGGGAGCCTCTCCACCAGTAGTATGAGAATATTTGCCTATTGTTTCTAGAATTGTCTCACTAGATTAATTCTAATATTACAAGGATTTGTATGTTGAGAGAGATACAGGTTTAAATTGTTTCACTTAAACTGACTAAAGAGAGAAATGTCTCATTCCTCCATGAAAGGATAAAAAGTAATAACACTCCCAATCTCTCTTTAATCTAGTAATGTGATAATATTACATTAAAAAAAAACCTTTTTGTTTTCCCTTTAAACTGGGAAAAAAAAGACTTTCAAGTTTCCCGCAAAGGGGGTAAAAAGTCAAAGTGGGCAATAAAAAGGGTGTTTAAAAGTGAAAAGAAACCTTGCCTCGCCACATGTTTTGGGGTGTCCGGTGGGGAGAGCAAGGTTAGTACATACAAAAATAATTACAGATGCTTGGCTGTGACTGGTAAGAGCAGCAGTGTGAGCCACACCTAGCTACCCACCCTGGAAGAGAGTGAACCTGCTCAGCAGACTCCTGCAGGGTTCCAAAAAGGCTGTTCTGCCTCTCTGGAGCCCTGCAGCAAAGCACAGAGTCCGGAAAGGACAGGAGAAACAGTGTGGAGGTAGGGAGACCTCATCTCTACACACGGACACAGCATTGCCACCAAGGGTGAAGAGGAGCCGGAACATCTCTATTCCCCACACCAGAAACCAGGCACCGTGTTTGGGAAATCAAGACTATCCTACAAGTTTAGAAGGGTAAACAGGAGGTGCCACATTGTTCAACCAAACAGATACAAGGGTTCCCCTGGAGGCAGAAAAGGGGTGAGTGAAGGGGATATTTCCCTAGCCCCCCAAAAATCTCCAGGATATTTCACAGTAAGGAGGGGTGGCACTAAGTTTAGAAGCCAGCTCGGTGCTCCCCACTATGTACCCGACTGTACCAGGAGCCAACCACTTCTAGAGTCCTTGTATTGATGTGGTGTTAGAGTGTTCTTGCAAAGACCACCCTGGGGGTGAGAGACATAGGGAGTACACAGTGCCCCCTGTGGCCCCTGCTGCCCTTTTTCCTCTGGACTCTGACTGATAAGGCCTCATGCAAGTTGAGACCTCAAAGCCAGTATACCTTCATGCCTAGGACACAAGGAACCTTGGGGAATGGCCAGGCCAGAGTCAGGGCAAGGACAGAGGGGCCTGTGAGCTTCTCACCGAGACCAGCAGCCTCATCATTACCTTCCCCCAAGATCCCCAAAACCCTGGGTTATTGGGCATGCAACCAGGGGCCTGCAAGGTACACTTGGTTATGTCACTGAGGCTTAAGGCCTTAGCTCTTTTTTTCAAATGGTGGTATAAAAATTTCTGGGCCACAGACGGTATCTCCCATCCCTCTTGGATTCGTGAGGAGTCTATTCCACAGCTAGCAGGTGGGGCCATGTCCTCTGAGCCCTGCTGCCTAGAAAAGCTAGTGGCTCCTTAAGAGCCCCCAAAGCCATTGGTGGATACAGGGATGTAACCCTCCCCTGGCACTAATCCCATGTGGGATAGGGTGGGGCCTCCAATTCTTTCTCTCGTGTGTTTATATATTTTTATGTAGAATAAGAATCTGTTATCTCATCAAGAAGAACATATCCAGGGACTCACGCAGGCACAGCTGATGCTGCCACTGCTCAGAACACTGCCCACAACTGCAAGACAGGGACACAAAACTGTCCCCTAGGGGGCTAGTACAATAAGAAAGGACTCTCCACCCAGGTCCTAGCCAGGCCCTACAAGGCAGCTTACCAGCTAGGCATACCAACAGACACAGCATCCACCCTTTCTGTCCTTACCCACTTATACCCCAGCAGCAGTGGAGAACTGCTTAGAAACCTGAGCATAGAGTTGGGGGGGCAGAAGGAACAGCAGTTCAGAGATACTGTGCAAAGCTGGACAGCTATAGAGAGAAGATGACCCAGGATAGAAGCATCTGAGCCAGGCCTCTAGGTATAGAGAGGTACCTACTATGCATTACTGTATGGATGGGCCTCATGGATACCACAGGAACAACATGCTAACAGCCTGGCCAATCAGGAGTAAAATTTCACTATCACAGCCATGTAGCGTGCTGGGGCCCGGGCTATTTCAATGTCTTTACTTTCCACAGTTACTCAGGCAACACAATGAATAGAGAAATGCATAGAAGTGACCTGGAAATGGTTTGGACTCGGTTTCACATGGACAGAAACAGGAAGTGAAGTTATAAGAAGAAAGCCATAGAGACCATATGTCATGGTTTGCATATGCTCAGTCCAGGTGTGGCACTATTAGAAGGTGTGGCCCTGTTGGAGTGGGTATGGCCTTGTTGAAGTAGTTGTGACATTGTGGACGTGGGCTTTTAGACCCTCATCCTAGCTGCCTGGAAGCCAGTCTTCTAGCAGCCTTTAGATGAAAATGTAGAACTCTCAGCTCTTCCTGCACCATGCCTGCCTGGATGCTGCTATGTTCCCGCCTTGATGATGATGGACGGAACCTCTGAACCTGTAAGCCAGCCCCAATTAAATGTTGTTCTTTATGAGACTTGAATTGATCATGGTGTCTGTTCACAGCAGTAAAACCCTAACAAATACACGTAGGACATACAGCAGGTCCCTTGCTGCCCTTCGGACTTCATGTTCTTTGTTTTCTTTCCATCACCGCACATCGGTCCCTATGATGCAAACTGTGTCAGCAGAGATACCTCAGTTTCCCTTTCCCTTTAAACCACTCAGAACTGAGACTTTGGTGGCAAATCCTAAGGTTTCATTCATTCTATGGAAAGAAGTGTGGTGGCCCTTTTCTCAGGAATTGGCTACTTAGGTAGAGGTTCCAGAAAGGGTCCCTAGACACAAGGAGCCTCTTGATAACTGCCAAACCCAGAACCTGACCTTTGGCGCAGAAACCTCCCCAGGGGACCTCACACCAAACCTCTCTGCTCTGGGTACCCAAGCCCTTCAAGAGGAAGCCAGAGCCCTCACGCATCTGTGCACCGTGATCCCATGCTAGCCTCTGTCCCAGTGTTCCATGGCATCCCAGAATGCTCGATATCCACAGGGACCCTCTGACTTTCCCACTCTCATGGGGAAACCTACCCAGAGAAGCAGATGCAATATCTTCACGGGCTGTGGGCACAGCCAAGAGTAGCCTGCTGACCCCCGGCCTACTGTCCCGGCTCAGGGGCTCAAAGCATCTGGATTCTTTTATAGGCCGAAGGGATCTGCTCAGCAGCTAGTCTTCCAAAATGAAACCAGAAACCAGGTCTAATCATTTGAGCTTGATAAAGACTCCCCAAGTGCCCGGGGAAGCCAGGGTTGGGTCACACAGGCAACCGGTTTCCTTTCTCCCCAGACACATGGGTCGTGCAAGCAAAAAAAAAAAAAAAAGTGAAATATACTGGCTGTACCCACCGAGCTGAGGGGTGGGGGCCTATCTCACAGGGGCATCGTCTGGGTAGGATGATATCAGATGTAGCAAACAAGAAAAGCAAAGTTCAAGAAACCAACATATATCAGCTTTTGGCAGAGTGTGCGCACCCGTTATGCATTTGAAATGACTTGGTGCCAAATCGTAGCAGGCTCTCCCTGCCAGGAATCAGGAGAGGTCAAGCGAGGACCGCAAAAGAGTGCAAGGATTTGTCTTTAAAAAGCACAGTGCTGAAATCTATTTTGGTTTTGCAAAACAAGAGACTGTCTGGGTCTCTCTCAGTCTCTCTCTCTCAGTATCTCTCTCTCTCTCTCTCTCTGCATTTCCCCTTTCAGTTTAAAACTAACATCTACACTGAGTTCCCACTGCCAGACTCCAACCCTATACAGGCCTGGCTGAGCCTGGTATGAAAGGGGGACTCAGCAAATGTGTATAAGACAGATAGGCAGTGCTGCTAGGCTCCTGGGTACCACAAGCGGCTTCATGGTCAGGTGTAGGGGCTTCTGACTGAATTGGGGGAAGCATGTCCCTACCCTGAATTTGCAGGATGTATCACATCTAGGTATATGGTCTACAGGACATATCTATCGAGAGCCGAGTCTGGCATCTTAGTCTCCTGCCCATCTCAACCTTTATACCCGAATTCAAAGCCTTCCTGAATTATTCCCAGTGTCTCCCTATCCCTATATCCTCTCATGGTGCGTTTCCCTTCAGCAACCCCCACCCCTTTACCTGTGGGCTCATCTGTGTTCTGGAATGAGCTGGGTCCACTACCAGACCTGGATCCTGCCTTCTGAAAATCCTTACGAGCCCAGGAGAAAATGTCTCTGTCTCCTGAGCATGGGGGACTTTGCAGCTTAGTACTAGGTATACACCTCTGGGTTTCCACTGCACCCTGTGGTGTTGGAACAACTGCCAGGTGATCTATATGCTGTTTCCTGGAAGCTCCTTGGACATATCATCTGAACACCCAGTCAGACACACCCAGATGCAGCCAGCAGGTAACCTAGGTGATTGCTCACTCTGTAATCCTCAGCAAAACCTCAGGTCTCACTGTATCCATCTGTACATTGGGTCCATTCCTCCTTGTTGAATCCCAAGCACAGGGAGGAAGAAACTGGCTGAGCAGGAGTGAAGCTTGGTTTTCAGGACCCCATCAGACAGGCGGATATTTTCCCAGGCTAGATGAGCAGTGCAGGCAGTGGGAGCCATGGGGACCCGCTAGGCCGGGAAGAGAGGCCAGTGGCGCCCAGGCCCACAATGGCCCCTTTCTCCCTTCGCTGATTGAGACAGTTGAGTGTAGAATATTTAAACAGTTGTATATTCACAGATTGCAAGACGAGAGACGATTACCTAAGGACGACGAGGTTCGCTGGGCGATCAATGCATAATCAGATAACTGCCCCGCTCAGCAAGGCTTTACGGGAACATCAGCCGCTCACACTCTAATTCCTCCTGCTAATTAAGCAGCCTGTTAATTGCTCCCGGGCCTCTAATGCCCCTGTCATTATGCCCATAACAGCTTGCCTGACAGCAATGGTCCCCGAGCTCAGGGCCCACAAAGGACTGGAGCCCTTAATGAATTGGGGCAGCGCAGGGACCTGGTTCCATTGGCCCTGCGCCTTGCCTGTCCTGTAACGCTCTGAGAGGCCTGGCACAGTAGGGTCAGCACCCATCAAGTGGACCAAGCAGGTTACAAATGACATGGCCTGATTTGGTAGCAGCCAAGCTTCAAGGGAAAGGACTCTCTCTTTACTCCTTCAAAAACAACCCGGTCTGGTGGAGCTGTGCATCATCCTAGACTTACACCTCTGGACCCTGGACCAACACCAGCCACACAAACCCCTAGATGTTCAGAGCTCACCAGCCTAATGGCTACTCTGCCTTTTAAGGACTCAGCAGCCAATCGAGTGGCCCTGAGAAGAAGTGCCATGCCTCAGTTTACCCTACATGATCAGTGGGTGACAGAAAACACAGGAGGAAAGAAGGTCGCTCCTTCCTGGAACTGCCCTCCCCTCCCATCCACAGCAATGCCCACAAGCCCAGGCTACACCAATCAGCTCTGAGACTCTCTGGCCCAGACTCAGGCATGTATGGTGGTGCAGTGGTCTGTCTTGGAAACACCAGGACCAGAGGTTGCCCAGGCCTTCACCACGAGGTATGGCTGCCAACCCCTGGCACTGATTGGCCTCAGCAAATCAAAAGCCTAGAGTATCAGGCAAAGAGAAACCGAGAGAGGTATGTTCATCTTGGTCTGGTGGGCAGGTTTTCCCAGAAGCATAGAAGCCCAGAGAACAGACAGGCCAGAAAACTTGGGTGAGTCAGGCTTTCAGGAGCTGAGCACTGGGATCCACACCCCACAGAGCCATCACTGCCTGCATACGCACTTACGGCTTCTCCCTTAGCCTCTCTTCTTCACAGGGCCTGTCCAGTTGAAGAGGAAGGAAGCTCAGGTGGGGCACATGCTCAATGGTACCTCAAATCAATACGTCTTAAAAGTTTTGATATCGTGCCTCCCACCCACCCATGCTAGCACATAGCATGGCTACCAGGCAGGACGGGGACATAGGCTCAGACTTGTCTGTCCATGGAGCCCTCTTGGTTCCTGCTCTGAGGGCCTTGGCAGTATGACTGGAGCTGCCCAAGTGACCAAACCTGGAATACTTACAGTGAGGGGTTACTGGATTCTGTGCTTTATTGGATGACAACATTTTAATGGCCACAAAACAATCGACCCTGGTGGAAATCCCTGACTAACCCAGTCTGGCCATGGGTGATGTAAAAAGGCCACTTGGGGCTCGGAAGGAATTAGAAATTAGGCCTAGGCTCAGGATGTGTCTGTGTCTAGCCTGGCTCTCCCACTTCCAGTGACTCTTACAGATGTGAGACAGTAGGAAGATCAAATGCTGGAAGACTCTTCCTCAGGCCAGACTACCATCTGTACAGAGGAAGGTCACTTCAACCCCCACCACAGGGGATCTAGGGAGACGTGAACTTCCAGACGATAACCTTCCAGGAAGGCTTGGTAAGCATCCCAGAGGCCTGGCCTCATTCTTTCCCCCGAAAACCAACAGGTCACATGACTTGCCTGAAGTACCCTCAAAAGATGCTTAAAAGTCAGTGGTCCAACTGCTTCTGCTAGGTTTGGGGCCCTCTTCAGCAACTTCCCAGGAAGCAAGCAAGAAGCCCTCAAGATGTGTTGGCCCCCATCTCCCAGAAGTTGGCGGCTGTAGAGCCCTGACCTTTTGACCTTCCCAGGATCCTAGAATGGGCTGCCACACCTTCCAATGTCTAGCTGTGTCCACCTGAGAAAATTCTGGGCCTCTAACCTGGGAGTGGGACTCTATACCGGAAGGGTCTATGGGGAGACAGTGGCAGTATCTGTTACAACCCAACTCAGAAGGGCTCCAGGGGGCAGCAGGTAGCCCCATCCACTCTATTGAAGGAAAGCATCTCCCCTCCCCCATCATGGCCCCTACATTCTTGAGTGGGCCTGAGTATGACACTTGGGGTTATAATTTTGGCAGATGCTCAGGGATACACTGCCTCGGCCACTGTCTTTCCACTGGAGATTGGCTACAGTAGTCAGGCAGCTCTGTGGGTGCCCTGGTAGGAGACAGGAACCCCTCTGGGAACCCAGCCATGAACACTGGCCTGCAGCAATACCCCCCCAACCTTCCTGTGTGAGGGCCTCAGGTTAAGCGACCAACACTGAGGTTAAATGACGCCGGGTTCCACAGAACAGACAAGAACTGCTCTAAAGACTTGAGGGCCTCCGGTCAGTCCACTGCATTCCCGTACGGCCTACCACATACAATCTCAACTTCCACCCTACGCTGGGCCTCAGCCTCAGCCCTCTGTAAGAGAGGGTTGGTTTCTCCGCCAGGACATGATAGATACGAGGGGTCCTGCCCCTCTGTGCCCCGCTGCCCAGAGCACCAAACTCCCGGTGCTTCTCAGGCCCACAAGCTCCACACGTGGGTGCTCCTGCCTCCCATCCCCGTACTTGAGTCCTGGTTTGAATTTACAAGGCTGGGGCTGGTTTTCATTCCCTGGCAGCCGCCTTCCTAGAGCCTACAGGAAGATTCAACCTGTTCAAAGAAGGAATAAAATAAAATAGAACAGCATCTCCCCACCCCCTGTTATTAAATTAAAAATTCTAGCCAGTAAGGGAAACTCTAAATTTGATTTCCTTTCCTGGGCTGTTTTTAGCGCGGGGGGGCTGAGCCTGAAGGAAGGGCAACGTCCTGGTATTTGTTGAATCAAACCCTTTACTTTTCTCGCTCATTGAATGATCCTTTCTTTCCCCCGCAGGTTCTTGAGCTTTGTTTACTTTGCCTAAACCCTGCTCTCTTCCCCACTGCCGCTCAGAGCTGCCAAAGGGGCCCAGGGCAAGCCGGTCACCTTCAAGTGGCCTGTGGGCCTCTCGGATAGAGCTTTTTAAAGACATTGCGTCAGGCTTACGAAAAACTTGAAGGAGCAAGAGGGGATGCCACTCACAGCCCTCACTGAGAAAACCGTTTTCCGTGATGGAACACTCTGGGGCTCGCCTAAGCGAGGTGGCTTCCCTGGACTGTTGGGGGTGGGGGGGACGCGTAGTTGCCGCAACTCGGCCAAAGGGGTTCTCCTGCTATGAGGGGATGGAACCCAAGGTGTCTCAGGAAAGGCCTAGAAGCATTTAGACCTCTTTTGTTTTTCCCAATGCCAAATGAGGAGGCAGGTGGGTAGGCAGGAACTTCGGACAGGCCGTCCCAGCGGTGCCACCCTGAGGGTTCCTTATGCCCGGACCAGGATACAGCCGTCACACGCCTGACCTCCCCAGTCACCGTGGGCAGGAAAGAGGCTCATGGTGCAGTGTGGTTCCCCTAATAAGATCCATACCCTGCCGGGTGCACATTCAATATAAAAGATCTGGTGATAGCCCTGGCCAAGGCCCATGCACTGGCCCAACTGAAGGGCCTTTGTTCGGGGAGATTACAGCGGGGCTCGCTTTCATACCACGTGATGATTCGCTCGCTACATCACGGGGTTACTGATGTGGCTGTGCCCTCTCCTCCCTCCCAGCTCCACCCAGGGTCACACATCCCAGGGGTCTCTGTTCTTTCAGAGAGGAGGGGGCGCTGCTGCGTGAAGAGAGTCCTGCATGGGTGGATAGTTGACAGAGCTGGACTAGGAAACAAGCAACCAAACAAGGTTCCCCAACCTCAAGGGTTTCCAGGCTCCTGCCCAGAACTCCCTGACCTGGCTACCTGTCTGCCATTCAAGGGCAGAGGCTCACATCTGTTTCTCTACGTTTGGAAGCATGTCACTTTTCACTGCCACCCTTTGTCCCGCGATTGCTAGTTCTAGAAAGGAACTCAGATCAGCCACTGTAGGGCCTCTGAAGGCTCCACCACTCATAGACATCCCCCACCCTGGCTGTTCCAGTCAGGGTCTGCCAGCTCCCTACTGCTCTTGCTGTTGCGGGGCCTTGCTGAAGTGCGGAGTTCTTAGGGTCCCAGTCCTGTTCGGGCAGGCTCCTTGCAGGGCAGGCTGCCTTCGGCCTCCAGTCTCCCCTGCTTCCCCAGCCCTGCCTAAGAGCTCAGCACTAATTACGGCGTTTTCCTGTACAACAGAAAGAAAAGAGGAGAAAACACCCACTTATGTTGTCCCAACACGAGATTCTGACATGTTAACAAGTTTATTATATCCTGTTTCCAATCTAAACACAGAAGGAGCTCTGGGCAGAAGTAGGAAGCCGGCCTCCAACGATTCTCTCTGGGCTGGCAGCTTCCCTCCTCCTGGTCACTACAGACAGAACCCTACATGGCTGGGATGGCTTCCCCAGACCCACTACCCAGGTGACCCCTATCCCCCAGTCCATCGGCATTTTGCAACAAAATCTTCAGAAGATGCCCTGCCCTTACAGAAGATGCCCTCCCCGGCAGGGCCATGGGAGAAGGCCCGAGGATTCCCAGAGGATTCTCTTTGTCTGTCTTTGCCTCTCTTGGGGGTGGGGTGGGGGGCTTAGAGGGTTGTAGCAGACCCTAGGGAGTTTCTAATAACAAAGGGCCAAGTTCACATTTGGGATGGTCTTTTGGCACCCAGCAATGCCATAGATTCACAAACAAAGCCCCCTCCTCTCCCCAGGAGCTCCCCTTGCAGCTCTGTGACAAGCTCCTGGGCCACATAGATGTCCTTTAAGGGAGGGGAACTTACACTACTCTCTGCTATTCTTGATATATCGGTCATGTTGTAGCAACTAGAGGTAGCCTAAGCAAGGCAGTAACCCTGACCAGGCTGGAGAGGCCCAGCCCCAATCCCAGAATATTCCAGGACATGGGAGGGGTGGCTGGGACATAGGGAGAGAGACACATGGTCTTTGTGCGACAGTGTGATATAGGGCCAGCATAGAGACATCTACAAACTTAGACTCCTTAATTGTTTGGATTTCCAGCTGGCGCTGATAACAGCCAGCACAGCAGCTGGGTTGGGCCCTCAACTTCCTAGCATGCCCCCACGGAATCCTGTGGAGCCAGGGCTGAGAGAGGGCAGGGTGACCACTTCGACCTGTCTTGAGCAGGGAGGTCCAGCATCCCTGCCTCAGTTTCCCTCCTCTGGGCCTGTAAGCAATTGCAATCCCTAGGACTCAAATTCCCTAGGATGAAGGATGGCAAACCCCACCCCACCCCACCCCCGCCTTAATAATAAATGGCTTTTGCTGTGTGTATGTGGGGAGAGAAAACTCTAGGGGCTGCAGAGACCTAAGGGGGCCTCTCTCTAGGGTTGCACAGATGAGCCATGTCAGCTGTAAGTGGGGTCAGGGTAGTATGACCAGGGACAGCCTTTTCTCAGCTTGGGCTGAGATTTCCAAATACTGATCTCCTGGGTTTCCCTTAAAAAGAGTCTGTCACAAGAATCTCATTGTGTAAAAATGTTGCACAGGCAAACACTCCTGGGCTCCCAGGCCTCAGGCTTCCACTCCCTCATGGCCTGCAGACAGGCATCTAGAATCCTCAACAGTGTGCTTGCTCAGTCGAGTCAGAAAACACATGCATATGCACGTGTGTACACACACACACACACACACACACACACACACACACACACACACACACACATATAGCATTAGCCCCTGTCCCAGAAACAACCCACTAGAAGAGCAACCCAAGTCTCTCGATGAGATGCCCCCAGGTCCTGGGCCAAAAAGCTGCCATGAGTACACTCCTCCTCCTTACTTCCATCAGGATGCTGAGGGGAGCCAAGGCTGTGATATATCCTCTCCCTCCCCCCCCCCCCACACACACACACCATATACCACATCTTCTCAGGAAAATGACTTTCCAAGCTGAGGTCTGGAGAGAGGTAATTAACCTGACCCCAGAGGGCCAGGCCTGCAGTAGGTCACCTGTGTGGCCACACAAAGAGCCACCACTGTGCAGGGCCAGGCTGTACCACTCCACTCACATCGCACAAGGCAGGCAACATGCTCTCTACCAGCGCCTGGGAAGGGAGCCCCACTGTGGTCCAGAGGTAACAAGGGCTTGGCTGTTCCTGAAAGGAAACAGCGAGGTTTGCCAAGCAGGGAACCATCCACACCAGACCTAGGGTCGATGGACAACTAACTGGAAGTCATAACATCCCTGGGCGTGAAGGCAGCACAGGAATGGATGGAAGACATGGATATTGGTGCCACACTGTCCCCAACACCCTCAAACGGCAGAATGGCCCCTCACTATCCACCCTGAGGTCAGGCAGCCCTGAGGGCTTCACAGTGCACCCTGCCAGGATCCTCTCTTGGTGATATGCTTCAGAAAGTTATAAAGGAATCGCTGCTATCCTCTCTGTTAAGAAACTCTTCAATATCTCATGCTGCCCCGCCCTGCCTGCATATCTACATGTGCATATGTGTGTGCACACATGCTAGCTTCTTAGTTCTCCAGTCTTAGCCTAGATGACTTTCCCATATTAGGCCCTGGGCATAGCCACCCAGAGGAGCATCTACGTTTATATCCCTGCGGCAGAAGCCATGTCCTGTGGTGGCTATTCTACCATGGCAGATAACTGACCTTCATAACTTGGGGTGCGGATCCTCTGGTGCTGTGGAATCTAACCTGATCTCTCTCCAGTGTGTACTCTCATCAGCTCAGCTTGATCAGGGCACCCAGGGAAGCACAAGGGGCTGGAAGGGGCTGGTGCTTTCCCACATAATGGATAGGGGACTTGTCACTGGGTCCCCAGTCTTTTCTGAACAACTGTGTTTCTACACTTCTGAGCAGATCTGAACACAACTCAGAATGTGTCATGTCTATGTATAAGTGTATTTGTGTTTGTGTTGTACATGTGTGTGCTTATCTATGTGTATACATGTTTGTATATGTGCCTGTGCGTGTATATTTGTTGTATGTATGTGCGCCTCTGTGTTTGTGAATGTGGTATTATACATGTGTGTCAAGTGCATTTATCTTTGCGTGTATGTGTGTGTGTGTCTGTATCTATCTCTGTATGTGTGTGTGTGTGTGTGTGTGTATCAATGTGTGTCTGTGTGCCGATGTTGTGGGTCTGTATATGTATCTGTGTGTCTGAGTGTGAATGTTTGTTTATGTGTCTGTGCCTTCTTGTATTTATTTACGTGAGTATATGTATCTGTGTGCATATGTGTTCATGTGTCTGTGTAGATATGTAGAAACATTTATATAAATCATCTATTTGTGTATGTATCTATCTGCTGGTGTCCATGTGTCTATGTGTGTATGGTGTTCTTATTCACAATCTTTCTGAGTGGGAGATAGGAGGAGGGTCCACAGGTCTGTGTGGTATGTGTGGTACTTGTGTCTATATGTCTGTTGTACATGTGTGTATAAGGACCCACAGAGGTTCCTTCAGCATCCTAAGGAAGAGTATTAAATGCTTAAAATTGTGATCTGCAATCTACATGGAAAGAGAGCCTGGAAATCAGATAAAGGACAGGGTGGCCTGTAGCCCTGGTTCAACCATTGCTGGTCCTTTCCAAGTTAACTGTGAGCTCTGAGATGTTGTCAGACTTACCAGGAGTACCATAACATTCAAATTCCTAGGCAGGCCTAGGTAGCTTCCTGGCACTGGGGATGATCTCTAAGAGTCACCGGCCATTTAGTCATTCTCTGGTCTGGTCCATTCAAGGACTGAAGCAGAAGAGAACGGGAAACAAAGACCATCGTGGGAGGCTTGGGCCACCTACGCTCCAGACCCCTCCCAGCCCTGTACCTCACTGGATCTCCTGGGATGAGGCAGATGTCAGAACAGAAAAAAGGTTTATTACACACACACACACACACACACACACACACACACACACACACACACACACCAGCCACCTCTCAACCACCTCTACATAGACCCTCAAATCCCTGGTTTCAATTGGCCTGGTTCAAGCACGGTCTAATCCGATTTCCTACTCTAAAGAAGCCGCGGCCATGACCACCGGAATGTGGGGCCAATACCCCTGGCCTCCGCTTGCCACATTTGTATTTAAAGTGCCCTTGAACCCCGGCCAGCCTGGGGCAGCTCACAGAGGCAGGGGTGGAGGTGAAAAACCAGGAATGAATTATGCCAAAGGATGTCAACCTAAAAACCGTGGCCAAAAAACTTAAAGTATAGATGCAGAAAGGGGGAGCCCCTCCGTGGAGGACACGTTGCTCTCAACAGGAGGACTCTGTCTTACTGTATTTCAATGGGTCCTACTTGGGGATCCACTCTTGTCTATCACCCACACTTATAACCCCTTTCTCTACAACAGCTTGCTGGAGGCCAACTCTCCCTGTCCAAGATTCAAACTCCCTCTCTAAACTTTGTGAACCGCCTCTGCGGGGACTCCTGGTGGGCCAAAGGACACACGCGCCAGTAACACAAGGTTTGAACTGTGCCTTGTTGTGCTAGGAAACATGCTGGTTCCCAGGGCTGGTTGGAGCATAGGAAAGGGGTCTGGATCAGCAGTGAGAGCCATAGCCTTAAGTTAAATCAGCAGCCAGGGCAAACCCACACAACCTGGGTGCAAGCAGGGCAACATTACTATATCTCCTCCCTACTCCACAAACCCTGTAGAGACCCTGGTTGACATATGGCCAGGGCCTGGGTACAAAGCTAAGGTGGATTAAAGACAGGCAGTACAGTGTCTATAGCCAGCCCTGGGGTTAGGCACACGGGAGAATCCGAGTCCATGACCCACTTGACCACACCCAGGCTAGGGGATGAGGGTCTTCTGAAGACCAAGGAAGAGGATGGAGGTCTCTATCCTAGGTACCTGAGTTGTTAATACTGATTTTCAGTTTTAGCAAGAAGGGAAGCTAGGAGGAGGGGCCAAGAGTCTGTATGGTACAGCTGGGCATAAATTCAGGACAGTGTCAGAAAGCTGAGGCACCCTGTGGCCCAGGACCGTCCCCTGCATTATAAGCCAGCCACCTACCCTTGCTGCTTGCTGTTAGTAAGAGATGAAAGCTGCTCCCATAGATGACCAGCAGGACCAACAGTTAGCTTCCAGTGGTCTCCTCAGCTAGGCCTGCCTTGACCTCCCTTCCTATATTACAGGTTTCTCAGGACTTTTGTGTGAGAAGCCCTGACCATATACATCTCTCTAGACCTGGCTCTGCCTCTACTGTGCACATCCTACATATGCATACCACACAATGGCCATGATCGGACTCTGTCTGGGATCCTGCCAGGGAGTCTCAAGCCTGGATAGCCCACATGGCTATTCCAGGTGCTGGGCCACAGGGGAGGAGGCCGTAGTGTTAGTCTCTGCCCAACACTACATAGCTCACACCTCTATAAAAGCCAGCAGAGGGGGTGTGGGGTAGGTCAATTGAACAGCTAGAGCCAAGACAAGCTTGGAAAGGCACAACCTGGAACCTATCACCAGCCACCTAAACACCCTTTCAGCACCCCATCAGCCTGAGAGGTACCAGGACGACACTGAATGCCAGGGGGCAGCTACCAGCCTGCCCTTCTACCTCTTGGGGCCCCTCCAGCATGCGGCTTCAGTTGGCTTATAGGAGAAGCTGGTGCCATGGGCAGTGTGTGCACAGGCTATCACTGGCTTCCCTTTTGTCTACATAAATGCTTTCACGGGCCTGGAGCTCTCCTGCCTGATGGAGTATCGATTCTCCGAGTGCAAAGTCCAGCGTGCCGCTAGTGGGACCTGCGTGGTGCTGACACAATCCCACCATTTGTCATGTCTCCTGTCCTGCAGGGTTTGCTCAGGAGCCGGGTGTTTGTTTTACCCTGCCACTTCCCAAGCTTTCCTGCAGTCCTCTCTGGTGGACGCTAATGGGCCACCCCGTTCTCATAGCCCCTCCTCTCCTCCTAGTTATGAGGCCTTCACTGGAGGGTCTTGAACTAACAAGGGTTGAATGATTAGCAAGTATCCCTCTGACCGCTCATCAGACAAAGTCCGGTGATCTGGGGTGAATGAAGGGGCACAGAGAGAGGCAGCACCTCCCTTAGGCCACACCCAAGCTAGGGCTAAAAAACAAATCCGACTCCATGGGACACATTCTGAAACTCCATGACATCCCCACACCAGGGGCCCAAGGTGAGTGAGCACAGGAACAGGAGAAGAAAGGGGTGCAGCCCCTCTAACACCTGAGGTCCCTGCCTCAGTCCTGTGTGTGCACAGTGACCCTCCCAGAGCTGGCCTGGGAACTTTTTCTGGTGAGGCTGAGAGTAAGTGGTCAGTGTGGCTCAGGAGACTTGAGATCATCTGGGAACAGGCCACCCACCCTATACTATAGGTGTGTCTGTGTAGCAGTGTTCCAAAAAAACGCTATCTTATTACAATGCAGTCCTATGAATGAGCACCTGGACACAGACGCATGCTGAAACCTGGGCAGCACTGCCCCCCAAAATTTCTCCGTGTGTTACCAGTGGGATTAAAAACCATGGTACACAAGCTTGTCATGGAGGAAACAAAGCATAAGAATGGTATCTGGTGGGTGAGCCTTGGATGCTGCCCACCCCTGTGGGCTCAGTACCTGCCTTGGTCTAAGGATGGCATCTGGTGAGTGAGCCTTGGATGCTGCCCACCCCTGTGGGCTCAGTACCTGCCTTGGTCTAAGGATGGCATCTGGTGAGTGAGCCTTGGATACTGCCCACCCCTGTGGGCTCAGTACCTGCCTTGGTCTAAGGATGGCATCTGGTGAGTGAGCCTTGGATACTGCCCATCCCTGTGGGCTCAGTACCTGCCTTGGTCTAAGGATGGCATCTTGGTTGCTGCCCACCCCTGTGGGCTCAGTACCTGCCTTGGTCTAAGGATCTGTTCTCCTGACCTAACCTCTTCCCCATCTGTCCCTCCCTCCTCAACACACTGATTGAACACTAGTGTGCTACCCCTGGTCACCTTCAGGCTTGACCCTTGGGTTGGAAGGTCATGATGCTTTCACACATTCCTTTCTGACCCTCCTCTCCTCCACCCTCTTCCTCCTGGATACCGCAGAATGGGGAAGCCAGGCTGCCTGTGCTCACAGAACACAGGCCAAGTGACTCTAATTATGGACCCTGACAATATCATATGGGTTTGTCAATAAAAGCGCAACACCCCCCCCCACCATTCCCTAGCAGCTGCCCAGCGGCAGGGGGTCCACAAAAGCCTCCCTCCCGAAGGCCCCAAATGTGGTTCTATAGAAGGGAGCAGCAAGTACGGCCAGTGGTCTCCACAGGGACAGCCTACACAAGCACTTCCTTCTCCACACATAGCCTCAGTTTGAACTGTAGGTTGCCAACGCTGCTGGTAGCAAAAACAGATACCCAAGTGAAATCCACCAGGCCAGGCCTCCATCAGAAGGTCTTTGATGTGTGTCTCCAGAGCATGTCTCATCTCCTGCATTTCTAAGTGAACGGCACACAGCCTTCAGAGCCTGTGTACACACGGGCTGGGGCCAGGGGGCTTAAGCAATACTGTACTCTGAAGAAACTTTAAAGCATCAAATCACACTCAGGACAGGGAGGCAAACACTGGGGCAGGAGGCTGGTCCCTGAGACACACAGGGGTCGGTGCCCGATTTTAAACATTTCTTACAAGCGGGAACTTGGAGACAAAGACGGACTTGCTTTCTTCTATGTCTCTCCGCCCTTTGTCACCAGGGGAGAAACCCAGCCTTCCCAAGGTTCCATCCAACTTCTCTTTCTCTAAGACTTTGTGATGTTGCCATCCAAATCCACCCAAAAAACAACAAAAAAAAAAAAAAAAAAGGGAAGGCCAGTCGGAAAGCATGGATGTGGGCAGGAGTCTGATGCCAGTCTTTTCCACCACTTCCTACCTAGATAAGATCTTAATCGCAGCCCCCAAATTATCTGGGCTGACATTTATCAACGCCCGTCCTCCAGGCCGCCCGCGCTGGGCCATCGGCCTTTCTTCCCGGTCTCCCTCTCAATGGAAGTTAATTCCGAGTACATGATTTATCTTGCTGGGGAGCAGCTCCGAGGCGGCCCACCTTTTCAAAGGGCGGGCCGGGAGTGAATTATAGCCGCGCTGTCCAGTGATTGGGTTCCGCGGGGACGCAGAATAGGCAGCAGTGTGTCGCCTGATGGGATGCTGGGCCTTTTCAGCCCGTGAAGAAAAAAGATTAGGCCTCTGACGGCGGGGCTGACAGGCGAGCTTGGGGCAGCAGACAAAAGGCCGTACCTGAAAGCTGGCCGAGCCCCTGCCCTGAGGGGGTGTGCACACTGCCCTGACAGGCTGTGGCTGCATGTGCCCCGTGCCCCCACCTTGCTTAGGCTCCCCCACTTCCTGCCCCTTCCTCTCTTCTCTCTTCCGCTCATTCCTCTCCTTGTCCTCTCCTCTCTGCTCTGTCTTCCTCCCCTCTTCCCCTTCCTCCTCCTCTTCTTGCTCTCCCAGTCTCTTACCCTCCCCAATCTTTCCCTCCTCCCTCCTCCCTCCTCCCTCCTCCCTCCTCCCATGCTCTCTTCCCTCCTCCCTCCCTTCCTTCCCACAGCAGGCCTTGCACACCAGGGTCCCTCACAGTGCCCTGCCTGGCTCTCAGCCCTTCCACAAGAATCCTGCCTCTGTGCTGATTCCTCCCCTCCTCAGCCTCGCCCTCAGAAAGAGGGAGAATCCTGCCCATCATGCCATGCTGCCCCTCCCTCCCCAGCACAGAGAACACACAGAAGTCTGTGAGGACCTGCCCCCACCCAAGGGTGGCAAAGGGCAAAGTTGTTCCCTCCTTTCTGCTGTTCCCAGGGGACTTGGCAGGCAGGCTGAGAGTGTGGGCACAAGGACCAGCCTGGGCCACTGGGGCCCAGAGCTGAGGGTGAAAACAGAGGGAGTGCTAGGCTCCCCAAGACTGTCTGGAGCCCTGTGAACTGAGCCAAGGAGGAACCCCCTCCACGTTCATCAGCTCACGTGTGCTCTCCGTGCTCCCCATGCTCTCCGTGCTCCACTGGACATCCCCACTGAGCTTCCCCAGCTCTTCCTTGCATTCCAGCCAGACACCACTCATGTTCACCATCTTACACAGATTTGGTCACTCTCAGGCCTCCCACTCCTGGCATGCAGAGCCTTGCTAAAGACATGAACACAGAAACTGTTTCCATCAACACAGCTCATGTTCTGTCTCTGGGTGTGTGCTCCCCAAGACACCCCCACAGTTCATCTTAACAATCTCCTCTGGCTCCCATGGCTGCCTTATCCAGGACCATAGGGACCCCACAGATCAGAGATGTTAACCAGGAAGAGACTGTCACATCAAGCTACTCTGGACTCTCCCAGAAAGAAGCCATTGCCTTTGTAGTGATATGCATGAACATTCAAGAAATGTTAAGTATTAAAACAAAACAAAATAGAATGTTCCTTTCAGGATCAGGAGTCAAGGAGAAATGGGTGAGGCCTGACAGACGGCTAGAGACACTATGGAGTGGGTGGCCTTTTGAGGCCTCCTGGTCCTTGCCCCAATACCAACATGGACGAGAACAGGGTACAGGTATGCACTGGAATCAAGGTATGTGGGGGACCTCACCTCTGCTGTTCCCAGGGATTCAGTAGTCTAGAGGGTCAGCATCCAGGGACACTGCTGTCTGTTCAACCTTCATGAAATTAGCCCCTCTTCTCTGAGGCTGCTCAAGCTCTGTGAAGCCTTCTGGGTACAAAAGCAGGACAGAATTTTCTACACCCCGGAGGGTGGATTTCCTCATTTCACTTTTTGCCCAGACTTCATGTCCCTTAGGACTCCCAGATGCCCAGGCTTTCTTCCTTCTCAGCCAGAGCAATGGGGAAAGAAAAGACTGATAAATGGGGGACCAGGGTCTTGATACACCTGAGAATGTCTAAAGACCCCAGCTGGAGTTTCTTCTATATGCAGAGACCAGGCCACAGCCTAGGAAGCCCCTTTACCTGTAGGCAACACATTCCCGAAGCTCATTGCAGGGCACAAGATGAGCTTTGCTGAGCAAATGATGACCTGCTTCCGGTCCAAGGGAACAAGAAGCATAAAATCCTACTGGCCCCAACAGTAGGGTGATGGATTTCTTCTTCAGTAACAGGTAAGAGGGAGCAACACACACACACACACACACACACACACACGATGTTGCTTCCATTGAGGTGGAGGCTGCTCATGGGGACCACCTTATCAGAGTACACACACACAGCCTTTCAATGAATTCCAAGCCACACCTCCCTTCCCCTGATGCAAGGGATGCCCCACTAGGGCCTCTGTGAGCATTTTAAGTACCAGACAGTTATTAAAAGCCACCTGATCTCTGGGTACTCTGGAGAGAATTCATTCTGCATCTACTTTGAGCCACCCATGAGGAAGAAGGCAGAGCCAGTGTCCTTGGTGGTATGGGATGGCCTGCTGCCCTTCACCAATGGTAAAACCACACTGACAATAAACAGACGTTGGAATCGGATGGTTTTTTAGTCCAGCTGAAGATGCTGGCAGCCCATTCATCTTTTAAAAAAACAACAAACAAACAAACAAACAAACAAACAAAACCGCCAGGGAAAGAACCATTCCGGGGACCGAGAATTCTCACCTCCAGAGCCCACTCCACCCTCGGCCTAGCGCAGGGTCACATAGACACACCTGCTTCTGACATGTCTCTGTTTTGCCTTTTTCTGTTTTCAATACTGTCTGGAAGAAGCCATGCAGGAGCAACCAAGGGGTCACCGTCTCCACCCATGGAGCTTAAGCACAGGGCTGTCGTCTTGTACTCTGTCCTTAGGCTTATAACTGCATCAAACTGCTCTGGAGCTCTAGGTCTGAGCTAGCTACACTGTGGCTTCCAGATTAGCGAGTCCAGAGCCAGTCTGTATGTGTGTTCCTCTGAGTTCAAGCCTCGAGCAACAGCAATACCAGGGTCTCTCGGGACCTCTGTCCACTCCCAGGGCAGAGATCGGTGACACAGTACACACACACCCATCAGCCTGTTATTAGCAAGCGGTGATCACACTCCAACAGCTGGGCTGAGGACATAGCTCAGAGCTGGTGTGCCTGCTTGGCATGATTCAGTGTAAAATCAGGCCATAAAGCCAGGATGGTAAGAGCCCCCGACTCACGGGTTTGTCACGATCAGGGATGGTATGGCTCATTCTTTGCTTCCTGTCACCAGCCACACTGAACCTGCTCCCCAACCATCTGATTCCCCTCTCAGACAGGAGCCTCAGATTTTGCCTAAGTTGACCTGCACTGTGTGTAGGTAGGTCACCCAAGAGAGCCCAGTTCCAGGCTGGGCCTGCAGTGGCCACTGTGTGGAGGAGCTTGGTAGATGTCAAACTGAGTAAGACCCAAACCTTGGCTGAACTGAAGAAGGAACCAAGACCTAGGAACAGGGGCAGGTACCCTGGGGAGGTGGCCCACACTTGGCCAGCAGAGTTCTCAGGGATCATGTGTCTTCCTAACAAGGGAAGGTGGTGCCAAGGTGTTAGCCAGGCAGGAAAGGACAATAGGAGCCGAGAATCTATCCAGAGCACTTTCTATAATTACTGTGTTACCCTCACAGGCTCACCACAAACACTGCCACAGGGAAATGGGCTGAGACCAGAGAAGTTAACCAGCAGGTGTGAAGAGAAGAGACTGCTGTCAGGGAGATCTGTGGGCTCCCTGCCGAGCATTAAATGATATATACTTAAGAGATTGCTCTATTTACAGTAGAATTAGCAGTGCAGACTGACACCAAGGATCCGCTGGCTTCCAGATCCTGAGCCTGCTAATCCTTCCTTAAGCCCCATACGCTAAACCACCTGGGTGCAGAATCACGAGTCCAGGCTCCTTGGGGCCTGGTAGAGAGCCACAGCCCCCATTGCTGCATGTAGGCCGAGCCATCTGCAACCTACCCGACTGGTCTCCAAGATCAGCAGTCCGAAACACCAGCAGGAGCCAAGCTGGACGGGACCAGTGTGGCTCTTATACGCACAGCACAGACAGAGGCCATCCCCCCACAACTCTGAGTGATAGAAACCACAGCCTGGGCACCCCTCTGAGGACAGGGTAACAGAAGACATCAACACTCAGTGATGCCCACTGTCCTCGCCCTGAGGGACAGTGAGGAAGGCTACGTTGAACAGAATAAGCATTCATGGGACTGGACCTGTCCAGCAGGAAACAGCACCTGCCGGGCCAGAGCTGGCCTATTACAGGCCCGCTGCCCACCTGTGGAGGCCCAGCAATGGGCAGTGCCACCATCCTGATGCCCACTTGGCCCTACAGCTAGCTCAGCAAACATGCTCCTTCCCGTGTCAATTCTGGCCATCGACTGGTATTCAGGAATAAGAAGCAGATCGTTCTGCATGTCCCACCAGCACTTCCTGCCATTCAATGGCCTGCCCTCCCATAATATCCCAGCCTCTGCCCTTTCCTGGCACCCCAGGGCCTGGCAGGAGAACTAACTCTTTCACTCCACAAACAGAACTTGACTCACTCCCCTCCCTTGCTGAAGACCACTCCTCCCCTAACCTGGAGCAAAGCAGGTCTACCTTTCATTCGCCTCAGGCCCTCCATTCTGACTCCCACCCCTCACCTTCTCTAGCCCTCACTGATGGCCTGCATTCGGCTCTGGAGGCATCAGGCTCTCAATGACCCCCAGGCTGTATCTCCTACTCTCTGCCACACCGGCTCCTATCTTTTATATCCTCTGTTCTTTCTTAGGTTCCAGACAAAATGTTCCCCTACCCCAACTTATCTGAAGAGCCAATCTCTTGTCTGCAAATACTGCCTGCCCCTCACACAAGCAGTTTCCAGCCTGGCTTTCTGTCAGCTGGGGTGGTTCTCCCCCAAGAATGAGCTCTCTGCTCCCCTGGCTTAGTCAACATGGCTGGATCAATGTGCTAAGTAAGGAATGGGGCTGGCACCCCTTGGAAAGAGACTGGGCCAGAAAAGGTCTTACTCCAGTCCCTTATTGGCCCTGGGTCCTGCATCCAGGGGTCTAGCATCAGAAAACCGGCAGACAGTAACTCCCTGGGGTTAGAGGCTGGGTAGACCTTGTGTAGACCCTTACACCCTAAGGGCATGGTCAAGGTGATTTCCGGGGTCACTAAGAATGTGTGGGAGGCTTTGGTGCTGCGCTACCCTGTAGACTGACCCTGGTGCCCTGGGCATCTCCCAGGATCCTGTCTCATATGAGGAAGAGAAGGAGAGGATCTTGTAAACAGAAGTGGCCTCCTCTGGCCCCTTTCTCAGGGACCTGAAGCCAGGCTCCCGAGCAGCTAATTAGCATGCTGTTTGGGCCTGAGTTAGGAATGTAATTACTGTTGGAGGCAGAGCCCGCCCAAGGAATGCATTCTGAAGGTTACCATAGGAATCCGAGGGCCTATTCATCCCCGCAACACTAATCACAGTCATAAGGAAGGGATTGGGGACAGGCTGTAGGTTAACATCTGATGAGATGCCCCTGAACAAAGCCCCCGGCACTTGCTCCTTAACCCTTTGGGATCCAGAGCGATGACTGTCTAAACGGTCCCTTCGGTCAGGTCCAAGAACTGGGTTCTCCATCGCACTTTCTCTGCAGCACACTGGTGTGAGAGAGGGGGGTCCTGACCTTTGAGACCCATCACCAAAAGGAAAGCCAGAACACAGGCTGGCTGGCTCTTGACCTCAAGGTCTAGCTGAACCCTTCAATAGACTGATGTGCGCAGAGGCCCCTCCCCCTAGGGAAGACTCACTTCCTTTGCGTGTGAGAGGGCTGGCTCTTTGGGAATGGCCCTAAATTTCCTACCTCCCAGGCATTCTTAACCAGACCCCTTGGGTAATACTGCTCTGATCTGTCCCCTGACTGCAAGGGCCCTGTCTTCCAATATGTGTCCTCTCATCTTGGTGAGCATCCTTCATCCATGTGTTGAGAACCAACAAACTGGAAGCTGCTAGGAGCTGGGGGGAACTCAAAAATCATCCTTACCCCTCAGTGGTCATAGTCCTCTGGTGAGAATGACTACAGCTTAGAAATGCCCAGTCGAAACAAGGCACATGAGAGAGGGATTGTGTGTCCTGACTGAAGATGGCTTCACTGGGTTGTCAAAGCCAGGATGTTCTTTGAGGAGAGAGGAACTGGGGTTCAGCATCACAGGAACTTAGACTGAGCTCCCAGGAACTTTGAGAGATGTATCTCAGCCTCCTCAGTTGTCTGGGCTTCCTGGTTTCTTGTCCTTGCTGGGCTCAGGGCTGCTTAAGGGCCAGCTTGAGCCTAAGCCTTGTTAAGTCTCTAGAAGCAGGTTCCAAGGGTATTGCCTGCTGGAGAGGCCTGTCTTGTTTTCAAACCCTGTCTCCCCCTGGGCTATGTGCATAGGAACACCTACCCATGATGCACCTGTCTTCCCATCTCTTCCAGGACCTTTCCACAAGGACAACAGCTCCTGGCTGTCTCTGCCCAGTCTCCTTCCCTGTTTCCCATAATGCCACTTGTTAGCTGGAGTCTTGAAAAGCAGAGTGCACTCTTACAATCCCAAGCCATGCTGTTCTCTGAAGACCTTGGGGGACCTGGCTCTGTGGGGATCGCCATTCAGTGGTGGCCTAACTGTGTTATCAACACCAGGCCAGGAGCAGAGAGGAAGGTAATTTGTTTGCGAATTTTGCCCTTTGTTATGGAAAGCTGCTGGGTTTTTAAAAATTGTAAAGGTTTGAACTGTTAACTCCCAGGGTCGTCCCTCCTGCCCAATGGATCGGGAGTTGTGGATTTGTTTATTTCTTTAAGAAAAAAAAAAGACAGAATTGCTGTTAAGTAGCCGTATGCAAATTTCCTGGGGCCTGTTGATTTCACTGCCTTGAAATCTTAGTGAAAAGGATCAACCCCACAAAATGGGAAAAATTGTGCACTCCAGAGCAGCACTGACTGATTTCCTCAGACCTTAGACGATGCTTCCAGGCTGCAGGCCTCTCTTTGAAGTCGGTTGGATGCTTTCAGGAAATTTGTGGGGGTTGACTGCAGCTTTCTTGCTCTTCTCAGTACCCCTTACTCCTGGGATGCTCAGGTGTGTTGTACTGCCCTACAGGCCCTTTGCCAGTGATTTGGGGCGGGGGGTGGGCAGAGGTTGCATTAAGACAGTCATAGACAAAGGTGGCTCTCGATGGAGCAATTGAATGGAGGCTGCCGGGGTTGGGTTGTGTTCCCTAAGACTCCTGTGTTGAAGCCCTAACCCTCAATATTCAAGAACGTGACTGTTTGGAGGGGGGTATTTACTGAGTGATTACATGATCTTTAGGTTGCCAAGGGCAGTGTTTTTGTAAGAACAGATGCTCAGGACACAGATGAGAGGAAGCAACCACCACAGGACACAGGGCATCATCTCTAAGCCAAGCAGAGTGCTCTCAGGAGACACAGCCAGCCCCATCTTGATCTTAAGACTACAGCCTCCAGGACTTGAGATAATAAATCCCTAAAGCAATAAATTCCCTGCCATGAGCATGAAGGTGAAGGGCAGGATCTCCTGTGATCCCATCACAGTCCCAAGGCAGGCCATGGAAGAGAAGGACACACTCAACCTATTCCCACCCGGGCCTCGAATGCTCAGAACTCAGGTTGGCGCCTCTGCCCCATCTGAAGTCATCTGAAACTGATATCTTCAGTAAGTGTGTTTAGACACACTCAATCGCTGCTGTCTGTGGAGAAGCACGGTGACATGCTGAGCGCACAATCGCCTCTGCCTCTGTACCTCCTCAGAGAGGCTAGCAGCCAGCTGGACAGAAGCCCAGCATTCTGGACTCTAGAGCAGCGGTTCTCAACCTTCCTAATGCTGCGACCCTTTCATACAGTTCCTCGCGTGTGGTGACCCCCAACCATAAAATTATTTTCGTTGCTACTTCATAACTATAACTTTGCTACTGTTATGAATCATAGTGTTAAGTATCTGTGCCTTCCGTTGATCTTAGGCAACATCTGCGAAAGGGCTGTTCAACACAAATGGGGTCACAACCCACAGATTGAAAGCCACCGCTATAGAATCTTGCAGGGCCCCAGGGTGGACTCTGCCCTTGGCTCCTATCCTCAATAAGCTCTGGTTCTGCCTTGGATATGCTGAGAGACCACTAACGGCCCAGACCTGAAAGCATTTTGAATCTTTCCAAAGGATAATTAGCATCTTCTTTGTTAGAAGTATTAGAATAATATGTACTAATAATACTGTTAGAATAATAGAAGCATTTTGGATCCTTCCAAAGGACAATTAGCTATCTTCTTAGCTAGAAGTTTTTACCCGTGTGTGTTAAACCTCAGGCCAGGGAAAAGCTCCACAGACAGGGCCAAATCTGCTTTGTATCCAAACCCAGTGTGGGCAGAGGGGCCCTGAATGCTGCTCAGGGCTCAGGACGGTCTTGGAGAAGCAGGTCCTCGATTGCTGCACACCTGGAGTATCTTCCAGGACAACCTCTGTTCCCTCAACTTCCTTTTTGGGGACATTTGTCCATCCTGGTGGTTCTGTGTACACGTGAGCTGGGTTACACCTTCCCCAAGAACACAGAGGGAACAGTTAAAGGCAGCTAAGATTCCTCTCCTTCCCATCTGGCCTTGCCTCCCTACACCTGACTATGTCTGCGTCTTGGACTCACCTTGGTCTACCTGCTCTGAGCTGTATGTTCTCTGACTGTAACCATGAGTCCTGGGAGTCCTGGCAAAGACACCTGAGCCTCTGCTCTAGCTGAGGGTCCTCCCCCAACTCTTCCTCTGACTCCCCTGTGAGTTGAACGACTTAAACGATGTCCCATTGTGCCCAAGTTCTGGGAAGCCACTGAACACTCCCAGGAGGCACGGACAAGGGCTGCACTGCCTGGCCAACAGAGATGGTGCCCAGCCTACAAGTACTGTTGGGCCTGGCCAGGCTGTGGGAGACTGGAGCAAGGGGGATGAGGTAATTTCCCAGCTTTGCTCTGATACTGACGTCATCAGACAAAGAAAGGCCCAGATCTTGTCTTTGAACTGGGCTAACAGGCTTCAGCTCAGACTCAGGTCTCCCTACAGTCCTCCATCGCCCTTCTGCGGGCAGAGCATTTTATTCCACACGCCTACAGCAGATATCCCCACTGGCTCTAGACTCGTCTGTGTGAGTTACTTGGGGGCAGATGATGGACAGACTCAAACTGAGCCCACTCTTTTCTGCCAGGATCGCTGAGGCCTCACCAGCTGCCGGCCTTGGCTTCCCTGACGGCCGCTGCTCCCCCAGCCGTTTGGAAGGTGCCTGGACGTCCACTCGGCCTTGTGGTGTGGTGCGGCTGCCCATTCAGCACAGATAAGCCCTTTAGAATCAAGGGGGAATTTAATTCAGTGCCTGACTGACAGCACGAAGATTTATCCCCTGGCCAGACAATACAGCCCTGGGGCTTTAATCTCACCCAGACAATGCGCTGCTTCTCGGCCCTCATCGCAGCTTTCCCACGATGGCTGCCGATTAGCCGAGGTGCGCGTTGGATGGAAGCCACTATCTCTCAAGGAAGTGCTTGCTCCTCCGCCCAGGGCTGTGGGGAGGAGAGAGCTATCTCATCTCAGCATATCAAGGGGCACAGCAAGGAGGTCCCCTGTGCCTCACAAGGTGCCAGCCAGGAGACAGAGCCATGTCCCTCAACTCCAATTACATCTCCCATGAGGGAGCAGCAGCTTCCACTGCTTAAGGCATCACCTGTCCCATCCCCTTGCTCCCCTCCATGAAGTGAGGTCAGAATGTCAGGCAGGTGACTAGGTTATCTTGAAGCTAACCCTCCTCTTGGCCCTCGGACTTCACCTTCCGAAGGGGTGTCAGCGGAATCTCTGTGACCTCTGTCACCACAGTGATTTTCTTCTCTCCACCTGCTACAACCCAGGGGTACTTCAGCCAAGGCCTCAGATGTTCAGAGTCTACCATGGACGCCTGAAGAAAAGCAATCGACACTCCACAGAGAGATGCATATCCATCTTTCCAGCCCAGAAATATCCCAAGAGGCATCTTATTCCTTGCAGCGAAATGGGATCCAAGAACACGGAAGGAGGTGGGGGAGACAGTTCTGAGGGTCTCACAGGAAAATATGATCTGGTTCTCCAAGGCCCATGTGATACTTTAGGACCCCTGTGGAGGACTTGTTCATGGAGGGAGAGTGGCAACCGGTCTACAGAAACACGGGCAATCCATCGTCAAGGCTCCACGCTGTCTGCTAGTTTCCGCAGAAGTAATTGTGGAGAGCATGTGGGAGCCACACACACTGCTGGTGTGACTCAGTTTCCACTTGAAGTTTGGAGTCTCTGTCGCGTCTGTCCTGAACACCAGCTCTCCTTCACCACATGCTTGCAGCCCAGGGGATGTTCAGCCCATTGGATCTCCCGGATCCAGCCTCTGTAGATCGCTCCCCTCCCACTCATCTGCCTGCAAGGCTCTGCACACAGTCCCTACATGGGCCCCTGAAACATGCCCTGCAGAGCCCCATAGTCCACTTCTGCTCCCAGCAGGCTCAGCTCACGGACTCAAGCCCTGAAAATCCGACCTCCCGGATTGGGCTCTGACCTGTGATGTAGGAACGGCCCATCCTTGAGGCCAGAGGGACACATTAAGGAACCCGCCTACAGAAACAAAAGCAGCTGACGCGCTGGAGCCTGTTCATATTATCACAGGGAAAGGCAACTCCAAAGGATGACTCTAAATCAAACCTGAATTCCCTCCCCCAAAGACAGATGCACCTGCCTAGCTGTCCCTATAGCTCCTCCCTCCCCTTCACAACCTTGTCTCTGAGCAGGAGTCGGTTCTGAAGCTGGCTGGGAGGACCTCATTCCATACCCAGATACACTAGGATTTGACTTGGCAGCTACCTCTCAGAGGCAAGGTGTAGGGTTCACACTCAGCCCTGTTCATGTCAAAAAAAGCAGAATCTTAAGCTGTCCACACCAGTGGGAAGACCCAGGTCTGCACTGATCACCAACCACCCTGTAGGATTGGAGAGACCGAGTCTGAGATCTCTCCACTTAGCTGCCATAAAGGAAAGCTTTCTACTCTAAAATCTAAAACCATGAAAGAGGGTCCAAGTACAAAGAGTAGGAGTTTTGTTTGATAAGCATATATTTGGGAGAAAACAGGGGTTTCCTCTTTTTGAAAATCTTTCTACGGAGCTGGAGAGCTGGCTCAGCCATTAAGAGCACTGACTGCTCTTCCAAAGGTCCCGATTTCAATTCCCAGCAACCACATGGTGGCTCACAACCATCTGTAATGGGATCTGATGCCCTCTAGGGTGTGTCTGAAGACAGCAACAGTGTCTTTAAAACAAACAAATAAACTTTATTGTTAAAAATCTTCCTGTGTGTCTCATGTGTGCCTGTATGCTGTGAGGGGGTCAAAGGTCAGAAGTCAGAGGTCATCCTCAGGTGCTGGGCCTCAATTTCCCCCTTGTTTGAGACTGGGTCTCTTGTCAAATACTACATAGTCCAGGGGCTCTACTGCCTCCTGTCTCTCCTGGGAGTACTGTGATTCCAGATGTGTGCTACAGTGCTTGGCTTCTCACGAGTTCTCCGGATCTGAACTCAGAACCTCAGGCTTGTATGGCAAGTGCTTTACACACTGAGCTATCTCCTCATCCCAGAATTTCTTCTCTGAAAGGTTGTTTACAAACTAAAAAAAAAAAAAAAAACCTCGTCCAGAGAACAGTTGGTGCTGTTTAGGACCCTGGCAAGCTCTAACCCTGGTTTGGGCATATTGAGGGGAAGTATGTCAGACACATAGGCATGATACTGCTCCCTGACCTGTCTGCCAACCCCAAAGTTCCTCCAGGCTGGGGTTCAGGCTCCCGTGGGATATCTGCTTCCACCATAGACAGTCTTCCCTTTACTGGGACAACTGGGCTTCCTCCACACTGGTCACTCCTGAAGCTAGGTGTTTGACTCAGATTTCAGGTCTGCACAGCTCAACTCATAGTAAGTGTTAGACACGCTAGCCCAAAGCCCACTTTCAGCCTATCCTATGGAAGGGCAAAAATAAAGTCTGGTGGTCAAGTAGGGGTGTTGCTTCTGTCCACAGCCTTGTCCAAGCCTACTGAGCTGCTGAGCTGACCTAAGCTCACACCTTGATTGCCCAAGAGGCAAGAAGAGCTCTCTACACAGCTAGCCCCAGAAACTCCAGACATGACTGAAGAGCCCCTGCAAAGATGCTCAAAAGGCCAATCACACATATCTACCCATCCTGCCTCCAGAGAATGGATGCAGAGGCCAAGTCTTTGGGCAGGGGTGTCCTGTTCTGGCCCCCACTGTCCAGCCAGGGAGTAAGACCAAAGGCCCCTCTCCCCACACACCTTAAATGACTTGACAGTCGGAGGACCAGCTTAAGGAACAGAACAACCTCTGACTCTACCCCCAAGAAAGTAACTGGAGACAGGAGCTGACAGGAACCAGGAAGGCCAAGACTGCCTGGGCCCCTGATCCAAAGAGCAATGGAGGAAGGCTTTAGGGGAAGCCCCTCTGCCAGGATTTGGGTCCTATCTAGGTCTCCCAGACTTCTCAATTAGAGTGGGGCAGAACAACAAAGAAGAAAGCAAAGCTAAGTTCACAACTTTCCTTCCTACTGGGGCCAAAGATGACTGCCACCATTTCTTTAGAGACCCACAAGGTAACAGTAAGCAGCCGCCGGGCCATGGGTCGGTCCCTCAGGGCAGAGTTAAGGAGAGCAGCACCCTGATGTCTGAGAACCCAGGAGAATCCCTACCAAGAGCCACATAACTGGACTAGCATGCTATAATTTCTAGAGTCCCCAAGCAAACCGCCTTCTGCCTGTTCCTGGCTTCATTTGTATCCTATGGGGTCCATTACTAACCTGATGATAAAGTAAAGACACAGTTAAAAGAAAGGGGCCCCTATCTGGCCTGCCTCCCCTCCATTATTCATGCTGTAGGACATACCTGCTTCCTCTTGTTTGGAGGGTGGTGGGAAGATTTTCTTTCTTTCTTTGTTAAGATTCTTTTTTTTTTTTTTAATGTTTTATGTGTTTGTGTGTTTGTCTGCATGTATGTGTGTGTGGCATGTGTGTAGTACCCAAGAAGACCAGGAGAGGGCATCAGATCCTCTGGAACTTAAGTTCTACATAGTTCAGAGCTGTCCTATGGGTACTAGGAACCAAATCCCAGTCCTTTGCATGGGCAGCAAATGCTCCTAACTGCTGATCTATCTCTCCCCCATCGTTCCTTTCTTTAAACCTTCACTAGGCCACTTCTGGTGGTGCCTGTCTTTAATCCCAGCACTCACGAGGCAGAGGCAGGTTAACTGCTGTAAATTTAAAGCCATGCTGTTCTACAGAGGAGTCTCGGGTCAGCCGGGGCTACACAGACAGACCTATGTACACTCCTTAAAAAGTAAATGAATAAGCATCAGCTGAAGTCCATTTCCTACAAATCCATCTGGGGTACAGGAATAAGAGTGCTTGCTCCTGAATTCTCTCTGGACTCAGTGGCAGGTTTCTGAGTTGTAGGTCTGTGGGGCTTCAGAGGTCTGAAGTTGGGGGGATGCCTCCTCGGATGTACTTAAGACGCGTCAGGGCCTCACGAATCACCAAGGGACAGCCACAGCAGAATCAGTACTGAAGCTTATGATCTTTTAGACCCCCCTTTGAGTGGGTCCCAGTGTCAAGTAAATGACTCTACCGTGCATAGGGCCACCCCCAGCCCCCACTGCCCATCAAGGTGTTTACTAAAGAAATTGAACCAAGAAACATCTAGATCTATCTCCTTGGATTCCCTGTGGTGGGGTCAGGGGGCAGCACCACCTACACTTTCAAGGCATTTTGCAAGCTCTGGGGACCCAGGGCTCCAGAGTGAGAAGACCAGGCTAGATCTCAGTCTATACAGTGAAAGTCTCATGAAGTTGCTTTCTTCTGGGTCCATCACCCCATGGGACAAAGAGAAAGCCCCGAGAAATCTCACTTTGGAATTCCTACTGCATGAGGTCCTGGATCTCAAGTAGCTGCGTTCATGATGTCTCCTGATATGCTGGGTGTGCCAATGGGACGGGGGACAGGGGACAGGGGACGGGGGGGGGGTCACAGCAGGGTGCTGACCCACCATACTCATCAAGGGACAGCCAGTTCCTTCTCTACCCCCTTCACATTCAAACATGCACTCACTAAACACCCTCCATCCAATTTTACGTGGGACGGTGACAATGTCACCATTGAAGGGACACAGTTCCTCCCTCCAGTTCTCCCAGACGCAGGACAGAGAAGAAGCTAACAAAAGCCCAGCATCTGCCATTGCTAGCAAAAATCTGGAGTATAAGTGACAGAGTGGTCAGCTCCAATGGGTAAGCAGGAAGGGGCTCAGAGACCAGCTGAGTAGCCCCTTGGTGTCTTTAGGATTCAGGGTATCTCGGGGTATCAGAAGCAGTTTACTCTCTTTAGAAAATCAGATACCTTTTACAAGGGCCAGTCAGTGTGGGCACCCACTCTGGGCAGATACCTCCCTTCTGTAGTTCTTCCATGAGAACCAATGGAGAAGCCAGACCCTTCAGCATCTTTCTAGCCACCTGGAAGGTCATTTGTGTTCAATGATGCAACAACTCTGCCCTCTGAGGTCTGGTTCCTCTGCCGTTCTTGGCAAGTCTGGGCTTTCCAGAAGGGAGTCTGAGGGGAAGGTACATGGGAAGAGGTTTGAGTGAGCCAGCCACATCAAGTGTTTCTGGGAGTCCAGGGTGGGCAGTACGAATAGCTGTACAGCAGCCCCTTAGCCATTTCAGGGGGACAACAGCCCTGAAGAGACCCACTGAGCTGAGGCTAGGCAGGTCTTACTGTCCCCTCAGCCATGCATCTGTTAGGAACCTGAATCCAGCAGAAAGGCACTAAAGCCACTCATGGGGTGCTCACCAGCAGCAGTAAAGTCCAGCCTGACTCAGGGCACAGTCAGGTTTCAATATGGTCACACCTAGGCCTGGAGAGCCCTCTCTGCACACTGGAAAGGCCCCTGAGCTTTAACTTTACACTGTGCACATCGGGTGAGAAGCAGACAGACTTGATAGTCAATATTATATAGGAGGTACAGCTGGCTCTGCCCAAGGTGACAGGACGTAGACATGACTGCCTATCTACTACTGATGTTATCATCAGGAAAGGCTCATTGGCAGTGGCCCGGAGCATGCTGGGTTATCTTCAGTCCTCTTGAACACATGGCCTCTAAGTCCTACCAGGTGGGCATCATTCACTCAGAGATGTCAGGAACTATGTCCAAGGTAACATAACCAGCGAAGAGCTCAAAGCATCCGAAGCCCTTCCTATGTGGAGCCTTGATGTCTTCCTCGACTCATGGGAGGGGTCTCCAGTCCTGCCCCTGGCCCTTTCTGACCTCAGCAACTTGGGCGGGAATTCTCTGAATGACTCTTCTTTACCTGAGAAATGGGTCTGCTTTCTGCCTCAGTTTCAATTTACTATTGCCAAAGGGCACACACATCCTAAGCATATATCCCAAATGCTGATATTGTACCTATCACCCAAAAAGTACATTCTTGGAAAGAAGACCTCAAGGGAGCAAAGATAATACACACACACACAAACACACTACACACACATATACATACATACACACATGCATACATATGTACATGTATACATATACACACATACAAGCACACATATACATATATACACATACATGCACATATGCATACATACATATACAAATACACACATACATGCATACATATACATGCAAACATGCATACACGCATGCATACATATACACACAAACATGCACACATACACACATATACATACATATATAAACATATACATACACACACATGCATGTGTACATGCATATATATATATATACACACAAACACACTTACATATGCATATACATTCACATATATACACACACATACATATATACACACACTCATTCATACACATAAATACACACACACTCCATACACATATACATACATATACACATTTACACATGCATACACACATAAATACACATACACACATGTATACATACATACAAACACACATATACATATATATACACACCATTCACACACACGAAAATGTGAAAAACAGGTCAGGGATTAGATAACATCTAAAGGCCAAGGAGCCTTACTGCAGCTATTCCCACAGTCATGACAGACACCTCAGTAAGGGTACTGGGCAAGGGACACAGCATGAAAACTCAAGAGGCTCCTCTGGCCACTTCTAGAAAGCCTGCCAGGGAAAATGGGGAAAATCAAAGCCAAAAGCACACCCACCTTGATCTCCAGGCACACACACAGCCCATTCACCATCTGCACTGTTCTGGAAGCTCCAGAGAGCTGCTAGTCCTGGGACCAAGGCCCAGGAGAGGGAGAGTCCCTGTTCCTCGGCCTGTCGGCTTTCTCTGTGATGGCTCCAAGGGGCCTAAGGGAACTCACGACAAGCCCTGAACCTGGGGCTGGGTAAGGCAGGTGCCCATGTGGCAAAAGAGGAACAGGGCTGTGCAGAGGGGAAGCTCTGGCTTTGTGAGTTTTTTTTTTCTAGCTTCAGCCAAGAGGTACAGGTTCTAAAAACAGACCCTCTGGCCTGCACGCACGACCAGCCGCCCCTCCCATGACCTCATTCTTTCCCAGTGGTTCCAATTTGGCCAGAGCTCTGCAGAGGCAAGGCAGACAGGGGCTCCAGGGACTCTGAGAAAGCTGAGTGGGAGCTGAGGAGGAAGCTGGGGGTCTGGGCTAGGGAGGTCAGACAGGGAGGAGGCCACAGCGTGGGAACCTCCAAACAGGGACTGTGGTGAGAATCCAAGTAGAGGCACCAGAGAGGTGGCAGGGAGCTGCTGTCCCTTCCTTTCAGAATTCTGAGGGAGCTGGGACTTTCTAGGGGCCCACTGCATACCCCCCAGACACATTGGCTGAAGGGCAGTGAGGGGGCAGTCAATTCCCATAGTTCTGCAGGACGGTAGACATCCTGAGCCAGAAGATGATAAACTCTCTGTATGCTGGAGAAAGTGAGAGAAGAGCCCACCCCTGCAGTGTCCACTGAACCCAATGGGTAGTGAAATCAGCTACAGTGATCAGGGTCCTACAGTGAAGATGGGACCTGGACAAAGCCCTGAGCAGACCCCCAAAGCATTCCTGCCTCCCACACCTAAGTTCAAAGCTGTCTATAGCACACAGGGGTCCCTGGCCTATCTGGATGAGGCCAAACCCACATGCTGAGAAGAAACCTTAAAGTTCACCCCTGGGACTGTCTTCAAGGTTGTCCTGGTCAGCCGTCATGCCTACCTTGAATGGTAAGCAGACCCTAGAAGCCAGTCAGCCCAGTCTCACCATATGCCATCTCCCCTGACTGTCCCTCAGTTCCACCATCTCCATCCTCTCCCTGGAGAACAGGCCTGCTCCACTCCTTCAATAGGTTTCTGTTTACTCAAGAGTGTGAGCTCCTTACCCTATGAAAAGATACTACCATCCTATGTTCACTGAGGGGAAACTGAGGCCAGGATGCAGAGAGCCTCAGATATACCCCCAAATAACTTTTAATCAGTTAAAGTGACTACCAGCCCTTCTCCACAACCCCAGATGCCAAGCCCAGCCAGCTACTGAACTGCCTCCATCAGCAACTCTGGGCAAGCCGTGGAAAGGGACACTTAAGCTTCCTCCGCTCTATTAGTCAGGGTTCTCTAGAGTCACAGAACTTATGGCTAGTCTCTATATAGTAAGGGAATTTCTTGATGACTTATGGTGTGTAGTCTAACTCTCAACAATGGTCAGCAGCAACTGTGGATGGAAGTCTAAGGATCTAGCAGTTGCTCAGTCCCACAAGGCAAGCAGGCAAAGACGAGTCTTTCTTCTTTCAATATCCTTATGTAGGCTGTCAGCAGAAGGTGTGTCTCAGATTAAAGGTGTGTACCATCACTGCATGATCTGGGACTTGCTTGTCCCAGGCTGACCTTGAACTCAGAGATCTCCTTGTGTCAGTCTCTAGGGATTAAAGGCATGTACTACCTCACCTGAGCACAGCTCAGATTTTCATGCCACTATTCCTCAAGATCTCCATGCCAAGATCCAGGTCAGAAACTTGTGTCTTGCAGACTCAGGATCTGGATCACAGGTGAGCCTTTTAATTCTGGGTCATAGTTCATTCTAGATATAGTCAAGGTGACAACCAAGAATGGCCACTACATCCACCCAGTGCATGAGCATCTCCTTACTTAGCTAGGCTGGGCAGTGAGAACTGGTCTGGGTCAGTGCCTCAGGTGCCAAGGTCACCAATATCTGGAGAAAGTGAGGGTAGAAGACAGGGTCTGGGAATTTCATGGCATTATGGAAAGGAATTTAAAGAGTCAGAGGACAGCCAGCAGCACTGACCAACAGCTCACCTCTGTCCTGGTATTCCTTTGCTGCAGAAGGTGCTGGATGGAAAGCCCGAGATCTCTGACCCCCAAGGCCCAATCCACAGCAGGGAAGACACAGAAGAAAATCCTGACTCCTTCCCAGACTCAAGGCTGACTGCCTAGAGCCCATGTGGCAACAACAACAGGGTCTCGTAAGACCCTGACCTCCCAGTTACACCAAATCCCAGAAACCATGAGCCTCTGGGCAGATCTGCTCATTTAAACTGAAACAGCCTGTCGTCCAGAGCTCAGGGGACGGCCCATGTTTTCCAACCAAATGAGTCTCTTAATACCAATAAGCAAAGTGCTCTCCCTCTGTGTTTCCCCAGTGTGGAAGTCACCTTCCCATCACAGCTCTGGAGGACCCAGGGGAAATGACAGGCAAGTACTATAGCATCCCAGGCTTAACACTGAGTCTCGAGGGGCCCAAAAGTCTGCTCTCCAGGACATGCCTGCTTTCACGATAAACCTCTGCCAAACCCAGTTCCAACACCATACTAAGGAATGTAGGTCCTTTCCTAAAGGGCTGGGGTGGGGAGCTTGGGACCCACCACTGACTCAGAGAGCCCTCTCCTCTGCATAGCAGCAGCTCAGCCATGCTGAATACAGATTTGTGCCCTTTTCTCTCCATTCTGTGTGTAGCCACTTGCCCCAGCCCCACCCTGCTCCCCATTTCTGCCTTTATGGCCTGCTGGCTTCTATCTTCTCAGAATTCCCCAGTCCGGCAGCCAGCTCAGTCTGACATAGCAGCCAGCCACCCTCCACCCTGCACCCTCAAGTGCTCATTTTCTGGGTCACTGGCAGCCACAGACCACACCGACTGCAGCCACCACTCTCTCCAGACCAAAGTCACTAGCCAGAAGTCTCCACTTCTGCTTGGCACTTCCCGAAACACGGCACCTGGCCACAGGACCACAGAAATCCACAAACCTGGGGTGACCTTCTTCTACAAAGTTCTTGGGAGCTGGGTGAAAGCCGGCAGGGAATCCTTCCCTGTCTTACCTTCTCTTTGCTTAGGTGTGTTGGGGTACACAGGCCTGGCCCCCTACATGCTCTCCTGTGAGCTCTCAATCCTTCTGTCTGCACTCTGGGACCCCTGCTTGGGTATGGGCAGGGCCCTGTTCCCTACAGAAGCCTGCATCACCTCTTCCTAGGAGAGCAGGGACAGCCCTCCTCTCTGCAGAAACACAGCTGTCAAATGCAGATGTTCATTCCCTCTGATCTGAATATCTGTGGCCACCTAGAGATGCTGAGACACAAGGAAGAACAGGATGCCTGGACTTCTGAGCACCTGAAGACCTACTACACTGCTCTGTCTGGACCACCTCACATCTTATCTGCTTCCTCAGAGCACCTCCAGGGTCCCACATGGATTATCCGGTTAACTGAGTAGATTCTCTGCTTCAGCTCTGCCCTTCTACCTATGTGGCCATGTAGAGCACATTTCAAGCGTATGTGGAGTTCATCAGACGTGAAGCACTTGTCCGTGCTTTCAAATGTTCCCCAGACCAGACAGTACCGGGCTTGGACTACTTCACACTGGGCTCATCTGAACTCAACTCTTGATGTCAGCTAGCAGGGCCTTGGGAAGGTGGGGTAAGAAGGAGTCATTAGAAGGTGACAGTCCCCTGTCCTGGTCAGAACGGGAGAAGCAATAAACTCCTTGCTTCCTGGCTACCAGGGAGTGGGCAGTGAGTTCCAGGAGAGACTGCTATACAGTCCATGGAGAGCCATGGGCAGATGTCCCACGGCAGCTCAGTCTTCTTTCCATTTACCCACAATATAAGTCAGGCCACACTGGTGCTCTGGGCTTGAGGCCTTAGAACTCTTTGAGATTAGTGGAAATAGCTTCGGCTCCCACTCGGGTCCCCATGCTTAGAGCAGTGAGAACTGGAAGTACAGCAACTCTTACCAAACAGGAGCCACCCAGCCAGCAGGCAGACATGCCCCTCACCAGGTACAAGCAGTCCTGGGGGACTATTGTCCACTCAGTGGTCACAGACAGTGGGTGTTAGAAATATACCAAACAGTATATTATACCACAGAGACAGAAAACACCAGTCAGGCAGGCGGTAGTGGTGCACACTTTTAATCCCAGCACTCAGGTAGCAGAGGCAGGTGGATCTCTGTGAGTTCAAGGCCAGCCTGGTCTACAGAGAGTTCTAGGACAGCCAGAACTACCTGGAAAAGCAAAAAGAGTAAACATCTGTCTAGTCCAGAGCCTGAATCTTCTCCATGCCTCAACCTACAGGGTAGCTTCAACCTGTGGCACCTGCAAGATATGGGCTTGAAAACTGGTTGTGTTTGCTCCTTGAAGTTGACACTTCTCCTCACAGTCTCTCTAGGGGATATGCTCAGGGACTGACGGAACACCCTCTGCCCCATTCACAAGCTTCGGGAGCAGACTTCCAAAAGTCTAGACGCTCACCAGTAACAAGGTAACTTCAGCCATTTCTGCCATCTGAACAGATTATCTGCTTTTCTTTCTTGGGCCCCAAAGAAAGATCTCACCAGCTTTCACGTGTGTTCAGGAAGTCCAAAGCCAAAGGGCTCCCAGGTAGCGACAGAAGAGGGCTTTGGAATCAGTGTGGGGGCAGCTAAGCTGGGTTTGGGATATCTGATGGTAGCTCTGTGTCACCGTCGAGGGCTGAGACTCACATGTAGCATATTCCTCAGAGTGGGCGTCTGATCTCCTAGAGGGGACACACACCCCTCGGGGAACTATGGGACTCTGGCCTTTTAAGAAAAAAAGAGAATTGTTTCCCCAACATGTGGACGAGAACAGCATAAAGGGAAATACTGAGGTGCACATATCTCTTATCCAGGCAGAGTTGATGCAGAAGCAGCCTCACCTAAACCCATCCGAGGTGGTACCAGGTTTGCAAGCGTTCTCGGTGAGAGGGTTATCAGTGGCCATGACCAAGTAGGGCAACCGTTAGTGTTACCTTACGTGGGCTGAGCAGGGACGTCAAGGACCCAGCTAGCAGAAGCAAGCCCACCAGGTGAAGGCAGGACATGTAGACCAACTTTAGAGCCCTAGGCTACCTTTGGCCCAACCTGGGAAGACACTCGTGTGCCAAGACCTGGCACTTGACTCTGGTAACTAGATTCTGTCAGAGGGGCCTCAGTTCCTGGGGGATACCACAGTCCTTAACTTTACACTCCCCCCCCCCCCCGCACACACACTTTGGCTGTCAGTCCTGGGCTGAGTTTGGATCCTCCGTGTCCTTGTGAGATGACAGATTCCTGTAACCCTGAATGGTATTCTTCCCTCCTGCCCCATGAGACAAGTGAGCAGAGTTAAGTGGGACTGGCAGTACTTCCAAAGAGCAGTGGCTGGTGTAAAATCAGGTTTCTCACCCAGTGTCACAAGCTGGGGCAGCCCCCTGCCCCCAAGTCTTGGGTTTGCCTAACCACTGAACGTAAACTGGGTTTTGTTGTTATTGTCGTTTGCTTTGTTTGTTTTGAGGTTTCATTTTTTGTTCTGTTTTCTGTTTGTTTTGGCTCTGCGTGTATGTACTCATGCGGTATGTGTGTACATGTGTTGGTGCGTGTACAAGTGTGTATTTCATGTAGAGATCAAAGGACCACATCCGCGGGGTCTTCTTTTGCTCTCATTTCTTGAGGCAGGGTCTCTCACTGAACCTGGAGTTGACAAGTTCAGCTAGGTTGAAGAGCCAGCAAGCTCTCCTGACCCTGTTGTCACTGCCTTCCCTGGGTTAGGATTGCTCCTGCCATTCCAAGCTTCTTCACATGGGGCTTGGCAGTCCACACTGAGGTCCTACCATCTGCCAGGGTGAGTACTTTACCAAGGGAACCATTTCCTCAGCCCTAAATTCGGAGTGTTTATACCTCATTTATATGTGTGGAAGGTGGGGGAGGCTGGATTTTGAGGGGAGAGTCCTCAGCAGCCGCTGAATAAACAAGCAAACAAGAGAATCGGGACAAGGTGCTGGGTCACAGAGGGTATGGAGCATATGTCCGATGGGTTAGCTTTAAATGACCCTGCAGCCAGTATGCTCTGGGCCCCTCCACTTTTGACTAAATGGGGAAAAGCACAGAGAAGGTGGGTAGAGTTGAGCTTCATGCACATGCCCTGAATCTGGGGGACTTGAGGGGTGGGGAATTCACCGGGGACAACAGACGTTCAGTCACACACTTCAATGGTGTTACCTACCCCCGACCAAGCCACCAAGGAGCCCCACATCCACAGGAGTGCTTCTGTTCAAATGAGGAAGCCATCCCACAAAAAGGCCAACTGAACAAGATGCATTTTATGGACTAGAGACACTGTGGCAGGGTTTAATTTTTCCTCAACAAGAACACAACAGACTGCCATGCTGACGGGCATCCACCCCTCCAGGCATATGGCCTGGCATCTCTCAACAACAGCTTGATTCCAGCCCCAGGAAAGCAACTGTAGTGTCCGTCCATGGCTTCAGTGCTGAGTAGGGTCCACGCTCAGGCTTGGCAAGGCTTAACCAGGAACCAGCTAGCAGGTAGTTCCAGTGCTAACCAGAGTCCACTCCTCCTCTAGCCAGCCAGGCTTGCGAATTCCCTTGGCAAGTGGGTGGCTAGTGGCTGAGCAGGCCATTCCTAGGAGTACCCGAATTTCCAAGTATTTCCAGGAGAGGACTTGGGGTTCTGAATTAGAAAATGTATCAATCCCCTGTGAGTAGGGAAGAGGAGGAGGCAAGGCAGGGGAGGGGGTGGCCGCCACCTCTCTCCTCTTTCCTCTTCTCTCCTCTCTCCTCTCTCCCTCCTTTCTCCTCTATCTCTCCTCTCTCTCTTTCTCTCTCTCTCTCTCTCTCTCTCTCTCTCTCTCTCTCTCTCTCTCTCTCTCTCTCTCTCTCTCAGAGCTACAGAGCTGCCTGCTCCCCCCACTCCAACAGGACTTAGAAGGCAACAGAAAGGTACTACTGGCCTCAGCTTCCATGTTTTTCTCTGTCCTTTCTTACCCCGAAGAAGCACAGGAAGGGAAACCCCCTGGTACATTTCCCTTCCACATGCTGGGCTACCCCCCTCAGAGGGTCAAACACACAAAGAACACACAGGGTTGAGAAGCCTGCTGGGGTTTTCTGCTCTTGTGGGTTGCTCGGAGTCAGGCCCCTTTCTCTGACTTGGCACAGTGATGTGGAAAGGTGGTAGGGGTTCCTTACTGGTTTCGGGACAGAGCCCAGTGACTCAGGCCCCTTGCTCCTGCCTGAATTGAGCCTCCAGAGAACCCCACCTCTGCCTCCAGGAAGAGATTTCTCAACTCAAACTCCAGCACAGACTTGCTGTGCCATGGCTGAGGTCAAGTAACACAGCAGAGGGGGGGGAAAAGAACCGTAAAGCAGACAATACTGTTAGGGAGCAGAAGCTCATAGATCCCCACGCTGCAGGCTGGCTTTGGGAGGTGAGAGAGACATTACCAAACTGAATCAGAACAACAGAAAGAAGGGGGGGGGCAGGAAAGTATGAGGGCGGGGGAAGGAAAGTAGGTATCCCAAGAAGGAATTCAGTCTAATCCTCAAACTGGAGGATATACCCAGACTACAGCAATGCATAGGACTTCTGGGGGGGGGGGGAATGATTTACCCATAACCAGAGACTTTTCCAAGGGCATCTGAAGGTCACTCGATAAATAAACAAGCAAGCAAACCAAATAAACGGTTACACAATCAAAAGATGGCTTCTGGAAAAGGTGGCAACCACCACTGAGCATTTCATATGATGCTTAGAAATGTTAAGCTTACAATGTTCAAGAAACCGGGCTTATTGCCAGGTGGTGGTGGTGCACGCCTTTAATCCCAGCACTTGGGAGGCAGAGGCAGGCAGATTTCTGAGTTCGAGGCCAGCCTGGTCTACAAAGTGAGTTCCAGAACAGTCAGGGCTATACAGAGAAACCCCATCTCAAACAAACAAACAAACAAACAAAAAAACCCAAACAAACAAAAGAGAAACCGGGCTTACGGGTTGTTCGAGACTAAGGATCCACATAAGCACGCATGCGCACTCATACCCACACGCACATGCGTGCATACAAAGGAATCAAAACTGGTCATCTCTGACCTACAAACTGCCTCTCAGAAACCCCAGAAATGTGAATTTCCTCATCTGTGGTTGAGTTACCTGGGGAGCATTAGCAGAGTCCTATGACCTGACCCTAAGATGGGAAGTTGATTTCCAGGCCTGGCTCAACCGAGTGCCCTCTGCTGCCAGCCATCCACGCTCTCTTCACCTGCCTGGGCTCACAGTTCTAGGAGGGGCTGGCTGGCGAACACCCACCCAGAGTGCAAGATCATCCAACAAGAAACCAGAGCTTTCAAGATGAAGGACAGAAACGTTATCTGTATTTCAGGGGTAGTTTTTGCTTTCCCATACAAGCACACGGGTGCTGGCATGAGAACTACTTTGGATTTCAGATTTTCCTCTTCCTCCTTTAAAAGCCCCTGTCCCTGAAGATGAACGATGCTGTATCTATCTCGAAGAATTCCACTACTTAATAGCCTCGCTCCTGGAAATTTCGGGAAGGTTCCCACTCCCACCCCCACCCCCCATTTTTTGTGGAAATCTCCAAGGCTGACGTATTTCTACAGAGCTCTTGACTAATTAACAGCCATAACTCATAGAAATAAGGAAAACAAACACTGATGGATTGAGCCAAGAGTTATCCCCCAGTTTCAAAATAATTGAGTCACTGCATAAGAAACAGTGGTTGAAAAAAAAAACACTCAAAGGGTCCCAAAGTAGAGGACCAGGACCCTGAACTTGGGTTTATCAGGTGCCCACTTTGTACACAACACAGCCCTGAGAGACTTTCATTCATCCACAGCTGCCATTGCTGCGCATGCTCAGCTCAGGGAATGTTCTGGTAAAGAGGCAGGCGAGGAGGGAGGGAAGGGGGCCAGAGAAGTAAGCGTGCCCACAACCGCAGCTAGCTTAGAGTCTCCTGTGTAGACCGAAAATGCTCGACAGAAGCCAGGCTACTGTCCTGAATGGGAATGTCAGGGTTCCTCCCTTCATCATGGAACAGAGCTGGAGACAATGTGACCTTGGCCTTCAACAGCAACTGCAGGTGGGGACACGAGAGCCTAGGATCTGAACAGGTGACAGCAGATGGAGCTGCAGTAGGCCATGGCTGGGATAGCACAGGACCCTTTCTCAGGCAAGCATCTTGGGCATAATAAAGGCAAAGTAAGCCCAGCAGATACCAGGCTCCCACCTATCTTTCTGCCCTAGAGCAATGGAGCCTGATGTGTGAGCCAGAGGAGAAGGCCCCCTGTCACCTTCCACAGAGGTCACATGCCCTTCACCAGGTCGCCGGTGTCCATGCACTTGGTGAAGCACAGACACACAACCAGAAAGCAACACACCTGAGGCCGCAATGGGTGTGTGAGGCTCCGGTGGTCCTTGGAAGAAGGGATCTGACCCAAGACCTTCTGTCCCCTGCCCCCTCTCAGACCTCAAAGGTCAAGTCAGACAACTAGAGAGCACCTGCTGAATCTTCCTTCCATCATGGCTTCCAGGAGAAGAGCAAGCCCTTGACTTGAACAAGATGTTGACTGGAACCGCCTTGAGGCCAGCTCATGAGATGTATCACTCTTTGGGAAGACAGAGATTTGGGGGGCTCGTTTCCTGGGGTACATAGCTTAAAACAGGATGTGTCCAGATCGCAGCCACTGTGCCTGAGTCCCAAGCCTACACTGCATGCATGTATACTGTCAGCAATACTCTGAGAGCAGATGCTCTGTGGTCTGGAGGGTGGGGGGATCCCAGGAGTCCTCTACTGTGGTTTGTAGCCACTCTGAGTGTGAAAGCCATGCCTCTGTGGTATTCCCAGGTCCTGCTGGCAGTAAGATAAAGCTACTTTCTTAACTAAAGATGATTCCGGTCCAGGGAGGCCTGGTTACTGTATCTTTACTAGGCCCAGAGCACCTCTCAGCTTCTGAGAAAGCATGCAGGTGGCTCAGCAACACCTCTCTTCCTGAGGATCCAGTGCACAAGCATGTCCAGCTAGATCAGATGGGTCCTGAGTACCAGCCTTGTGGGGGTTCCATATGCCTTAAGCTAACCCCTGACAAATATGGAGGGATAAAGAACAGGGGAAGATGTGTACCAACTCCCCGGAACAGCTCCTGAAGCCTGATGGGCCAAGACCCATAAGCCCCCTCTCCACTCAGCATCCTTGACCCAGGACCCCTCAGGCTTCCCAACCCCAGTTTAAGAATAGGCCCACTCTGGCCACAGTGTTCACCCTCCACCAAGCCCAGCTCAAATGCTCCAGGAGAGGTCCGAGGCAGTGATCACATGAAGTTCTGCTGGAGGGCAGGTGTGTGTGTGTGTGTGTGTGTGTGTGTGTGTGTGTGTGTGTGTGTGTCTGGATCTCTTTTCTACCCATTTTTTTTTTCAGGTGGCAAGAGCCTTGGGTAGAGGCAGATGTGGCTTCAAATCAAATTCCCAAGAGCAAGTGCAGAGTGGTTGGTGCCTCCCTGGCTCAAATGTCCTGGGACAGTGGCCTCCGTTCTGGGGCTGCACCTCAGGTTTCGGAGACAGAGCAGCCACAGAAAGCAGCCTGCTTTATCGGCAGCCTGCACAGCTCTCCATTGCCATGGCCCCTCACCCTGGCATTCCGTGCCTCCCAGGGGGGGCAGATAATCCCACAAAGGGCCTCGTGCCAGAGTCTGGACACTAGAAAGTGCTTTCTCTAGCCGCGAGTCTTTGGGTTTGCTGGAATCTTCTTACTGAGCCCCAGGGTTCAGATCGAATATCCCTTTGAAAGGGTCAGAGGCAACCCCGGTGCTCTGCTTGGTCTGTCTGACACCAGATCTAGCGGTCTATGATTGAGGAGGACAGCCCCCCTCGACAAACCAGCCCCCGCAAGACCGTGGTCCCTGTAATGAGAGGAGGAGAAAAGGAGGGAAAGGCCCGTATCATGTCCCAACAAATGCCAACACCTTCTCCCTCAGGTAGCTCCTCTTGCTCTGCCTACAGCCTAGGGGGTATAGAGACCCTGGGAATGGCTGACCCTCCCTGAACAATAACCCTGTACATTTGACAGAATGGTCTCCCGTGTCAGGTTCACACCATTGTGTCTCTGTAAGGTACTCTGAGCATTATGTGCATGGCTGTGCCTTGCATGCATCACAGTAGTGAATGCATGTGCTGGCATGTGCCTCACATGTACAAGCATTCACAAGTGTGCACAAGTGTGAACACAAACTGACTGCCAAGGAGATAGTAAGCCTGACACATGACACAAGCCCAGGAGGGAGACTGGAGGGGACAGAGGCAACATCAGCAAAACATACCTCCTGAGCCCTTGGAACACAGATGACAAGTGACCCCTGAAGGAAAGATGCAGGCCTAGAGCCCTGGGCCCTGCTCCTCCTCGCAGAGATGCTAAAGGCCACCTCCTTTCTGACTCAGTGGCATCTGCCCTGGTACCGGGTGTCCCCGAGAAACTGCTGTACCTCAGCAAAAGGCTGACATGGTACCCATGGTCTTCTGTGGAAGCATGAAGAACCTTGTCTGGGATGGATCCCAATCCAACAGTGATGTCTTTCCTGCAAGCCCCACACCCATGCCAACTGTCCACAGCACGAATGGTGGCCTTCCAAGGTCTCCTTCCATGCCAGAGCTGAGCAACGGAGACAGGACATTGGGTTTCTAAGCATCAGCCAGCAGAGCAGCCTTCATGGGATGGTTCCAGAGACTCTGTGTCTTTGTTCTTTGAATTCTACTCACCAAGTGCTCTTGCACATATGTGTTAGCATGGATGTGAAATTCAGGGAGGTACCCCAATTCTGTATACCCACACGCATACACATATACAGAGTCACACAGTCACACAGTCACACACATTCACTCACACACAGACACACACAAATACACAGACACACACCAACACACACTCACACAGTCATACACTCATGCTGTCACACAAATACACACTCACACACACACACAAACACACACACAGTCACATACTCACACAGTCAAACACACAAAGTCACATACTCACACAAACACTCATACGCAGTCACACACACAGTCATACACATACACACTCTCACACAAAAACTCTCAGACACACTCTCTCACACACACAAACTCACAGTCAGACACATACATTCACAGTCTCATATACACACAGGCACACACACATACACACACACACACACCTCCCCTTAGCCAAAGAGTGTTCCAGAAAGCCGAAATAGCTACTAAAAATGACAACCTGGCGCCCGAGGACAAGCACTGATCAAGTGTTCTGGCCATTACCACAGCAGGCAGGGCCTAGCCAGGCTCTGTCTGAGCCAAGTGCTATGCAGGCCTCTGCAGCCTCTTCCATGGTTCCTCTGTATTGTTCAGATAGGTCATACCCCAGGCAGAGATGAGCATCTGCCCCTAGGGAAGAAGAAAGAAGAGGATACGAACTTCACTTCTATGGAGTACTGGGGTACCAGCTCATTCACACACACCTTCTGCCCTCGTGCCTCTTGATGCTGGAGGAAGGGCAGAGATGGTGAGCCTGAGCCTTCACACACTGGTAAAGGTAAGGAACCCTGGCTATGCCCTGCTGCCTAGAGACACCAGCTCAAAGCCCTGGGGAAGGAGAAATTCCCATTGACTTAGAGCCTTTCACTATATTCTGTCTGACCCAGCAGGGGAGGCAGAACACCCAGGTGCTGACCTACAGGGCTGAGGGCCCTGGGGCTGTGGTTAGTATTTTCCAGCTAAGCAGTAACTAAGATGAAAAGTGAATTCTTGGGGCTCTGTCTCTAGCAGTCAAACCCAGCCTCTGCCCAGAGCCTGCTTGGGAGCCATAGTTGAGGATCTATCTCCCTAAGTTCTCAGCAAGTGCACAGAGCTTCTGGCCTAAGGGCCTGTCCAGATGGAGAAGGGTAGCCGCTGACCCAGTCCTGAGGGGCATCCATTAGATCCCAAATGTCACAGAGAATAGAACATAGCTTCTTGGAGGTGGGCAGAGCTGCTGAGCCTCTATGGCTACCATCACCTGACTACATGGGAACTATTCAATCATACCAGGGCCCAAAGGCCGGCCTGCTACCTGTCAATCTAGTTCTCACTGGAGGGTCCAAGGTCAACCAAGATGGTGGCCCCCTGGGTTAAGTTCAGAAAGTAAAGGCCAGGGACCATCAGTGAGTCTGGAGGTGGTGGATTCAACACAGAGGTGTCACTGGAACAGCAGATGGTATATAAGTCGGGGGTGACATGCATAGGGCTCTTCCCCATGCCTGGCAGGTGCCAAGGCTTGGCTCCTTCCCTGGGTCTGGCCTTCCTGGCCCTGGAGCCATCTGGTAAGACATGACACGAGAGTGCTTAGTGTTAAGTTGTGCTTCTACACATTTAGTATCGGGTCGAAGGCAGAAGGGGGCAAGCTGACCTGGCTGGCCTCCAAGTGCCCTTCTCTGTACCTGAAACACTCTACAACCACTCCCTAGTGACCATCACAGGATCAGGGTGCTGGAGACTCAGTTGGTCTGCTATGGCCACCACAGCCCTGTTGGGATTGTACCTGGCTACTCCTTCTTCCCATAGATGGGGACTGCTATGTCTACATCCCTTCCCAACCTCCAGTACAGGTAAGACCACACACCTATCCAGATCCCAGGAGAGGCAGCCCAGGGGTATCTGGTGGTCCAGGGAGGGCAACTCTCCAGAACAGCAAGACCAGCCTCCTCCCCTCCTCCCCTCCTCCCCTCCTCCCCTCCTCCCCTCCTCCCCTCCTCCCCTCCTCCCCTCCTCCCCTCCTCCCCAGCTCCCATTCCTCTTTGAATGAGGGTAGTCTGTCAAGATGGAGGGAACCTAAAACCTTGGGCACCAAGAGCTATGGGACAAGAGAGAAAGGTTCCCCATGGATGCTGCGGATGCCAGGAACCAAGTGCTGCTGGGGGGCGGAGGGGGTGTGCTGAACTTGAGGCTACTGCCCGCCATCATTAGCAGATGGGATTCAATTCCAGGCTGCTGCTTTCAGGGGCTTTACCTAACCTTTGGGAAGGTAAGATTAACACCTCAGGATGGAGGGAAAGTTAAAACTCAGGGCCTCTGCTTTGCAATTCTGATTCCCAGTCCTGAAACTGGAGAGTGCCTCCTGGGGCTATCTGCCCAGGCTCCTGAGCACTTACTTTCCACAGTTTATAGAACTTTCATCTTAAGGGCACTCAGCCAAATGTGCAGCCACCAAACTGCCCCTCCACGGTGCACTCTCATATACATGACTGAAAAAGTCTCGAGCATCAGGGAATCAATGCTCCAGATTTCGCCCGGGGATGCCTGGCTCCCACGGGTTCCACGGGGACATTAAAAATCTTCCACCCGTCACGCCGTCTTCCCCATCGACACCTGCCTGGAAGAAGCCATCTAGCGTGCACCTCTGCACCAGATCCAAGCCAAGTCAGCCTTGCCAGAGCAGCTGGCTGTGCAGACACCCGTCTGTATTCAAGCTGCAGGAGTAGGAGTGGGCCCTCGGGATTTTCACAAAATGGACGGTGGCAGCATCAATGCCACAAGGAACTCTGAGCAGTCTGAGGACGCCACCCAGCACAGCAACACAGCCATTACGTTCTAAGCCATGCCGCCCAAGGAAACTGATCTGCCTCCGATAGTGTCTCCTCCCGCTAACGTGATAGGTAAATAATTAGCTGCATCGTCGAGTTGTTTCATAAAATGAAAGGGCATTGGGGAAGGTTGAGATAGAAAGGCCGATCAAGAAGACCAGGGCCAGCTGTAAATCGCCCCCCCCCCGCCCCCGTGCCTTATGACACCATTTGTGTTCTGTCAGTCACTGGCTTATGTTCAGTCTGAGCTGGGAACTGAATACCCTATTCAAAGGGGTACTCACACGGCATGTTATTGCAATTTAATATTTTCACACAGAGACACGTCATTATCTCGCAACCCGACACCGGCAGCATAATTCTGTAATTTTTCAAGAGGCCTAATTTTTCTCAATGTGAGCACCAGAGGCCCAGGATTGTCTAAACAGCCCCATCTCCTCTTCGTTTCACCTCAGGCCTGCAGATATGCAGAAAGATATTCACTCACAGATCTCTGAAGCCTCTCTTCTCCCAAAGCGACAGCCAAGCAGTTCCAGGCAGGCCTGGTACCAGCTGCTGACTGTAACTGTCTCCACACCTTGCAAACCCAGAGGCACAGGGTCCCCCAAAACTAAGTGGGCAGGGAAGCCTGTGATTCCTCTGATATACTGAACTGCAGTATAAATCTCATTTAACAGCGGATCCTCCCCTGCACATCAGTGTGTGTGTGTGTGTGTGTGTGTGTGTGTGTGTGTGAGAGAGAGAGAGAGAGAGAGAGAGAGAGAGAGAGACATGCCACACACATGTACCCCCCCTGATGTGACAACATGCTGTACGGAGACAGATCATGAAGGATCCACTTTAGGGGCCACTTTTCCCCCAGTACTGTTGACTCTGGCCAGCAGGACACTCTGGCATTCTGGTACTTCAGGAATGTGTCAGCACTTCCAGGAATAAGAGCCAGGGAGAGATCTGGAAGAAAGGCCAGAAATTTCCTAGGGGGCCACTGACTCAGACATGCAGGTGGCAAAGAGAATGGTGTGGTACTCCCCCTATCCAGCAAGCAGTCCCTCTTTCTGCTGGCTGCTGCCACCTGAAGCCACACTACTCTGCTTAAATCAGTAGATACTCTTAGGTGTCCACAAGGGACCCAGGGACCTGTAGGAAGCATGCTGATTTCCTGCACGGTGGCAACCCAGGAACCCCACTGCTGACCCTGGGGGTGACCCAGCAGAGTGGCCAGTGTGCTAGAGGGCAGGCCTAGTCCCTTCCTAATGTGGCCTGGGATGCCATCAAGCCAGCATACACCGGAGATGTCAATTCTGAGCCCAGTGCAGGACCCCATCACATGGCTTTTCCTCCATGTAGGGTTTTGATGGAGACTCCGGGAAGGGAGGAGGCAATGGGGTGCCCGAGATTAATGCCCAGGCTTTCTGAGGCAGTTCTGTATCTTCCTCTTTGCCCCAGGACAGCGTGGTCTCTCTGTGGTCACCACTCCGGCTCCTCCGGTGAGCGTAATTTTCAGTCTTTGTTTAAATGTTTTATGGACTGATGTGACTAGGCCTCTCTGAGGAGACTGTGGCCGCCCATTGGGCAGATATAAATGTCTGAGCCTTTTCAATTCATGCCCCTTTCCCTTGGAGACTTGGCTGCAAGGAGCAACCTGAATCTATTATGGAAATCCGTATTTTGGTGTAATATCGACTGTCAGCTTGTGAATATAGACACAGGATTAAACGGCATCGCAGGAAAAGAGTCCCAGTCACTTTCACGACCAATTCTTCATGCGCTGACCCAGTCTGCTCTCTGCTGAGATGCTGAGGCCCTGCTGCCCAGGGGCTAGAGAAGCACATTACAACAAAACCAGCCAGGTTCTCCAACAAACCTCCTTCCTTCCCTCTCTCTCTTTTTTCGGCTTTCCCAGTGTGAAGTACGGGCGGGGCCCAGGCATTTTCCACTAGCACAGGTCAAGGTCCACAAGACAGACAAGGTTAGGTTAGAAGGCTGTTGTTAGTCTGGCTCAGGCTTTCTCTCTGTCTGAGGAGACTGAACATAGAAGCATAAACCCCAAGGCAGTACCTGGCACAGGGTACCCAGAATAAAGGGCAATGTCTTTCTCTGAGTGAACTCCTGGACAGCACTCTGTGTGGAAGGTCCTCGAACCCCAGGTGAGCCAAGTCCAGAGCCCAGCTCAAAGGAGACACACAGACTTTGCACTGGACTTCTAAGAAAGGTGAACAGGAGCTTAGAGAGATGGAACCGCCAAAGCAAACCAGAGGCTGCCACCCCTGCAGAACCCGGGAGGCCTCTGATAAGGAAAGAGCTGGCAGATGCCAACAGCTGTTTCAGCCCCAAAGACAGATGTAATGTTGGAAAGCTTGTTTGGCTGAGAAGGAAAGGCAATGGGAGGAGGCAGGGGGATAAAGGGAGATAGCTTTGAACACAGTGAGCCCCTCTGCACACACAGGGTCCATGACAGGTCCAGGCACCTGTGCCTCTGAGTTGGAAAACCAAAGAAATAGAAAATAATCTTGTGTTGCATTTCAGGAGGTGGCTAACTGGGAGGAATCAGAACAGGATGGTCCTGGAATAGAAAGAGGCCCACAGCATGCACGACCTCACGATCGGATTTTATTCTCACTCACAGCTGTCCTAAGATGATGGTGGTCTATATTCTCTGCCTGACCTCAAAGTCTTCCAGGGTAGGAAGCTGAAGAATAGCAAAGCCATTTCCAAACAGGGAAGCTAGCACATATGTGTGCATGCATGTGTATGTGTGTAAATATATATTTATATTTCTGATTCCCTGTCAGATCTGAGTGATATCCTGATGCCCACAGGCCCCCACTCCTTTACAGAAGCAGTGGCCAAACAATACAGGATCCTTCAAGGTAGTCCTTCCTGGGTGACGCAAGGAGTTGAAGTGTTTGGGGCAGAGTCATACACATAAGATGCTGCAACGCTACACACAAGTTAAAACTGACTTTTTTTTTCCTCTAAGGCATTCTCACCTCTTACATGGCAAGTCCTAGCTGCAATGGGGCTCTGGATCCCAGAAAGACAGACAGTGCACACAGCACAGGAGAGCAGGGAAGCAAATCCCCAGCGTGCTCCCCCAAGCCTGTGCAGTGGGAACATGGGAAGCCAGACGAGGTCCACATGAAACCTCACGGGTAGCCTCCAGGGCTTCTTGGGCCAGGCTTCGATACTAGCACTGAGCATTCAGCTTTGTTACTCTTTCTAGAGCAGAGAAGTAGACAAAGCCACTCCTTTCTCAGCTCCACCATGTACCGACTGGAAAGCAAATTGCAGAATTGTAGGCACATGGAGGTCACTTCAGTAGGGGTTGTTCCCAGAACCAGGGGTCTGGGTAAACCAGCAACAGACACAGACCAGACACTCTGCCTGCCCTACCAGGGGACATAGAGATAGCTGTGTCTCCCCCCATATGCTCTACCCAATCCACCAATACTGACATTCATATAGAATATATCCCTCGACAGAGGGAGGAAAACAGTCTGTCTGGCTCCATCTCGATGCTTCAGGAGGCTGAGGAAAAGGAATGTAACATAGAGGAGACAGTCCCTGTAAAATTACCTATGGAATCCCCAAGGCCTGGAAAGCCTCACACCCCAGCACACCTCAGCACACCCCAGCACACCCCAGCAGCCCTGCTCCCTGATGTCCTACTCCATCACTTGATACTTTTTTTCTCCTGACAGTGTCTCACAGCACTGCCTGGGAAAAGAAAGGGACACCCACCACTCCAGGACTCACAGCTCTCCTGCCTATGCCCTAGGATGAAACTACTCCATGAAGCCAGTCTCTGTCACACAGAGTCACGTCCTTTGAGCCACTGCTGCGCTGGCTTCCACCCACCACCTCAGACAACCTGGACACACAACTCAGAAGCTAAAAGAAGCAAGAACCTCACGAGCCCCCCACACTCATCCACTACCCGCTTACTCCCTCCTAGACCCTCTGATTCTGCTCTGATGCAGAACAGGGAACCAGGGCCATCCATAACTCCTCCCAGCAACTGCAAACTCAGACTTTTCATACAGGCAATGTAGATCCAGGATCCAGCACACATATATGGAAGTGCACATACGCAAGTGCGCGCATGCGTACACACACACACACACACACACACACACACGGAGCACTGACCCAGAGGTAAGACCCGTTTTCTGATGCACGTATGTTTTCCACTGAACGGCATCACTCCCTCACCAAGTTTATTTGGCTACATCCTCATACTGCTCTGAGAAAGCCAGTGATCAAGAATTGTGCCTTGCTTGCTTTCCCAAACAGGAACCCAGTGTGAGCAGAGCAAGCCCTGCTTGCTGCACTCAGAAACAGGATGCAGACAGTTCTGCTCCCATACCTATAAAGGCCCTCACAGATGTGCACCAATTTTCCTTTCCACCTGAGCCAGAAGGCTGGATGAGCTAACCGCCCCCACGGAGTGCCCTCTGGCCGGCCGTACTGGCTTTCAGATAACTTTGTTCAGCACTCTGTGCTCTAAGATCTGGGTCTCCGGCCACAATGAAAAAGACCCCAGTTTTCATCAGGTTCCTTTAAACACAGACTCCACTGCCTTAGTTTTTGAGGGATGAGCACTTGGGGGTGGAAGCTGCAGGAGCCTAGATGTGTGAACGTGCACGGGGAAAGCACAGACCCGTATTTAGAGATGAAATATTCACTGGGACCGGCCATGTTTTAAAATGATTATAAATTATTTTAACAGTGCATTTGCAAAGGGTTATAAAAACAGCCATAATATATTTTTTTCCTTAGATTCTAGAATTACCAGTATGACAGCTAATGCAATAATGATTTGTTTCAAATGCCAGTGTTTAAGCTGCATAAAGCTGATTTCAGACATTTTTTCCAGTAGGCCACATTGTACTTAATGAAATTAAACACACCAATCGCATTTGTCCCCAGGGGACGAGGAACTGAACACACCACTGGTTTATTTTTTTATTAAAATAAATTGCAGCCGGCAAGATGGACTAATTGCATACAGAATTTAAAAAGAAACATTCCATTGATATAATTAAGCCAATTTTCACGGACAGAAATAGTTATAGTGGATATAAAATAAGCAAAGCCTTCACTTCACCAGAATCTGCCTTCCCTCCCCCCCCCCGTTTTTTTTTTTTTACACAAAATGTTAACTATTAAACAAATATGTATCTCAAGTGGCCAGCACTCCTATCTTCAGCTTGCTCATGGCATTCATTGTTCCTCTTTCTCGTGAGAGGCACCTCTAGAGAGTACAGGATCTGAGAACAGGGAGTGGTCAGAACAGGGAGAGACCACCCATCCCTTGCTTCAGGACCACTTGGGTAGAGGGCACTCTGGGCACAGGATGGTCACAGTGGCTCTGGCCATGAGGAACAATGGCCAATATCAGAGACGCTGCATAGACCTGCAGCTTGGGTCTACTGGGGAGCAGAAGCAGTATTGGCACTGCATCTCTCTAGTTTCCTGAGAAAGACAGGTGGATTTTTCCCTGATAGTTTGGGGATAGGGTAAGTAGGCAGCCCCACTTCTCTGTGTGAGGTTTTTGTACTTGTGCTTAGCAGAAGAGGGGAGGGGGTAGACAAGGCCCATTCCTGGTCAATACTGGCTACCTAGAATCTGCCCTTGGAGAGGGTACCCACAGCCAGAGGAGGAGAAGCTGTGTTATCATTTCCTGGAGGGGGAAGAGTCCAGCCCTGAGCAAATAGAATTCCAATCTGCAGACAAGTGGGGGATAAGCCAGACGGCTTAATTCACAGGTTATAATGCGTGGCATCTACCTGCCCTTTACGAATAGACCACGGTAAGTAAGCATTGGTCTTGAAATACTTTAACTCTGACACATTAAATTAATTAATTGATTAATTAATTAACTAAAACACTACAGAATTAACTATAGTCTGCAGTACCAGACCAAGAAACCCTGAAGGTCTTGAACTGGATTGCAACAGTATGAGTTACTGCAGCTGTCTAGGCTCTCTAACCTAACCGCTGGAGGAGGGGGTCTAAGGTTCCACACTCCTTCCTTCCCTTCCCTGGGCCAGTGGAGGGGATGCTGCCGGATGCTTCCAGATGCCGACCAGCAGCTAGTTCACACCTACCCAGGAGGGCAAAAGAACACCCAAAGGCACTTTGAGGGTCTCTTCCAAGGCTGCTGCCATACAGAATAGGGACAGAGCAACTCACAATGCAGGTTACCCTCCTCCTTGGTTTCTGGGATCACTTTCCCTTCCCAGGATGGGTAGGCACAACTGTGTGTACTCTGGAAATCCCAAGTTGGGGACAAGTAAAGGGACAGTACCTTGCACTGGGGATTTCTGGAACAGGTGGAGGGGTCTGGAAATTAGGGCAGGAACACCCAGGAAGCTAGAAGGTGGCCCCCAAGTAGAAAGGCACCTTCATTGCAGTAGCGTCCGGGTCACCGGGTCAGAGTCACAAGCTGATACAGTGTGGACATGTACTAACTATTGCGGCCCCATTGTTGTCTCTGACTTTGGGAAAGGAGCTGGGAGAAGCTGGGGGTCACCTAGGCAGGTGTCTGCCCAGGCTACCTTCAGCAAAGCAGAGAGAGAGAGAGAGAGAGAGAGACAGAGAGACAGAGAGAGACAGAGACAGAGACAGAGACAGAGAGAGACAGAGACAGAGAGAGAGAGACAGAGAGAGAGACAGAGAGAGAGAGACAGAGAGAGAGCAGAGAAACACACACACACAGAGAAACACACACACACAGAGAAACACAGAGAGAAACAGAGAAAAACAGACAGACACAGACAGAGACAGAGAAAGACAGAGAGAGACACAGACACACACACACAGAAACACTGACACAGAGACAGACAGAGTGGGGTGAGAGGGGGGGGGGAAGGGAGAGAGAGATTCCCTCCATCTTATGAAGTTCTTTCCTGAACTAGGAAGGTGCTATCAGTGTCCCCCATACCTTCTCAGGAGAGAGCTTCCGATCCTAAGGCTTGAAACTGGGTTTTGATTCAAACCCTGTTAAGTTGTATTTAATGCTATTTGAAATTTTTAAGCGAAATTACTGAAAAGATTTTTTTTTAAAATCCTGGATAATTTTGTTGAAACTCTTAATTATACATAACCTTAATTACCAGTACCAGGCCCCCTCCCCTCAAGGACCCCTAATTGCCTCCTAATTGAATAAAACAGAGGACTAATCACACCCCACAGAAACCCTGTGAGCAGTCACAGCTGAGGCAGTGCCGCCCTCTGGGGAGGGAGCTCATGCCACCCTTAACCTAGCCTCTTGGTTCTCTGCCCCTAGCACTGCCCAGGTAGGGGTCTGGGAGTGTAGAAACTGCAGGACTAGGAGGGGCTAGGAGGTCTAACCTGCACCTGTTCTTCCCAGGCCTCCAGACTGCTAGAGAAGCAGGCACCAAGTCAGTGGATGGGTTTGAGACCCTGGGGCATAGCTGCCTTCCCCCAACCCACAGACCTATCCAACACCTGTCTACAAACTGGCTTTGGCAAGACACACACACACACACACACACACACACACACACACACACACACATGGCCAGGCCTCTGGTCCCTCTAACACCATTCACAGTGCAGAGCCTCAGGGCACTGGCCGACAGCCCTGCATTCCACCCCTCCACCAAGTGGGCTCCACCATTCGCCTAAAGCGGGCAAGACAATCAATTCCCGCCTACAGGTTCTTGCTGCCTTTGCAGCCCTCATCCTGTCCCAGAGAAAAAGATTGTCCCCTGCCCTGAGCTCTCACTTCCCTGGGGAGGACAGAAAGAGGACAAGAGCCAGCCAGCCTAGCCACCCCCCACCTGCACCCCTGCATGTCTCAACGGAAAAGAAAAAGACGCAGGCCTTAAGCAGGGCCTCCGATCCTTCACACTGCTTTAGCAATTGTTGGCAACACTCAATGTCCCACACCTAGGAGGGTGGGATGTGTGGTATTTGGGACCACCGGGTCTGTCACCTGAATAGAAATCAGGTCTCTAGGGTGGCTCTAGTGGGGATCCTAGCTGTGCTGTGTAGTTCCTGATGGTAGGAAGAGCAGCAGCACCAACCAAGCCTCCAACTGCCCACCTGGCTCATACCAGTGTTGGAACAATACGCTATTGTTAAATTTTTCGTTTTTAAATGTGGGGTCAAGACAGCCTCAGGTCCTTACTGGCCAGCACTGGCCCAGGTTGAGTAAGGGGACCCCTGATCTGAACCATCTTCACTTTGCCCAGGCTCAGGCTTAGCTAAGCTTCCCACCAACTGAATCACAGTCCTCACTGGGGGTGCTTCAGAGATTTCTGTCCTTAGGAAGCTCAACAGAAGGATCTACTCTGGGCCCCTAATTCTACCAAAAGGGCCAACTGAAAGGTCCAGCTTGAACAAGCCATGCAGACAGAGGTCTGGAGTAAGAGCACCAGGAAATACAAACGAAATTATACTTCAAAATGCACACCCTGGGACAACCCCACACTCAAGCCCTGTGTCCTGCCATTACATCCATTGACCCATCTGTCCTTCTGTCCTCAGGACATCTCAGTCACAGCTCAGGGGCCCGAGTAGTATGAGGACAGAACAAAACCCTGAACCACCATGACCTTGCTCCTTCTTCTATCCCCTGACCCTGTCAGCCAGTCTAGGAGGTTTCTGGGCTGGCTGCTGAGTGTCTGCTGATCACTCTTGCTTTAGGTAATTGAGTCAGGTTCCCAGGAGCCTTCCACAGCCGCTTAAAATGCCGCCTAATGAAATAAGAAAGTCTTCGGTAAGCCCTGGGCCGTCTTCCATCCTGAGCCGCCTCGCCCATCTTCTTGAAGGGGTTTTGGTAGTAGCAGTAACAGTCACACAGCCTGAAACCGGGTCTCCAGGTTGACACTCAAGTGGAGACTTTGGGTCTGTCGGGCAAGCTCCTGTGGGTTGTTTCCAAGAATGCCCTGAACTGTGGGCTCCCACCGGTTGTGTCCTTCGGTTGGTTCTTGGCCTCCAAGAGAAGGCCTCAAGATCGTTGCTGGACGCCTGTTCTGGCCCTACATAGGGCCGGAGCCAAGTGACCTTCCCCACCTGGTGGAGGGAGAGCAGGAGGCCCAGTAGGGCGCCGAGCGGGTGTGAGCCGCTGGGAAGTTTCCGGGGCCGCGCTGGGTGCGCTGAGCCAGTCTCTCGCTTGCAGCGAAGGCGGCGGCAACAAAAAGAGCGCAGTCACTTTACTTCTCTCTCCTTCAAGCTTTGGGTCTTTCCTCGGCGAGAACCTGACCATCCAACCTGCAGCCAGGGGGTCGAGACTCCCAAAGGCTCACGGTGCACACCGGACTCTAACAGTACACTGCACACCCGTTCCGTGCATCGCGGAGAGTCACCCAACACGCACACAACCCCTTCGCATCCGCTGGGAACCTACTGGCACTGTTCGCACCAAGAGGGGTCAGAGGTCATGGGTGGCCCAGAAGGCCGAGGTCAAGGGCAGCTGGCCAGGGAGCTCGGCAGGAAAGGGGCTCTTAACCGAGGGGCCACGAACTCCAACGGCGGAGCTCAGGGAAGGTTGGCGGAGGCTGGAAGTTGCTTTTCCCTGCAGAGTGGGCGCGCGGCCTAAGACAGCCGGGCCGCCGTGGGGCCAAGTTCCGTAGGGTCCGGAGCTCAAAGTGCCTGTCTTTTTCGGAAAACTATCGCGGATCCCACACCCGCTCGCTGGACTCACGCTCTTTAAGAGTTCGGCTCTGGAAGCCCCGAGGCAGGGCCAGGCAGGATCCTGCCCCGGAGGCGCAGACCGAACGGCCTGGTGATCAGGCAGGGACCTGGAGCTGGCCCGTGGTAGAGGAGGGGGCGGCGGGGGCGAGCGACTCGGATCCTCTCCGCACAGCGCTCAACGCTTCGCTGGAGCCGGACCGTGGCCCGAGCTGTTCGAGCCGCGCTTCCCCCGGCCGCCCTGCGGCGGGTCCCCACCTGCTGGCTGCAAGGGACGAAGCCCCGGGCCCGACTCCTGCGGATGGCGCCGGCACTGGGACGGGAGGGCAAGCTGGGCGGCTGCGAGACACGGTGGCCATAGTGCGGACGGCAGGAGCCGGCCGGCTGCGGTGGGGACCAGCCCGCTGCTGGCTGAGCGCACAGCCCCAGGCACGGCTCGAGGCGGAGCGAAAGAGAAAGTAAGCCCCGGGCCCGGGTAGCCTCGCCGGGGCATTGGTCCCTCTGGGGCTCGCGGGTGCCGGGGACAGCGTGTGCGAGAGGGTCGGAGCGAGGCCAAGCGAGGCAGGGCGGCGGGTAGCAAAGCGGCCAGTGAGGACCCCGCTGCCGGAGGTGCCGGAGGCGCCGGCACCGGGCGGCCCGAGCGAATCGCGAGGATCACAGAGGAGCGCCAGCCACCACGCGGGGCACCACTTGGGAATAAACTTCAAGAGCACAGTTTCGAGCGCAGGAAAAAGTCTCCATGTTGCTTCCCCGGCGGCTGCGGCCGTCCTGCCCTTGCTCCCGGGGAGCCGGGTGGGCGCCGGCCCGCGCCCCCTCCTCCGCCCCCTCCCCGGCTCAGGGTCTCCCTCCTCTGAGCCCGGCTGGCGGACGCCAAAGGCGGTGCTCTAGCGCCCACTATTTCAAAAGCCCGGAATATGATTTGACCAGGACTGAGAGCCACTCGGAGAGAGAGAGGGAGAGAGCGAGCGAGAGGAAAAGTTACTCTCCCCTTTCGTCAACTTTTCGCTAACTTTCGCTTTTCTCGCTCCTCCACCCCCGGCCCTCCCCCTCCGCCCCCCTCCCCGGCCCCCACCGCGCGCCTCGGGTTCCCGGGCCCGAGCGCCTGACACTGTGGGGGGGAGGGGGTTCTGCGGGGAGGGGGCCGGCGCCTTCGGGGAGCGCGCGGCCCGGGCGCCCCAAGCCTCCGCGCCGAGCCCGGCCGCCCCGGAGCGCGGGAGGCGGAGCAGCCCCCGGACCGCGCGGTCGACCGGGGGCCGGAGCCGCGGGCGCGCCGACCGCGCCCCGACGCGCACCCCTGGCCAGGGTACCCCGGCCCCGCGGCCCGGGCCCGGCGACGCCGCGCGGTCGAGCGCGGGAGACTTACTTTTGGCTAGCTTCCTCGCCCTAGCCTTGGATCGCATGGTGTCGGCTCGCGGAATCTCTCTCCTCCTCCTTGAGCCCAGAAGCAGCTACACACTATCTTCATCTCCCTAGCATTGTCAGTTTGGACACCTTCGCACATGCGCACAGAGCACTCAATCTGACACCCCTCGCCGGGGCCAAAAAAACTTTGCAATGTGTTCATCATCCTCTTCGTCGCGCCGCCGCCGCCGCCGCCTCGGCGCGGGATTGGGGGGCTCTCCGAGGCCTTCTCGGTCTTCACCTCACTTCTCTCTCTCCCCCCTCCCCCCCCTTTTCAGCGCAGCTCGGAACTGGCCCTTTAAGAAAACATTCCTTGCTCGTCGCTCCCGCCCGGGGCCCGCACCCTGGACACTTTAAAAGGACCCAGGTAGCCCTGGAGGCGAGGTGACCGTCCCCCCGCCCTGGCCCTGCGCTGCGCAGCGCTGTGGCTCCTGCCCAAGCCGGGCCTTAGAGAAGATTGGCCCGCAGCGAGTTTCTGCGCGACTTCCTCGGATCTCCCCGCAAACGCGCTGATAGTTCGGACGCGGGTCCGGGCTGCTTTTGCTGCGTTTTATTGCATTTTATTACTAATTAAAAAGCTTTCGTTCGCCGTCGCCCCAGAGCGCTCTCCTCCCGAACTCCCCTTGGTCCCCGCCCGCACCCCGCGCTCGCGGAGGGGGTGTCAGGGCCAACGCGCCCTAACCCGGCTCCTCCGAAGCCCCCGCCGCCCGCCGCCCCCCGCGGGCCTCCAGCCCCCGCCCCTCCCCCCGCCCCCACCCGGTGGCTGCAGCTTCGGGCTCCGCGGCTCAAAAACAAACAGCCGAGGCGCCGCCAGCTCCAAGCTCTGCCACCGCCCGGGACGCCGAGTGGCGCTGGAGCCGTCGGTCCTCAGTCGGGCGCGGCGGCTGAGGCTAGCGCGCCCCGCGTCGGGGGGCAGCCGTGCCAAGGCCGGCATCTTGCCCTGGGCGTCTCGGGGCGTCCTGCACCTCTGCACCTCCGGGGTGGGCCCGTGCGCTGCGCTCCGGTCTCCGCGCCCCGTTGGGCTGCAGCCGCGGCCCCCAGGTGAGTACCGGGTGCGGAAGCGCCGGAGCTAGCCCCTTTCAGGAGCTGGGGTCCTTTCGGGACACTCCCCTCCGGCTCCTCCCGGCCCAGGTGCCGCTCGGGTTGGAGAACCCGAGGCACAGGTGGAGGAGTGCGAGCAGGAAACTAGCCGGCGCTCTCTCCCTGAAGCCTTCACATTCGGAGCTCAGGCCGACGAGGGGCCTGGCTGGGCAAGAGCAGGGTGGCCCCAACTAAGAGGCCTAATGGGACAAGTGTGGATTCCTCCTGCGAGTACGGCTACGATTTGAGTTTGAATTGGAAACAAACGGAGGCGCTGCCGGGCTGGGTCACTGCCCTGGGCGCCCTCTCCGAAATCCAAGGTCCCTCTAAGGCAACAATATTCAGAGCTGTCACGGTGTCACCTGAGCCCTCGCAGGGGTGGGCGCCTTTTGGGTCTTTCTGCCTCCCAGGTGGGGCTTCTCGCAGTTGTCTCACCCCTTCTTTGTTGTCACCGGTTTCCTAGTACTGAAATCTGCACACCGAAATCCGGTTAAAACAGCAATCCCCCAGAGAGTCCTCCCTATAGATTCCCTCACCTAATGGAGAGTGCTGCTGGGCCCGTAAACTACCCCAGAGAAAAGCCTCAGAACTGGCGGCAGCGGCAGCAGCGCTGACTGCCTAAGGAGTCACTTCCCTGCGAAAATTAAGACGCATCTGAGGAGCCCACCGCTTTGGGTGCCTAGCCCTGCACCCAGCTGACTGCACAGATGGAGGCCCTGTTGTGGGAAGGCCTGGCTCATCCCCCTTTCTCAGTCTCTACCTGGGCCGAGTCACAGATCCACTCAGTTTATAGTACTAGGCTCTGGGGTTCGTGGTGAGGGACTTCCAAGGCAGACTAAGGCAGCACTGCAGCTGGTAGGTCTTGGAGGGCCTGCTCACCCACACCGGGTAGTGACAGAGCCCAGCAACACAGGAGATTCTGTCCCAGTGGCCTCTAGCCCGTGGGCTTAACCTGGCTTAAGTAACACAGCAGAGAAGGCTCAAGGTCACCTTTAGGTGTAGCACCCCAGGTGTCCCTTGAGATTTGGAGAACTGGTGGGGGGGATGCTAATAAAGAGCTCTGCTAAGGAGGGACCCTGATCTTCCTCTACTCTAGCCCAGTCCTGGCCTCTTTTACTCTAGTCCTGAAGGCTGCCAGCCACCACCACCCCCACCACCCCCCCACACACACACACAGAGAGAGAGAGAGAGAGAGAGAGAAAGAGAGAGAGAGAGAGAGAGAGAGAGAGAGAGAGAGAGAGAGACAGAGACAGAGAGAGAGAGAGAGAGAGAGGCAGAGGCATAACAGTCCTAATTCTGGAGTGTCCAGTTTGCTTGAGTCCTCCTTCTGGTCCCCTCACTGCTCAGGGGGACACAGAATTCTGGCCAGAGTGGACCAGATCAGACTAAGATAAGAGCAGGGAGCTGACCCTTGCCAGTGGAGGTGTTGGCAACTGACCATAGCAAGTCTTTCCTGCTCTTGGCTGCCACTGTCTGAGCTAAGGGGACGACCTGCTTGGGGAGGAAGCCTGGGAACCAAGGCTGACCAGGAACCTCCCAGGTGCTGCGATGACTCCTGGGTGCAGGACCTTCGGGTCTGGGAGAGCCCTGGCCCTGGCCCTGGCCAGGCCCTGCCCCCACGTGGCCAGACTTAGAAGCTGAGCGGTCAGACATGAAGAATTCCTCAAGGAGAGTGGAAAGGCAGGGAAAATCAGACCGAGGTCCCCTCGGAGTCTGCCTTGTATTTCCATCCCACCAAGAAATTTTTCGGCAGGAATGGGAGTTGACATTTAGGGGGACAAGTAGTGGAGGTCCTCTTGGGGAACAGTGATTACTAAATATTTCAAGAACCATTTTAAAATCCAGTCAAGCTCTGGGAAGTTTGGGGACCATAGACTCTGTAGTGAGAAGCGCAGCCCACTTCCAGTCTGTGTTTGGAGTAAATCCCTGCGCCTGACAACTGCTAATATGGCCAAGTTCGAGAACCAGCTTCATTGCTGGGAGGGCAGGGGTATGCTAGTGGAGAGACTTCCACCCACCGACTTCTGTTATGCTCCAGACCAGGGATGCCCACCCCTTCAAGCCAACGGAGAAAGAGGCTGTAGAACCACATCAGATCATTCTTGGGGACTGGAGAAGGACCAGGTTAAGGGAGTGGTCCTCCGTCACTTAGGGAGCACCGACTCTTCTAGTTCCTTCCTACTACTATGCTCTACAAAGTCCCTTTCTGTAGCCACACCCAGTCCTAGGCTTCCTAGGGGAAGCCAGCCTGTGGAGAGGTGCAGGGGTCAGAATTGGTACCTTTACCACTGATATTGGGGTGGGGATTCACCCCAGCCCCTTGTAAGCCTGCCTAGATGTGTCTGCTGTACCACCACAGTCTCTTGTCCTCTTTCCTCTATGTACTTCAGCCTCCACGTGCTCAGTCACAACCTCCCCTCTGAGAGCAAAGAAAACAAAAGCACCTCTCTTTGCTTTGCCACGTGTGCGTGTGCTTTCCAGGCAACCTGGCAGTGGGATCTTTGTCAGACTACTGGTCCTCACCCAACCTTGGCACAAGCCCGGATGAATGAGGGTCTCCTCACCATGGGAGTGTGTTTTCATGTTCCTTGCCTTTGGTGGAGGTGGTAGTTGGAGCCTAGACAGGGGCAGGGAGTCACCTTCCTGCCTGCAGATAGGTTCTGACCTGGTGCTTGGGACCCATGCAGGCCTGGGGAATGGCTCCTAAACGGGGGGGGGGGGGGTCTCCAGAACCCACTCTCCATTTTATATGCTCTGCCCTGGAGCCATTTTCAAATTCCCCTTTGCCGGTCTACCCTCCTAGCTCAGGAAACCTGGATGACCTTCTGAACAGAAAGACAGTGTTCAGAATTTCTATCCAAGGGGTTCTTTCTGAAGATTTTGGGACCTCCCAAGGTCAATACCAGTTTCTGGTTCCAAAGTGGGTCTCTGGAAGGTATGGGGTGCTCTCCACCAAGACTTCCCAGGAATGCAACCTTTGTAGCCGATTTCGAACAAACAATGTTCAGAAAAGGACTTCTTTGTATCAAGGGGTGACGTGTGTCCCCTTTTCACTGGCCACATCCTAGAGGCCTATGTAGGTAGGTATACTTACAGTCCCTAAGGGGTTCCAGCAGAATTTCTCTGTCCTGAGCCCCTGCAGTGGTGAGGACTAGGAGTTGATTCGCCTGCACACTTGGTCGTGTAGACTGTGAGGACATGGTGAGGGAACTGTTTTGTTTTGTTGTAAAACACAGAGATCGGGCCTGAATTCCCTCACCCTCTTCCCCGTTTGAGTTCAGAAGGGAGTTGGCTTTTATATCTTGCGGGGAAAACGCTCTCCAGAAGGCATAGGAAGCCCCTTAGGATTCCTTCCTGCCCGAAGAGCACTTTGCGTTGGATCCAATGCAGAGAAGCCCCGGGCTCTTACAACTGCACTGGGGCTGCGGCCACTGGGAGAGCAATAAACGGAATCGGTTTCCCACGCTGTTCCCCTTTATTTCCCAACCCTTCCAAAACCCACCAACGAATCTAGATCTGTGGCTCTCACCCAGAGAGTCCTTGAGGCATGTGCTAGTCCCGGACCATACAGCGGTGCAGCTAGTAGTTCCCTTCCCTCCACCCATGCTCACCAGCAGCAACTTCGTTGCAGGTAATGCCTTGAAGCCCTGGAGCCCAGGAGTGCGCTGAGCCCATTGAAGCCGCGTGGCACCCGCTCGCGGCTCCTGGGCGCTGCCAGCCTAGGATGCTCCCGCTTTTAGCGAGCGCAAGCGAGGAGGACCCTGGCAGCAACGAAAGTGCCAAGCTGTGAGTCTTTCTAGCCTCCGGAGCCACAGTGCGGGAGCCTGCCTTCCATGCGCAGTGAAGTCCAAAGCTGTGTGGAGCAAGGCAACCTAGTCTTCTCAACTCATGTTGAATCCGAAACTACATTTCGTTTTACAGAGTCATCTACTACTTAGTGATTCAGGGGCGACTCGCCCCGTACAGCAGACATTCAGTTTGGAAACCAAATTTTGCGTTTGGAATTGTGTGGTGCTGCACCCCACAGCTGCAACTGTTGGGTGGAAGCCCTAGGTAATTCTTCTCCTCCGGTTACCCTTCTGTGACTTGGGGCCATTCATCGTTCTCTTCAGAGTTCTGTGTGATTGGCAGGCAAGAACGGTTAGTTCCAGGGCCAGGCTGAGGGCTAGCAGGCACAGCCCACCCTCGTGAGCCACAGTTTAAGCCTAAAAGAAGTGGTGCTCGGAGAGGAATTTTCCCATGTGCCTGTGGGGCGATGCGCATATCCCTGTGCACTCCCGGCTCCCTCCCTCCTACCTTCCTCATTCCGTGTTGGGTAGAGGAGCTGAGAGTGTCCTCTCTTGGCATGGGAGAAGATTTGTTTTGTTAATCTGTCCTTGTCCAAAATAGAGTTGCCAGAAAAGATAAAAATTAACAACAAGGCCTCTCCATCCAGCTCTCCATAGCCTAAAGAAGGTGAGTGGGGGTTGTGCGGGCTGCCGGAAAGTTCTAGCTGGAACAGCTTATTCAGAGAACACTGGTCCTCTGCACAGACATTCACTTCACCCCAGCTCCCATTGACTGCCTTGGCCTGAAATGTGTGATGGGTACAGAGATGGACCAATCTAGAATTAATCTTCTGAAGAAGTTCTCCATCTGCGAGAAGGTGGGAGTCCTGGTCAGCAAAAGAAGAGGACTCCCTCTGTAAAACTACCCCGTATTTCCCTCTGCACCAAGACTTCTGATCCAGACACTGAGGGAGGGCTGGGATGGCCAGGGAGATGCCCAAATGGACTCTGCCTCCCGCTTCTGCTTTCTACTAAACCAATAACAGCCAAACACCGCCCTGGAGACATGCTCTGTGAGCTGGCAAGAAAAGAGCAGAGACCAGTATGGCCAGAGGCTGGGAAAAATTACCAGTTTTGCAGAGTCACTAAAGGTGCTGGAGTCAGTGGGCCATGCCCTTCAGGGACGTGTTCCCAAGTCCCTGAAACGTGGAAAAGCCTAGGACAGAGGCAACGGTGAATCCTAAGTGACCTTGGCTTGCTGACATCCTGCCCCCGTCCCCCTGACAGCTGGAATCTGGCTTCTTGCCTGGTAGTGAGGATCCTCAGGAAAGGAAGGTAACCCAGCTGCAGAAGGCACACCCGCATTCAGCAGTCTCTCTCCAACCCTCAATGAGGATTTACTGTGTATAGAGCCCAGGGACCAGGGCAAAAATAACCGGGTCTCCGCTTGAGCATCTTCTCAGTCATGGCTTTCATAATTATGACATATATATCAGGCATCAGCAGAGAAGCTGGTACCTACTGAGGAGGGGTATGTTGGGTCCTGTCCTCTGCTGAAGCCAACATAGAGCCATTTTATTACAGCAGCTTGATTACTTACAAGAGACCCCTGACTGAGATCCGACTTGTGGAAGGTTAGAGTGGGGGTGGGGTGGGATGGGGGAGGCTCATTGCCCTTACATCGGAGATTCTGGCCACTCCCAACTTTTGTATGTAATTCTGCCCTAATTACACGTAGTCTCAGGGGGACTGAAATCCAAAGACTGGGTGATGGACTGAAGGGGCTGGCAGTTCTGTCTATGCAGCTCTGAAGACATCATCCGTGCTGGAGTGGGACTTTGGGGTCACACTCTAAGTTAAGTAACCCCCCACCCGTGCTTCCTTGGTTCCCCAAGTTGAACTTCTGTGGGATTCCATTCAGTTTGGAGCCCTGTAAGGGGGAGTACATGTTTATATCTCCCCAGAAAAGAAGATTTTTAAACACACTCCTTGCATCCCTGCCCTAACCTGGCAGAGCTGTGTCTAAGGATAGGTTGTCCTGGGTGTGGACATGTGTGTGTGTGGGGGGGGGGGGGAGGAGCTGTAATCTAATCAGACCACACTTCTTTGGGACCTTCTGTCAGCTCCTCAGCTCTCCAGAGCCTTGTTCCCTGGTAACATGGGGTGAGTGGGTGGGTGCCCCTGGCAGTACCTTAGCAACAGCCTTTAGGTGAAGGCCGCACTTGCCAGGAGCTCTCTGCAGTTCTGGAGATCAAGAACAGCAGAGGCAAGGATTTCCCTCCTGCTACTTCCCAATTCCTCTCGCAGAACTTAGGGTTTGTCCTCAGAGCTTCTGAGCTGAAGCCCTGGAAAGCACCTGGCTGGGCAAAGAGCTGGCAGTTGGAACCCTGTGTGGGGGTTCATGGTCCTGGCAGCAGTGGGTCTCACTCATCTTAGACAACCTTAGCTGTGTGGGTTTCACAGCCCCTGAGCTGCAGGTTTGCCTGTAACTGGATAAACTCAGCCACTTGTGCTCCGGGTTTCCTGAGTCCAGTATTCATGGGCATCCAGGAATCCCTTTCCCTACCTCCCATCTCAGGGCTGAGCTGTGGCTGCCTGGGGTTGAGGGAAGCCCCCATATCTCATCATGCCAATAGCGTTGGGGGTCTCATCATGGGACTAACACACTGAGGTCACGTTCTGACACACTAGCATATATTCTGTATTCGAGCTTCTAGTAAGGCATTTTTTAAATTATAAAGTGTGTCACTAGAAAAAAATAAGTGTCCGTTAAGTGTTCACAAAGCCCCGGAGCACATGGGACCTGGTGGTTCTGGTGAACATGAATAAGCCAGTTTTCACATTAGAGAAATAACAGTTCTTGAAGAAATGTAGCACTTTTAAAAAGAGGTTAATTAATAAACAGCAGGTAATTGTTCATGGCACGATGTGGCAGAGGGTAATTTTCATTTTTGAGGATGGAAGGGCCAGATACCCCTCCCCACTCAGCATTTCTCTGTAATAATCACCTTGGCTTCCCTTCCGTCTTTAATTTTTACAGCTGGAGCTGTTTATCATCGCTCCAACTTTCACTAAAAAAAAAAAAAAAGGAAAAACTATCACTTAAACAAAGCTATTGAAAACTCGGCATCATATGTGGGTTTCTTAACATAAATAAATCATACAAACCAAGATTTATGTTCAGGGAGTGATGTCATTCATTGAAGGCTGCCTTCCCAATCAGATTGTGCGCTCTCTCTCTCTCTCTCTCTCTCTCTCTCTCTCTCTCTCTCTCTCTCTCCTCCCCTCCCCTCCCCTCCCCCTCCTTGTGTGTGTGTGTGTATGTGTGTGTATGTGTGTGTATGTGTGTGTGCAAGAGCGAGAGTGAGAGCAAGAGAGAGAGAGAGAGAGAGGAGGGAGAGGGAGGGAGGGAGGGAGGGAGGGAGGGAGGGAGGGAGGGAGGGAGCAAGAACACCCTCTCTCTAGCATCCTGGATGCTCTTCAGTTTGACTCAAGTCATAGAAACAATCTTGCCTTGGGTCACCCCGGCAGAGCCAGGTCTATGTGGCAAGAACATCTTTTTCCTCTGCAGTTGAGGAAGAAGAAGGCTGGGCTTGATCCAAGAGCTCGGTCCACTCCTGGTTGTTGCTCACGACCCCTCAGGTCTGGTGAGTTTTAGAATGAGGTCCATGGAGGGAAGGCTCCCCTACAGAAGCTTAACCCTGCTGAAATGACCGAGGGACTTTGAAGCCACGAAGAGATAAAGGAAAAATCAGGATAGATGTACCGTAGAGCACTACTGTGTGGCCACATGAGACAAATTGGATGGACCTCCGAAGCGTGAATAGATGACTCTGGTCATTAGAGGCCACACATCTTGTGGCTCACAGTTCAAAATGTCCAGAATCAGAAAATCCAGAGAGACAGATTGAGGGGAGGTAGAGGGACGAAGGGATGACTACCTTGTGGAGGGCCCTGTGATGCAGACATTCTGTAGTGAGCCATGGTACAGGCTACACAAAGTCGAGCTTTAACTGTCACCATTCACTTCCCCAGATGAGTGTTACAGTGTGTGACCCTAATAAACTTGTTACTTACAAATCACTATTCAGCATTTGAGGGTTTTTTTTTAATTAAAATATAATTCCATGAGAAATCAGCATTCATATGTAAGGAACTCTTCTTCTAACTTTCCCCAACAGACATGAACAAATGCTATTCACCCCAAATATGGCACTAAGGACGGACCCCTAGAACTAGTGTTACAGAGGTTTCTAGCCACCAAAATCAAGGCTGGGGTTGCTGGCAGGATCACAAGCAACTTAAAAGCTTCCCCTCCGAGCACTGGTTAACTGCATCTGTATCCCAGGGAAGGGAGTGATGATGCCTTTATGGTCCTAAGTACCCTCCCACCTTGAGAGAATGTTAGTAGGTTCAACCTTGCAAGGGTTTCTGGGTTTCTAATATGTAATCACAGTTGCTCTGGGTTCAGGACAGCTACGGCCATGCTCTGCCCAGAGGAAAAAGCTCCACAACTCCACGCTCATGTTCAAAGCTTTAGCTTTCAAAGTGACCACACAAATGCAGAATGGTCCCAGCATCCTCGAACAGTTTGGAGAGTAGCCTACAGACACCAGGTCCAACACTTAGGAAAAGGGTGAGCCTGTGAGTGTATTCTTTACGGCTACCCCTGCAGCTGGAGGGCTCTACTGTGTAGGTTTGAACTTAACCTGTCCCTTCTTTGGATGTAATTAACCAAAATCAAAGCATTTCTACCTGTTTCTAAGGGGTGAGTAAAAAGTGCTCCACCCACTCCCTGTGGGTTACCAATCAGCCACGAGTAAAAGAGTGTTATTATAACCCTAACCCTGACCCCAGTGTGCATGAACCCTGGCAATTCCATGAAGAGTTAAATAGAGCCAGTCGCTGAAGGTCACATGGTGTGTGACTTAAAAAAAAAAAAATGCCCAGAAGAGGCAAAGCTACCAAGACAGAATGTAGATTTTGGCTGCAAGGAACAACTGAGAAAGTAGTGATGTCCCCTGTGTGGCAGGTGGCAGTTCTAGGCCTGAGAGCAGGTGAGCCATACACCTAGTGTATCTTCAGCCTCCAGACGATGATGGCAGAGGTTCATTGGGGGAAACACAGGAAAATATCGCTGACCCAGATCAGGTGCCCAACAGATTGAATTGTGCAGCTTTTATTCTTCAAGAGTCACTGCAAGAGCTGGAGAGATGACTTAGCTCTTAAGAGCACTTGCTGCACCCACATGGTGGTTCGCAAGCTTCTGTAACTAGGGGATCTAAGGCCCTCCTCTGGCCTCCATGGTACACATACACAGAGGCAAAAAGTCATTGCACACCACTTATGTACTATGCAGTTACAGGCCACAAGAATACAGCAGTGACCCAATTAGAAGGGCCTCCAGTTTTGCTTGAGGTCACATCTTTATGGAAAGGCAAGGCTGAATAGTAGGCTACAAAGTTAAGAGTGCACTGAGGACACAGAGGGGATGAGGACTTGGCCCAGGAAAGGTTTAGGATATAACTCTTAGGACTTCACATGTCAGAAGGCATCTTTCCCCAGCAATAGCTGATGGATAGTTGAGCTGGGAATAGAATTCTAGTGTGTAGAGACAAATTTTTCATTCAGAGCTAGAGTGTTGGTCAGCATTGTTTTTCTTCCAGGGGAGCTGAGGGAGATTCCACTGCCTCAGGTTTTGTGTGACTTGCTTTTTCTCTTGGAAAAGCATAGAATCTTCTGCCTGAGGTGTTTCCATGTTTTCCCGAGTGTGTGTCCTAGAGTGGGTATCTCTTTCCATCTGCAGTGGAAACTTTAACTTTTGGCAATTTTCTTAAAACATACTATTGGTGATCTTCCACTTTATGTTCTCCGTCCTTGAATTTTGCAACTTGAGGGTTGTGGTACTTTCCTGTCCTCGTATAGGACATGCATATGCCAGATGTCTGTCTCCCCTTGACTGGCTCTCAGATTCAGGGCTGGTTGCGTCCATATTTGAGCTCCATCACTGGGTGGTGGATCCTGAATGCTGTCATCTTGAGGAACTCATTTGGTCTCCCAGGGGATCTTCCAGAGAGCCACTGGAGGAGTCTGGCTGTCTCTGCAGCTCTGGAGAATAAACCTTGGGAGTTTTGCTAACAGAAGAGAAGGACAGTTAGTTGCTCCATGGGGAAGTGAAGGGGAGCTCGGGATTTATATGCTCATCGCATACTGCCAGTCTAAATTGCTGATTATAGCAACTCCCACACTCCTCCCAGGAACATTCTTATTAACCCTGAGTTTAGGGTGCTCTATCCTCCAGCCCAGGGCAATTTTTCTCTTGCTCTCTGTGTTCTCTAGGACTTATATAGACTTCAGCTGTGATTCCAGACCCAGCTAGTTCCTGTAGGAGGGAGTCACAGCCCTGATACTCCAGCCCCAACACAGGCAAGGGAAGGAGCAGGCACATCTGTGAAGATGATACACTGAAGTGAGATGTAACCCAAAGGCGCGGAGGGATGTAACCCAAAGGCATGGATGGACGGTAACTTCTTTGCCCTGTACCCCAAATCTTCTTCACCCTCATTCTGGTGAAACAGCTCTCAGAGGTCCCAGAGTGATCTTCCCCATAACCACAGCCCCCCCCCCCCGGAAGTTCTTGCATCTGGGTCTAGAGGACAGAGCCCCTCCAGGACCTTGTGGTGACTGTCTACTCTGGTCTTCCAGCCTCCTGCTTCCTGGGCATTCTGAGGAGGGCAGGAGACCCCAAGGGAGGAGCCTGGGACAGGGGAGTCTCCCAGACCTTCCTCTTGTCATAATATCCTCCTGCTTTAACTCATGCTCAGTCACTACAGGTTTTCATGTAGTTCAAGGAGCAGTGCTCTCCCAGCAAGCTTCTGGCATCTTCTGTCCTACATGGGACCCTAAGTTGGATGAATTCAGCAGCTCTGGCAGCTGAAGCAGCCTCTTCCTGCAGAGGAAAAAAAAAAAGATGATAAAGCTGAAGCAGGCCCCTCCTGAGACCCTCCTGGGTAGAGTCTGGGTCACTCTGAGGCTCACCTTGACTCCAGCCAGGTGTAATAGGGACACTGCGGTTGGGTTGGGGGCTATCCTCACTGTAGCCTCTATCCAAATAACCCTGTGATCCCACGCAGTCACCTGTTGGGTAATGCTGGACTCCCTGCAAATGAGCCATGGCAGAAACAGCTGCCCTAGGCTCCAAGGCTTTTATAGGTTTGCCTTAAAGATTTTATTCCAGAAAAAACCCAAAGCAATTAATTCAAATTACAGAGTAGTCGTTTGCGATAATATTTGCTTTAAATATATGGTTTTTTCTTAAAAAAAAAAAAACCCTCAGCTGTGGGCCTTGAGTGAGTTCGAGGTGAAGGACACCTTGAAATAATTACATTTTTGCTCATTTTATGTTGTGAAAACGGCTTAGTCAATTTGGGAAGAACGTAAAGTGTTCAGCTGACTCCCCTATAAAGGCAGTGCTATTTCTCTTCCCTTCTCTGCCAGCGTGACCACACTGGGATCGTTCGCCCTTTCGCCTCAAAGGTGGATGTCTTCCAAAAGGCGCCCAGGCACTGGCCCAGCTGCCTCTCCGTGCAGTTCTTGGCAGCAGTGAGGAGCAAGGCCTCTTCTGGAGGTCCACCTGATGGGTGGCTTCAGGAAGCCTGGAGGATAGGCTCTGTGTACTGTAGTCCTTGTGCTGACCCACAGCTGGCCAACTGTTCTAGTGGAGGTGTGAGGGAATAGGGGATCCCCCTACCCAGTTTGCCCCAGGAATGGTGATAGGGGCTTGACCAGAGAATGAGTGTAGCTCAGAGCAGGGCAGCGGGCCCAGCTAGGACTGTAGCCAGTATGTGCCTCTGGAGAGAGGCTCAGAGCCTGGAAAGTGGGATTTCATTAAGATGAAACTGTGTCGAACAGCATCAGAATGTGGGTCTGTTCAGAGTGAGGAGCCTGAGTGATGTTCTCACAGATTATCAAGGATCCTAGGCAGGACCCTCCCCTCCCCTCTGCCACACCAGGCACCTGCGTGGGGTATAGGTAAGTTCTCTTTGCGTACCGCTTGCCTTTTCTCTCAATTGTTTTTGGTATTCTGTGGAATTTAAAATTTTCTTTCTATTGTATGTATTTAACATATATACATGTGGGTGTGCACATGTCATACGCTTGAGCAGAAGCCAAAAGACAGTTTCTAACAGCTTATTCTTTCCTTCTACCGCGTGGGTCCTGGGGATTGTCATCGCAGCAGCCCAGTCCTGGGGAAGTTAATCCAGGTCTTACAAGTGCTAAGCAATTACTCCACCATGGAACTTCACCCTGACCCATCTTTACATTTTCTCATGTCTTTTTAAAACAATAAAAGAGGGTCTCATGTAGCCCAGGATAGCTTTGAACTGGCTGTGTTTGTAACTGAAGATAACTCGCTATCTTGTGTTTAGGATTACAAGTACGCACACCCCCTCCAGGATTTATTCAGTGCTGCAGGCAGACCCAGAGCTTCCCATCTTCTGGTCCTGTACCAACCAAGCCACCCCCTGCTCCACACTGACTCCGACACCCCCGTGTTTTTAAGGAATCCACATTTTAATAACGCCCTACATTTTTTTCACTTACAAATTGTTTGCATTTCTGTTACACTTTAAAAAATCCTTGCCTAACACAAAGCTTCCTATTATGTTTTTCTCTAAAAATCTTATGTATTTATGTTTAGACTGAAATATACATCAATGGCCCCAGCTACTCAAGAGGCAAGGCAAGGGGGTCACATGCACCCAGAAGTTGGGAGCAAGTTAGGACAGCACAGCAGAAAGCCCATCTTTAAGACAAAGTTAAGGGGCTGGAGCAATGGCTCAGTGGTTAACAACACTGGCTGCTCTTGATAGAGGTCCTGAGGTCCTGGGTTCAATTCTCAGCACCCACATCGGGTGGTTGTATATCAACTACAAACTCCAGGTTCAGAAATCTGATGACCTCTTTGGGTTCCTTTGTACACAGGGTGCACACTCATATAAAAACACAAACGTAGTCATAAACAAAATCTTTTCAAAACGGAAAACTTATGGGGCTAGTATTTATGTGTTGAAGGTGCTATTTATTTATTAAATATGTGTGAAGGTTTTGCCTGCTTTGCATGTGTATGTACCCCATGCTCTTCCAGGTCAGAAGAAGACATCAGATCCCCTGGTTGGCCTGCAGCTTGTAGACCAGGCTAGCCTCGTACTCATGGCTATACACCTGCCTCTGCCTCTGCCTCTGCCTCTGCCTCTGCCTCTGCCTCTGCCTCTGCCTCTGCCTCTGCCTCTGCCTCTGCCTCTGCCTCTGCCTCTGCCTCTGCCTCTGCCTCTGCCTCTGCCTCTGCCTCTGCCTCTGCCTCTGCCTCTGCCTCTGCCTCTGCCTCTGCCTATGCTTCCAGAGTGCTGGGATTAAAATTATCCCAGCTGTAACGTGCTTTGAAGTATAGCATGTCTTTCCAATTCTGTGGGGTTTTGTTTAGGCTACTGTGCTGGCTAGTTTTATGTCAGCTTGACACAAGCTAGAGTCATCAAAAGGAAGGAACCTCAGCTGAGGAAATGCCTCCATAAGATCTGCTGTAGGGCATTTTCTTAATTAGAGATGGGTGGGGGAGGCCCCAGCTGATTGTAGGCGGGGCCATTCCCACTTACAATTGTCCTGAGTTTTATAAGAAAGCAGGCTGAGGGCTGGAGAGAAGGCTCAGCAGTGAAGAGCACTGACTGCTCTTCCAGAGGTCCTGAGTTCAATTCCCAGCAACCACATGGTGGCTCACAACCACCTGTAACAGCGACAGTGTACTCATATACATAAGATAAATAAACCTTAAAAAAAAAAAAAGAAAGAAAGAAAGCAGGCTGAGCAAGCGATGGGCAGCAAGCCAGTAAGTAGCACTCCTCCGTGGCCTCTGCATCAGCTCCTGCCTCCAGGTTCTTGCCCTGTTGAAGTTCCTGTCCTGATGATGAACAGTGATGTATAAGTGTAAGCCAAATAAATCCTTTCCTCCCAACTTGTGTTTGGTTGTGATGTTTCATCTTAGCAAGAGTAACCCTAACTAAACAAATTTATCTGCTTTCCATGTAAGCATGAGACTGGTCAGTTTCCATCAGGAAGGTCCTGTTTACACACTGAATCTGCTCTCTCTGGCTCAGGAGTCCTGCCTGTCTAAGGCCCCCGGCTTCAGCATCACGGACACTGGCCCCCTCTCTGCCTCTGTTACATTTCTTGGTTTTCACTGTATGAGATGAAACATACATTTGGGCGAGGGGTTTAAGGCTTTGAGATAAAGTAGACATTTTTCTAGATAGATGCTAAGGGTCAAGCTTGGCCGAAAAGAAAACAGAAAGCTATATACGTCATGAAGAACAAATAAAAGCCGCCGTTCCCCACAGAGTCCTCTGCCTGTGTGGACTGCAGACAAGTTCTTCCAAGAGGCAGACGTTGCCTATTTTAAATAGGACTTTCTAGGATGTAACAAACGGAGAAAATGCTCTGTTCAAAAAAAAAATTGTTTTTTGAGACTGACTAGGTAGAGTGTTGGCTTTGAATTTGTGATGTTCCTGCCTCTGCCTTTCAAATGCTGGGGTTGTAGGCCAACAGTAGCAAACCCGGTTCCTCTTGTGTCACTTGAAAGACTTTATGTCACATCTTTCTAGTTCCTCATGGGACACCAGATCTGCTGATGCCTTAATTGTGGATGGAAATGTTTGCCATGCTACCCCACTGACCCATGTTTGGATCCCAGGACCCATGTAGAAGCCAGATCCATAGTAACATACATAATCCCAGCCCACCAATGGGGAAATAGGTTGAGACAGGGCTGGTAGTCTGGCTTACACAGCAAAGACCCTGGGTAAGTCTGATTCTAACTAACCTATCACAGGCACCTCACTAGAGTTTTGAAACATTCTTGCTGAGACCGGCAGTAAGACAAGTGTACCCCTCACCATTTTATAACTGTTGGAGAGCTGTGACCACCAGCTGCTTCTGTCAGATGCAAAGGAGGAAACCAAGGTACAGGGACTTTGAAGATTAAAGCCCTGTGCCTGGGCTGGTGAGATAGCTCAGGGGGTAAGAGCACTGACTACTCTTCTGAAGGTCTTGAGTTCAAATCCCAGTAACCACATGCTGGCTCACAACCACCTGTAATGAGATCTGCCACCCTCTTCTGGTGTGTCTGAAGTCAGCTACAGTGTACTTAATAATAACTCATAACTAACGACAGCATAATAATAACGAATTCTTTGCGCCTGAGCAAGCGGAGTTGACCCGACTGGAGTGAGCAAAGGTCCTAAAATTCTATTTCCAACAACCACATGAGGGCTCAAAATCATCTGTACAGCTACATTGTACTTACATACATAAAATAAATAAATCTTAAAAAAATAATAAAGGCCTGTGCCTTTAACACCAGTTAAGAGTTCAAAGCCAGTTAAGCCTATATAAGCAAGACCTTGTCTCAAAATCCCTAAAAGAAACAAAGAGCCTATTTATGTAGATGAAATGTGACCTGTGCAAAAATTCTAAATAAATAATGACAAACATTATTGTCATCATGGTCATCATCATCATGAGGTCAGTACTAATCTATATAAAAGGTCAACACATGCACACCCAGCACACATGTACATAACACATATGCATACAGCACAAGTACACACAACATACATGTACCCACAACACATACTCAGAACATATGATCAGAATACATATACACATGGCATACAGTACACACACAGCATGTATGCAGAGAATATAATATGTACATACAATATACATACCTGTTTGTATAACTTCCATATACAAACACACATATATACACACATATATACGCACATATACACACATGTATACACACATACACAAAACATATATACACATATACATATATATATACACATACATACACACACATACAACACATACCATGCACACAGCACAGGACCTACATTGAATATGCCCACAGAAATCACATATGTGTGTGTGTGTGTGTGTGTGTGTGTGTAATAATACATACATATAATATATACACATATTCCATAAATGGCTGCCCAAGGCAGAGGAGGAAGGGAAGTATGGGATCATGAAAAATGACAGAGGCAGGTGCCGAGGAGTGGCAGCCACACCCATGAGTGAGGAACTCAGGTAGCTGGACTCCTTAGTTTTCTAACGGGGTGGGGGGGGGCACAGGGGGCAGACACAACACCTCAGGCTTGGCTGGAAGTGCTCAGTTACCCAGCATTGCCATCTGTCTCTGTGTCTCTTTCTCCTCCTGTGTGCCCTTTGCCTCCCCAAATCTGACATTCCCGGAGTCCTGAAAGGCTGAAAGGAGGAGGGCATGTCCTCCCTCCCCGTGACCACCCCATGGGTCGCTCCTGGCCCACAGATCCTGTTAGCTTGCCCAGTGCACTTGCCCAGTGTCTGGGTGGTCTGCTACATTGACTCCTCCGGAAACCTGATGCCCTCCAGCCAGTGCATCTGTCTGGTAGATTTCCAGTGGGAGGGGCAGGGCTGCCTCCCCGAAGCACAGAGCCTGACAGCCACACCACAGCATTCCCAGGCTGCAGCAGGGGGATGCCCCCTCCAGTCTCAGGGTTTAGGAGCAGAAGGACCAGCTGGTCCCAGCTGCAGCTCAGCGGGACAGAGACCATGAGAAGAGATTCCCCCCACCCCGTCCTCTCTACCTCCCCATTCCAGTCCTGTCTACCCTCGTGCTGGAACCCACACCAGCCACTTCAGCTTCCTCCAAGGTATGCTGAGGGGGACTCTAGATTCCCAAAGTGGCTTCCACAGCTGAAGGAAGCAGCTGGAGCTGAAACTTGCCTCCTGCTGGCCACCAGTGTGTTCTTTCAATCTTATGTGCCCACCCTGTCATCTGTCTCTAAGCTGACTTCTTCCTCTGAACAAGATTTTCACACTGTCTGTGTTTTCCACAGGAGGAGCTTGCCCTTACCAAGGTCACAGAGCTGAGCTGAGCTGAGCTCTGTGACCTTAGATGCTGTCTGTGGTAGTGTGAGGCATATGAAGAAGGGGAACTTCTCTGTGGCAGTGAAGAGACACAGGGAGATGGGTCAGGGGCTCGGAACAAGGTCACCTGAAGGATGCTGAGTTTGAGGGTGTCAACCAGCTCTAATTATGTCATTCCTGATTCTCCTGCCCAACTTAGTTGTCAGGACCTGGGGAAGAATGCCATGTCTGAGTGTCCTTGGAAGTGTAATCTCTTAAGAGGCTGAAACCACCACTCTGAGACAATGTTTTTAATGGGACAACCATTTTACTTAGCTCAATTCATTGAGAAGGGTGAATCCAAAAGACAAAATGGAATCAAGACCTTTTGGGCAGCCAAGAGACTAAGGACTTTGCCATGTACACCCATTGTAGATCCTCACAGGAGGAAACCAGGAGTCTAAGGATCTTCACTGAGGACACCCATTGTAGATATTCACAGAACAGACTAACTCCTGAGACAAGAATCCTAGACATGTTCACTTCGTCCTGTTCATGGAAAGGGACAGCTCAGAGTGTGGAGAACACAGATCTGGAATTCACAGACAGTGGAAAGGGCCTGCCAGATAAGTGGTCTCTGAGGGACATCTAGAAAGTTCTATGTCTATTTCAACCTCCTTCCTTCCTTCCTTCCTTCCTTCCTTCCTTCCTTCCTTCCTTCCTTCCTTCCTTCTCTCTCTCTCTCTCTCTCTCTCTCTCTCTCTCTCTCTCTCTCTTTAAAATATTGTTTATTTAATGTATATGAGTACACTGTAGCTATCTTCAGACACACCAAAAGAGGGCGTCAGATCCCATTACAGATGGTTGTGAGCCACCATGTGGTTGCCTGGAATTGAACTCAGGACCTCTAGAAGAACAGTCAGTGCTCTTAACTACTGAGCCATCTCACCAGCCCCTGTGTCCATTTCAAAGCTAAAGTTTCTACTGACATGCTTCAATAACCCTTATCCTCCCATGTGACATCTCTCAGTGGGGCCATTGATTCAAGTGAGCCTGTTGTCACTGTCCTGGCTAGACTCTGAGGGAACAAGGGCTGTGTTTCTCTCCCTGACATGCTCAGGCTAGCACAGGATGGTGATAATGATGGGTGGCCATGTCTCCCATCCCACTGCAGCATCCATTGCCTCTGGTCTGAGTGGAGGGAGGCACTGCTGTTGCCTCTGGATCTTCGAGGAAGAAGCTGAAGTTCTTCACAGTGGTGATACTTGTGCAGCTGGGAGTCTCACTACCCTCAGGTCCCTGAGGTGAAAGACCAGCACCAGAGGATGTCACACAGAGGACAACCCTGCAGCAGCAGCAGCAGCAGCAGCAGCAGCAGCAGCAGGACACTGTGACGGAATGGCTTCAGGTACCTGAGCTGAGGCTAGACCTGGGGAGAGCTGACAGTTTCCCAGCTTATGGTATCCAGTGAGACAAACACACCGGTAGTTCCTTGCTGCCCTGTGACAGGGCTCAGGCTTCTCATAAGATTTATAGGAGGAATGGTTGGTTAACCTGCAGATCAGGGCTTGGGGGTGGGAGGCCTCAATGGAGCACCACGAAGGGCCATTCAGCTGGGGTTTGAGTCAGCCGCTTTTCTGGTTGCTGTGATTGAAAAATGACTTCTTTCAGCTCGTGATTCGAGGGTGTTATCCATTCCATAAAGGAAGCACGGAACTGCGAGATGTGCGGCTGTGGCACCAGGAGCAGAGGGCTGCTTATTCATATCTCAGCAGATCAGGGAGCAGAGAAAGCAGACAAATTCCTGAGCTTATCTGGCTCTCCTCAGGACCCCAATTCACAGGTGGGTCTTCCCCTGCCCTTAATCCTCTCCAAAAGCTTCAGTCTCCTAAGTGATTCCCAAATGTAGGCAAAGGGACAATGAGGATCAGCCATCAGCCACCCGTCTCAGGTCCAAGGCCAGTTCCACCATCTTGGTGTGTTTCCTGTGACTGGAGTAGAAATCCCAAGACTGAGTGACCATGGACATAGAGGCTCGTTTGGCTTCCGGTTTTGGCAGCTGGGACTCTGAGAACTGGTCCAGCTTCTGGCAAGCGGCCATGCTGCTCTGACCTCTGGCAGGAGGCAGGGTAAGTAGAGCTTGCAGAGGAGACAGACCAGGGGGTTGGCAGCTTCTCCCGGCAGCTGCCCTCACTGGTGTGAACTCAGTTCTCAGCAGAGCTCACTTTCTTGGGAAAGGCCTTCACCTTTGCCCAGCCACCCCGCGGGGTCCATTCCAGCATGTCAGTCCAGTTCAGCCTACCATCCTGGGGCCAGGCTTTACCAGGCACTTAAGAGAAAACCCATTCTGAAGTCATAGCACTTGTTAAACCACTTAGCAGGGTTCCCACTGGTGAAAAGCCAAGGTTGCCTCACTACTGTCTTCCCCGTGTTGATTATGGTCCTCAGAACTGGTCCTGCTGAGCCCCACATTGTGGGCCACCTTGTCACTCAAGAGAGTATTGTGGATGGGCCTGGTGTTGTTTGTATTTTGATGTTAATTCATCTCTCCTGGGACGGGTTTGGACAAGGAATGAGTCATACTCAGGTGACTTCTTGTGAATCCAATCCCCTTATGAATAAGGGCCAATCACTGGGCGAGTTAGGCGGGACTTCCGGGTTGGACAGAGGGAGAGAGGAAGCAGGAGAGAGTTAGGTTCTTTTGATTGGGGGATAGCATGAGGACAAGATAAAATTACTAGTGTGGCCCGGTTTCAATGGTGGATCCGTCAGGATTCGCCACCAGAGGCGAATAGATTTAATAAAGCGTACAAGATTAGGATTTTAGTTGTGCCCAGCGATCGAGTAAGTTTGTGTTGTGTTTTCTTTCATGCGTAAGAGAGAAAGGTATGGCAGCAAAGTGTAGGTTTGCCAGATATACACGGTAAAGGCCGTGGGGGTTTTGAAGCATGGGGTTGGTGTGGTAGTGACCCACCAGTGGCAACTTAGGGCACCGAGTGGAGAGATTTTGGAGCTCTGAGTCAGAGTCTCCATGAGATAAAAACAGGTTGGCTACTGCCTGCCAGTGCGTGGCCGGCCAGGCCACTGAGGCAGAGAGTTGCCGACCCAAGAGCAGGAATGAGACTTTTTTTTTTTTAATATTTCCCACAACAACAGGCAGCCATGACCTCTCTGCACTCAAGAGTGGTCCCTGAGGTCACAGCCAGAACTTTACTTTGTCTGATGCCCACTCAGAGTCTAGCCAGGCTATCTAGAGGGAGATCCTTGTCCAGGGTGAGAGCAGCCACTGAGAAGACTGGCCGCTTCCGTGGGGCCTCACAGCTGTGCAGGCCCCACTGCCTAGCCGTATTTTCCAGTGTCCCTCTGAACTCCGACCTCTGAACATCCCCAAGTGTCTCAAAAGCATCTTGAGCAGCAGCTTCCCCGGGGGAAGAACAGACCCATCGCCCAGCTCTTTCAGGCAGCCTCTCTCAGCAGGAAGCCCTGTTTCCAGCTCCCCTCCTAGATGAGGCCCCTTTATCTTCTCCATGGCTTTATCCTGCGTAATGTCTCTGTCTGTGGCCAAGGGGTAGAAGGTCTCACTCGTCCCACAATGGGGAGAGAGACAGTAAAATTAAAATTGATTGTGTAACCCTGATGGAAGAAATGGCTTTGGCTTCATGAAGTCCCAGTAGAAACACTGAAGTTATTCAGACTCTAGCTCTGTTAAGGTCTGGAGCAGAGAGGGACTGACTAGAAGGGGAAAGGGAGGGGGCCATCCATAGAGGCCAATGTGGTTAGTACCACATTGTCTATCTCCTGCGAGAGTGGACTGATTCTCTTGGTACCATCTGCATAGGTAGTCCCTGGAGTGAGTCCTTTGACCTCAAAACAGCAGAGAGCCATGGATACGAGAAAAGCTTAGGTCCTGGATGCTTATGGCTCAGGATGGAGTCTGGGCAGAGTCAGGCCAGGAGCAGGCTGTGCTCCCCAAAACCCTCAACTGGACTGTCTCTGTGCAGCCTGCTGAAGAAAAAAAGAGAGCCCTTTGGGAAAGAAGAGGGTCCAGAATATTCTTAACTCTTTCCAGAGAAACTAGACCAAGAAACTAGAGGCTCACCCTGATGGTGTGATGACCCACATGTCAGAAGAATAGACAACTCTAACATTCTGCTGTCTCCATATGTGACCAGGCATCAAATACAGAATACACAGCCAATGGGGTCTGAACCCTGATATTTTAGCCCATTTCTTTATTTTATATATATATTTTTTAGTTTTTGGTTTTTCAAGACAGGGTTTCTTTGTATAGCCTTGGCTGTCCTGGAACTCACTTTGTAGACCAGGCTGGCCTCGAACTCAGAAATCCACCTGCCTCTGCCTCCCAAGTGCTGGGATTAAAGGCATGTGCTACCACCGTCTGGCTTCAGCCCATTTCTTAAGGTCACCATTCTGAGGATCTGGGGACAAAGGCAGCGGAGGGCCACATGGACGCATTCTGAAGACATGCTGTCCAGCGGGAATGGAGCAGAGCCCAAGGCTTAACACATCACTATCCAAGAAGCCTCCAGGCTCTGGGAGGTCCTGCATCTTACCCATCTCCCCACCCTACCATGTTTAGGAGTTCCTGCTGCAAGATTGAGTTTGAACTAGAACTAATTTTTACAGCTATGTAGTGGTCATTGTGGGGCCAGGTAGAGGTAGGGCTGACTTGAGCACAGAGCTGTTGTTTTACAATACCTCTGTGTGCAGACATGTATGTATTGTACCTGTGTGCTCAATAATGAGCATGCTCTCTTGCCAGCCCATGCGGGAATGCAACGTATGGGTGTTTGTATATATGCATGAATGCCTGGGGCACTGGGGAGCTGATGTTTCTCCACTCTACAAAACACACTGAACCCTGGCACTTCTAGAGCATCCCAAGAAGCAGGGACTGACGCAGGGAATGACCAGAACGCCAGGTCGGGAGCTGCTTCCACGTACCTCTCAGCCATACAGCCAGTCACAACCCATTCCAGACACCAAGATCTGGCAGTTGATGGAGTCTCTAGACTGCTTAGCTAGCCACATGGGGGTTCACAGCAGGTCCTGAAACCCGAGTGCTGTTGGTAACCTGGGATTGATTTCCAAGTCTGGGCTTTGCTGAGGTTTTGTTGCAAGGATTAAAATTTTATTTGTATTCTTGAAAGGTTGACTACCTCTTCTTCTTTACCAGGTTTCAGAAAATCTAGCTGGAGCCAGACGTGGTTGCTCACACCTATAAGCTCAGCATTTAGGAGGCTGAAACAGAAAGACTGCAATGAGACTCTTCCTCAAAAAAATCAAAAATCAAAGCCAATCCAGTTTCCAGGGGAAAAAAAGTCAATTGAATGTATGCTATTTATACATTTATGCACATGTGTGTGCTGTAGTCTTCAAATACTCGTGCATTATATATATATATATATATGTGTGTGTGTGTGTGTGTGTGTGTATCTGTATATATGCATATATATTGTTATACATATATACAATACATATTTATTACATATGTATGTGTCTGTGTATATACATTGTTATATATGCATATGCACAAGTATACAAATGTGTTCATACATGCCTGTGTGCCTCTGTGGATGTGTGTATGTTATGATTTGCATATGCTCATGTTTATGCGTGTTCTATATTCTGGTACATGTGTGTTCACAGATGCATATTTCTGTGCCTAACTCTGTGTGTATGCTGTATGCTGGGTATATATTGTATGTGTGAAATAGTCTGGATATTCTCATGCATGTTTGTGCAATAGTTGATCTATTCATGTATGTGTGTGCGAGTGTATTCATGAATGCACAGCTCCGTGTCTGTGTATGTATGCTGTAATCTGTATACACTCTGAGCATTCATGCGTCTGTTTGCACAGGTGAATGGCACGATTTATTTCAAGCAGCTGGCTCATGTGACTGCAGCCCTGGCAGGTGTGCTGGTATGGAAATCCCGGAAGAGCTGAGGTTGCAGTCTGGAGTCAGGAGGGACAATCTCTCCTTCTTGAGAGGCCTCTGTCACTTCCCATGAGGCCTTCAGCTGACGTTAGGAGGCCACCCACAGTGCCGAGGAGCCCTGCTTTCCTCAAAGACTACTGACTCTCAAAGATCTTCCCAGCAATGGCAAACCACTGTTTGATTCAACACGTGGGTGCCACCTTTCATCACTCTGAACTCCTCAGCGCCTGGGAACTGCACGTCCAGCTCCCTGGGGGTTCAGGTGAGCGGAGAGCAGTGTGGTTTCTTTAAAACAAACAAACAAACAAACAGACAAAGGCTGTGGCTGGGATGTTGCTTGACATCACATTTACCTAAGCATTCAAAGTACAAAAATAAAGAAGTAAATGGCAAACAATAAATAAAATGTAGCCATAAACACTTATCTCCTCTGCTCATGGGCAGAGCTTGAGCTGGGGCCCTGGAGCTGCAGGAGCAGAAGAGCCTACAGGCTGGCCAATAGGACTCGGGGCATCTTCCAAGGAGAGGGAGTGAAGATATCTGATCTTCTCTGAGGACAGGAGATGTGATGGCCCCATGGACAGCTGAGAGCAGAGACAGAGCTGAAGCAGGCCTGTGTGACTTGGGCCCCATGGACATTCAGCCTTACCACTATTCTCTCCAAAAAGCCCACCTGTCTCCTGGAAAGATGCCTGAGTCACACGGGAAATAGTCAGGGAAAGGGACAGACAGAGAGCCTGCCACATACCCCACAGGGGTCACTGAGGTGGAGGTATTGTCAGTTTATCCTTGGCATGTGCTTTCGGTGAAGGGTAAAACCCTTTGTCTGCTGAATCTAAATTCTCAGCACTGTCTCCCTCCTGACATACCCACTACATTCCTACCTCACCGCCCATACCATCAAAGGAGAAGCAAGGGGCTCCTGTTCTGTAAACAGCCTGGCCTGGGGGTGGAGGGTAGAGCACGCTGCTGACTGGATCTGAATGGTACATTTACCTATTCAGGGGGACAGTAGAGAAGGAGGCCTGGAGTCTGACAGCTCAGGCTTTTGAGCACCCTCAGCAAGGGTTCACAGATCCTATGACAGTGCTGTCCCAGCAGGGATGTGCCCCTTGAGAGAAGCAAGGAGAATGGATTTATCCTCTGAGCCAAGGAATTGTGAGTGAATGCTTCTATGAGTGGTTGGACAGAGGCCCAGGGCTCTTAATCTGTGAAGGTCACTACCATAAGGGCCCATTGCCTCAGGACCTGCAGTGGGCCAGACTATGCTGGAGTCGACATTATCCCAGAAGCTCCTCATGTCTCCTAAGCTCACCAGCCTTGTTTCTAGTCTCATCTCCAGCTTTGCCTTTAATGCCCCCAAACTCTTCCCTGGCGCCTGGCTTAGAAAAGGCTGAAATATATAGACTGGGCTATGTCTTGGCCTGATGAATAGATTCGGGGTCTGCTGATTGTCAAAGTCCTCCAGTCACAGGAAGCTTTGGGGGCACAGAGCAGGGAGACGGAGACCACTTAGGATGGCCCTCTTTCTGCTGGAAGAGAACTGGAGCAGTGTGTGCCTCTACTACATATAAGAACACACACACACACACACATCCTGAGCAGCAGAGGCTTTGGTAAGATTGTAAAGTTTCTGAAGGGAGCACCCTGCTCTGGTCACCCTGCCCCTGGTAGCTGTGCTAAAGAGCCAAGCAGATGACTTGGATCCACCCCCTCTTGTGAACAGCTTTTAACCTGGAAATTATAGTGCCTTTACCCAGACTCAGAGAAGACCCCTGAAAGATCAGTTGATTTGGAGGTGCCATCTTTCCTTACCGGCCTGGCATGGTTCCCTTCCAGCTTTCAGCCGAGGACTTCTGAGCCACATGCTGTCATGGCCAGATTTCTCTGGCCATTCCCTGGTTCTAGGCAGGAACACTCAGGCACAGAGTTTGGGGTGGGGCGGGGGGCGGGGGAGGACGGAGAATGCAGAGCTGGCTGTCTTTAGTTAGCTATTCCCAAAATGAGCCTGTCCCAAGCACAGGATTTTCTATCTATTCTCCTTACCCACTACATACCCTGGCTAGAGCTGATATTCCAGGCTTTTATAGAGCCCCACTTCCTCTTCTCTGATTTATGTTCCTGGGGATGAGTTTTATAGGAAACAGTCTCTGAGCTCCTGTGAGATAAAAGGCTGCCCCTGCTCCTGCTAGATGGAGACACTCACCCCACCCCTAATAGGTCTTCTCACTCCGGGCTCAGGCTGCGGCCTCCCACAAAGCTGCTTCTGTCTGCCCATCAACCTCTGCCTGACGTGTAAGAATGACCTGTAAGACTCTCCTCCCCAGTCAAGGCCATCAGGGATATGCCCCACCCCCATCTTAGTTGTGTAACAGTTTTCTCTGAGATTGAAACATTTTATCCTACAGGGAAACTCCTTAAACAGGAAGGTAAACAACTCAAAGGAGCTTCAGGAAGTCCCTGAAACTGACTAGACTCTCTAGGCCCCTTCCTGCTGAGAGTCACCCTCAGACAAAAAGAGCAAAGCTGCTAAGGAGACTCAAGACCAAACCAGCTGCCTGGAAGAAGCAAAAGCCAGTTCATCTGCCTAGGAGAACTTTAGACCAACTAAATCACTTGGAAAAAGCACCCTCCAACCTGTTGAGCTGTCTACAGGCTATGCAGTGCTCTTCACGTTCCAGCTTTTGTGGTCTGTCACCTAAGCTAGGGTGGGCTCTGGTGATATAGCTGTCTTTGAGTCATTTTCTGCTCCAGTAAGTAACCCCTCAGTCATGTTCCTGAAAGTAACCCTCCTTCCACCCCATAAAAACCTCATGGCTCACCAAGTTGGAGTTTGGTGATAGCTTCACATTGTTCTGTTTTAGGTTACTTCTCTGAGTTAAGTAGGCATGTGAGGGTCTTCCCCGGAAAGGTTTTGTCACACAGCACCCTTCACCTGTGGCTGCCACCTCTTGCTGACCATGGATGTTACCTGGAGATGACTGACATCCTCTTTTCTAACAGGGTCCTACCAAGGATACCACTCTTCCTTTGTCTACCTCCTTCCTCCTCTCCACCCCACCCCCACCCCACCCCCCAGTTTCTCAGAAGTCTCTCACTCTAAAGGCAAGCAAGCTCCTAACGGCAACTTGAGCACATCCTCTGGGCCTTCCATTCCTCATGCAACAGGGTATTCACAAGGCTCTCAGCCCCGACCGGTTTGAGGATACCCTGAGCTATTGCAACAAGCATAGTCTTGCTTTGTTGGCTCACATTTGTGTCACCTCTGCATGATAACTCTCCAGTGATAACCATGTTGTCAGCACCTGGAATGAGATGGCCCCTGTGGGAATCACTGACACCCACTGCCAGGCACAGTACGTCACCCACCATTCAATCCTAGCGCAGAGAAAGGGAGCAGAAAGCATTGCTGTCCCCTCCCCCTCCATACCACGCACAGGGTTTGTGTGTGAAATGTCCCTCTCTAACTAGGGGAAAGAGGAGAAGACTCTAGAAGAGACCTCCTGCCTTCCCTGAGGCGCTGGGGTGGCTGCAGGGCCAGGCTGACTGCAAGAGTGGGCCAGACCTCCCAGCAGGCTGCCTGTCCAAGGAAGACTCTGCAATTGGTGTCCAGCCCTCACCCACTCTCCCCCCTCTAATTGGGACTGAAGATTTCACACTCTGGAGCCGGGATGGTGCTTGTTTTGGCTGGCCCAGCTCAGGCAGCCCATCCTTGCAGACCCCGGGTTGCATAATGGTGAGGTATCCGCTTACACTGGCTCCCTCCTTGCGACAAGGCCTGGGCAGCCTTCCTTGGGTGGAGCAGCCTCCCTGGGAGGTACCCGGCCCCACCGGGCTAGGGGTAGGGTCTCTTGGGCCTCTTGACCCTGTAGCAGCTGGCAGTGCCACACGGTGCCTTGGCTTCCAGGAGCCAAAAGCAGTCACCTCTGGCCAGAGTTGGCTCTTGTGGGTGTAGGCGGGCGAGGGGCTGCCTCCACCCACTGATCACATCTCTTCCCAGCCTCCGCGTCATCCTTGGCTCTGCCAGAGCACTGTGGGCCCTGGGTCAAGAGACAGCAGTGTTGTGGAGGGGCCAGATTCAGGAAATGGCCTGCCGGGTGCCCTTGCTGCTGCCTGGGCCCCTGAAGGAACTTTGGGAGCAGCATCTGGCTCCCTCGTGCCAATGGGCCCCTGGACATGGCCCAGCTGGCCCAGGTGTGAAGATGTCCCAGTGTGCAGGGCCCTCACAGCCCAACAGCTGTCGCCAAAAGGTGGAGCCAGAGAAATAGGAGATTTGAATAATGGGAGAAAATTATTATGTCTTCGAGTGAGCTGGAGCCCAGCCCTGCTCCCCATGGGTGCGATAACCAGGGACTCTTACGTTTCTTCTGCACAGAGCCAAGGCCAGCCATGACAATACTCACATTGTTTCCTCTGCTGGGGTATTGTTATCCGATGACAGTGCCCTGAAGCACCACACACGTTTGAAACCGTGGGCATCTGTAGGAAAAATGAAAACTGGGGAGGGGGGGAGGGATTAAAGCGGTTTTATACAAGTAGCCTGGTGACAGCCAGGCACACAGCTAGGCAGGACCTGGCACAGAGGGAACTAACTTCAGGCTCCCCGGTAGCCAGTGTCCTGGGCTGTAGAGGTTTCTACCTGTGATAAAACAAGATTGGAACTGGCTTTAATTTCTCACCTAGGGCCAGGTGAGAGGATGGCTCCTGCCAGCTGAGCTGTTGGGTCTCTGCCTCCGGAGTCTGGGAATCGTCCTATTGCTCAGGTTCTGTCTCTGAACAAAGAAGGCACAGGATGCTGTTTGGGGTGGGGGAGGCACCATGTTGCTGACTCATTTAGGGGATAGAACCTAGTTTTCCATCACACACAAAGGTCCAGGAAACCTGTCCATACCCCCACGTAGGAGAGCACCGACCAGCTAGCTCAGCACCCAAGGATTCAGCCCTTCCATGCGCAGCCTCCCATTCCCTCTAGACTGCCAGCCATCTATAAATAATCATGCTGGAGAAGAACAGGAAGCGCTGGCCCCCAGGGCCATGGTTCATCCTGTAGCCAGGCCCACCTGGGAATAGCCCTGTCCTACATCTTGGAAAGGATGGAAGCCACCTCTGAGTTAGCATAGAGTCTGCAAGGGTATCTAGGAGGGACAGCCCTGGGAAGAGGTCCTGGTCCCAGGTATGCTGGACCATCAACATGGCCTGGCTTCCTAGCAACCCCCTCTCTGATTTTCCTGTGTTGGATTGTCAAGCATCTACCTGAACTCTTAAGCATCTCCCTTGTGAGGAATTAGATGGGCTGTGTGTTGGGTCCATTGACTCCTGTACTAGTACAGAGGACTAGGATGCTGGAAAGCCCCAAAGAGTCCTCTTCTGCCCAGCTGTCCAGGAGGAAAAGGAGCTGGGCAGGGGTACAGGTATGCATTGGAGCCAGAGGTTCTTCCCTACCCTGTGACCCTGTGACTCAAGGTGAGCATCAGAGCCTGGTCTCATTCTAGCTCCAGTTCTATCCAGAGAGACATGAATAACTAGCTTCTCAGACTCATACCCTGGCAGGTGCTCTCTCTCTCTCTCTCTCTCTCTCTCTCTCTCTCTCTCTCTCTCTCTCTCTCTCTCTCTCTCTCTCTCCCTCCTGCCCCTGGGAGCATCCCCAATGGGATATTAAAACTTCATAGGAGGCCAGGGCCCAAGGCCAGGAGAACTTTACACCTGGGGCTCTTAGGTTCTCACAGCACACATCTGGACAGCATCTGGTCCTGACAGGTGTGCAGAGTCTGAAACCCCCGGGTGCACCCGCACTACACAGAAAAAAAAAGCTGGGGACCAGCTGAGGGATGCGGGATTCCTACTCTGTGCTTCTGGAGTCTTACTCTATCAATCACCACTATGGTCAGCCGGCCTCGCTTACTGGCCTCTTAGGTTACTTCTCCGTCTTCTAAAGCCTCTTCTGCCTCCCGGGGGCCTGCAGCATACACACCCGTGCTTTGGGCTGGTCGGTTGGCTTCCTTCGAGTGCTGGTGAGATGAGGATGCAAGTGAAGAAATGAGTGAGTGGACGAGGTGATGGATTCGTGGATGAATGTATGAATAAATGGATATGTGAATGGGTGAGTGAGCACATGAGCCAGGCTTCTTAGCGTGGGTATCCTGAGAGAATGAGGTCTCTGGGAGTAGAGAATAGTTCTTAAGGGAGGAGTAACAGGAGAGCCACCCTAGCTGCTATAACAAGGGACCACAATCAGGCAGCTTCCCATGGGAGAATTTCCTCCCCACCCCAGCCCCTCGTGAGAAGCCTAAAGTTAAGCAGTCTGGCATGTTCCTTCCAGAGGCTCTGGTGGCCATAGGTTTTATGTTCTCTGTATGTTGCCATGTTTTCCTGCTGTGTTCCTTGCACAGCCTCTGGCAGACACCACTCATGACAGTTATCAACTGGCATCTGCAGTCCTGGACCCCAGCCCTACCTGGGTGAGGTACCTGTCTTGATGTCCTTCTGACATCAAGTCATTGCATTGAGTGCTGGGATCTCAGGATGGTGTGGAGGTAGCAGCGGTAGAACTGGCCCCAGCCTTAGCAACCCAGAACATCTTGAGACAAGCAATTCAACAGTAGCATTCAGGTGGTAGCCATGCTGTGTGATGACCCATGGGGGACACCTTGGCTTGATCTTCTTGCTTCAACTTTGCCTAGTCTCCACCGTGAGTCTGGACCTCTGAGTCTCTCAGGAAATCAGCTTTCAGTCCTACCTGAGACCCCTAAGATACAGATTCTTCAGGGCTCGTGAGTAGAGCCTTTGGCCTGTGGCCCAGGGATCTCTCAAAAGAAAGCTCGGGGGTGAGGAATGCAGATAGAACTACGGGGATTCTGCTAGGAGCCTGGAGAAATGGCTTAGTCAGTAAAGTACTTGCCACATCATGCTGGCAAGTGGAAACAGGAGGACACCACGTCCTAGTGAGAGACTCTTGTGTCAGAGGACAAGGTATGGATTCTCTGAGGAAGGATAGCTGAGGTCACACAGACACACACAGAGACACACACACTCAGACACGTGCACACACCAGCTGCACACGCACACAGATGTAACATGTACACGCGATCACACACACACACACAAACTCAGACACACAGACATGCACAAACACATACAGGCGCACACAGAGATGCACACATAGACATGCATACACTCACACTCAAAAGCCCTGCTATTTCAGAGAAAGAATGGAGTCCGCCACAGTCAAGTCCATCACTATTCATTTTTAATTAAATGTGGTGCTAAAGGCCATGGGAGAGGCTCTCTTCCCATGGGTGTCCCTTGCAAGGGACACTGCTGCTACTGGGACTGTGCAGCCCTTCAGAAGCACCGCCTCTGGACCACGGACACTCCAAACTCTTTGAAGTCTGCAGCAGTGATCCACATCTGCTTAAAGCTGCTCAGAGACGTGACAATGGAGGCCCCGATCCACGTGGAGAACCAGCGGTCGGGCGGCGCTGTGATTTTGATGGGGACCCCCTTGGAAGCCAGCTGCTCCAGTTCTTTCAGGAGCCTGTCATCCAGCCCCTGAAACAGAGTGCTTCCCCCCGACAAGACAATCTCCCCAAAGAGTGTCTTCTGTATGTCAGCATCACACTTGGTTATGCTGTTAGATGCCATCTGTGCCAGCCCTGGGCCATGAGTGCCCAACTGGTCTGGTGAGAACAGGACCTCAGGAGCCTGGTACAGCTGGTCTCCGATGTAAATGACATTCCCGTCGGGCAGTTTGTACTCCCTCAAGACATCTTCTGCCCGCCGAGAGAGTTCCTCCTCAGGCTCTAGAGCCACATAGCACAGCTTCTCCTTGATGTCATTTGCCAGGGCCTTTTCCAGTGGGCATGGAAAGGCTCGTCCACTGGCCAGCAGCAGCCGGGTGAGGAGCTCTGTGATGTCTTTGCCGGCCACGTAAAGCTTGCTGACTGCGTGAGGCAGGGAGTAACCTTCATAGATGGGGACAGTGCAGGTGACCCCATCCCCACTGTCTACCACCAGGCCTGTGACACAGGCAGAGGAGTAGAGTGCCAGCACTGCCTGGTCTGACAGGTAGAAGGCAGGTACCTCGAAGGTCTCAAACATCATCTCGGCCGTCTTCTCGCGATTCTCCCTGGGGTTCAGGGAGGGTTCCGTCATGAGCACGGGTCGTTCGCTGGGCTTCACGCCCAGTTCCCATTCGAAGAGGTATCTCCAGAGTTTCTCCACATCGTCCCAGCTCGTGACCAGACCCCGGTCAATGGGGTAGTGCAGGCTCAAGGCCTCCTGTTTGTACAGGGCTTCTTCCCCGACAAAGTACTTCTTCTGACTAGCTCCCGTGGGGGGCGCCTTGAACTTCGGGTACCCCACGACAGAGCTGGTGACATGACGGGGCCCAATCTCCCCAGACAGTCCTGCCTTACAGAGTCCAGATCCGTTGTCAAAAATCACAGAAGGAGAATCTAGTACCAGTGGGTTAAACATGTCTGCGGCAATCCCTTCTGGTGACACAAAATACAGCCAGGTGAGCTTTCTTGGACCAGCTCGTGTCACAATAGGTTGCCCTGGAAGTTCACAGGATTCCAGGGTTCCTGGAGGCCTCCCAGGCACAGCTAGCAAACCCACCCCAGTGCCCGGGAACCCTCCATCCTCCTAGATGGTCTGATTTCCTCTCAGGAGCCTCAGACCTGAGAGGTCTTTTCAAGGGTAGTTGCCCAGTATGTAACAATCCAGTGAAGTAACAATTGTCCTTAGTAGGTGTCAGAGTCCTGCAGTGGGGCTCTACACCGGTGTCCTCTCAAGGGTGAGGTAGTAAGCAGAGAAAGCCCTGGGTGATGTTGATAAGCCTAGGGGCCTCACCTCAGAGGTCTCATTTCAGAATGGAGCAGCCTGAGAGCCCTGCCTTGTAAAAGGAGGACATTTCACTTCCCAGGTTCAAGGGTGGTACCTAGCAGACCCCCAAAAGATCTCTTTTTGAATACACACTCGTCCAGGAAGCCCTCAGAATGTCTCCTCGCTCTGTTAGTTAGCGTTGTTCTCTGTGTAATCAATCTCTCTCTCTCTCTCTCTCTCTCTCTCTCTCTCTCTCTGTCTCTCTCTCTCTCTCACACACACACACACACACACACACACACACCATAAAGCACCCAAGAACAATTCCTAGTTCAAGATCAGCTCATGCAGAGGTGGCCCCTCTGGAATTTGTAACACTTGTGTGTGTAGGCCCACAGGACAGTCAAGGCATACGATGTTCAGAAAGTGCTATACAAGGGCTGAGGCTAAGGAGGAGACTGGGAAGGTGTCTGGGAGGAGCCACCTACTATGGCCTCAGACACACAGAGGCACATGCTAGCTCTGAGACCTGGCACTCAACTTGGGGGCTGAGCCTGGACACAGTTTCCCTTTTCCCTGATGATGGAGGGAGCCTTGGAAAGGTGGGTTCATAAGCTGTCTCCCCACTCCCCCGCCCCCCCGCATCGTGTGCAGACACAGGTAAGCCAGATTCTTCTTCTTCTTCCTTTCAGGAAATTCTTCCAGAGTATCACTTCCTGGTGTCACATCCTTTCTAGAGCCTGGGATCTTAATGCTGACCCATCAGTAGGCATTAGTCAGAAAAAAACTATCACAAGGCCATGTCATTCAGACACATGATGAAGACACAATGTAGAAATGGGCCAAGGACTCACATGAAGACATGTAGAAGACGTGTGTCATGTGTAGCAAACATGTTATGAATTGGCAGTGTGGACATACTCTAAAGATGTGGTTTTCTGAGTCCCGCTGAACCTTACAGGGGTGTTGGTGAAACTTTGGTGGTCAAGGACCCCCAGAGGAAACCATCCGAGACTGAGGCTCAGATGGAGCAGAGAGAGATCTTCACTCTTTGGTAAGCCGTGTTTAACATCAGCTCTATTGCTGCTCATAACCCTCCCAGCCTCTATGTTCACCAAGACCATGAGATGGGCCAGGCACCTGCAGGCCCTCATAGTAACGCACAGAAGGCCAGAGGCCAGGTCAGGCATGAACCAGGCATCAATATCCTCTGCAATGCTGAGCAATATCCTTAGCAGGAGGTTCCCACAGAGGATGCATGGTCAGACTACGGGCTCAACCAGGGTTTGAGAACACATTGGTGAAAGTGTCCTACATGCTTGTGGGTGCCATATTGGCCCAGGGAGATGAGCCTACTTGGCAGTAGTATGTCCTGCCTATTATGCAAGGCCTGTTCTGTCCTGTGCCCAACAAGGCAGCCTGGACCTTGTAAAGACCCCAGTGGCCATGACTATTGAACTGATCCTGTCTTCTACATAAACCCAATTCTGTATAATCTGCCTGTTTGCTTTTGTTGCTGGATCCCTAAGACTTAAAGCCTCACATTTGGAGGACCAGGGTCCTATCTGGTTGCTGTGGGCTTGGTGGCAAAATGCTGTGACTTGGGGCTTCATCCTGCTTGCTTCACAAAAGGCCCGTGTGTGTGCTGATCTCCCAGGTGCTGCCAAGGCTCTCCAGCTAAACCAGATGAGGGGTAAAGCTCTGTAGACATTACACGGTCTGTGGTGGGAAAGGATGAAGCAGTGCTCAGGGCAGGGGCTCTGAGTCAATGTCTCAGTGGCCACAGGCTAACTGAGGTTTTAGGATTCCTGGGAGGGACTGCTTCCTTTCATACAGGTGTCCTGGGGTGCAGTGGCTCCTTGGCACCCTGCTGAGATAACAGCATATGATAGCAGTGTCCCAGGGGCCAGTGGAGTGCAGGCAGGCAGCCCAGCCTTGTCCCCTCCCCAGATGTAGCTTTCCTCTAAAGGCTCAAAGTTAGGGTCATTGATCTTAGTTCTCTTATCCTCAGTACCACTGTGTGTGTGTGTGTGTGTGTGTGTGTGTGTGTTGCCCAGTGTGTAGTGTGTGTAGTGTGTTTGTATGTGTGTGTGTTGGTGTGTGGTATGTGTATGTCTGTGTGTTGCACAGTGTGTAGTATAGTGTGTGGTGTGTGTTGCACAGTATATAATGTGTATGTGTGCATGTGTGTCTGTGTCTGTATTATGTGTGTGTGTTGCCCAGTGTGTAGTGTGTGTAGTGTGTTGGTGTGTGGTATGTGTCTGTGTGTTGCACAGTGTGTGTTGTGTATTGCACAGTGTATAGTGTGTCTGTGTGAATGTGTGTCGTGTGTGTGTCTGTGTGTCCATGTGTGTATTACACAGTGTGTGGTGTGTAGTGTGTTTGTGTGTGGTATATAGTATGTGTAGAGTGTGTAGTGTGTCAGAGTGTAGTGTGTGTGTGTTGTGTAGTGTCTGTGTGCTCACTCACATACATGATGTGTAGGACAGAGGACAACCTCAGGGTGCCTTCAGGGTTACCAGATGTTTATATTATGATACATAACATTCACAAAATTGGTTATGAAATAGCAATGAAATAATTTTATAGTTGGGGGGTCACCACAACATGAGGAACTGTATTAAGGGGTCGCGGCATTGAGAAGGTTGAAAAACCCAGCTCTAGATCTTTCTTTATCCACATCCCAAATCCCCTTGCTTTTAAGAGAGCAAATCTGTATCCAGGAGTAAAGAGCTGAGAACAGAAATGGCCAGGCAGAGGCCTTGAGACAGCCATGGGCAGATTCCCAGACCCTTACGTATCTTAATTCTTGATGCTGAGCCCAGGAGAGGCACCACCCTAGGTATGATGCCACCTCCTTTCTGTCCCAGGACAGCTGTGGCTGTCAGGGATCCACACACCCAGCGGAGTGGTCCCAGGAAAATCACTTATCCACATGGAACAGTGAATAGCCTCTTGGCCAGGATTACACCTCTGTTGGGCACCAAAAGGAATTCCTGGATGCTGGGATGAGACCAAGTGCTGATCTTTCCCAGTTTATGTTAGAGCCCAAAGGGTTTAAGGTTCAGCCCAGAGCACAGCACAGGATCAGCAAATTCTCTGTCCTGACACCAGCATCTAACTGGGTGAGAGACAAAGAATCAGAGAGTGTTCTGAAGACCCTGTGTGGAGGGGCCAAGGACATCCCTGGAGTAACACCACATGGCTACTGAATATAAAAAAGCATTTGGGTTTATGAGCCATAGCCTGTGAGTGTGATGTTGGGCTGGTTTGGAGCGGCCCCGGGGCAGAAATTCCACCTCTCAGGTGCTAGGAACCTCCTTTGCTGACTTTAGAATCCTCGATGTAGGTCATGGCACTCTGTCTTGGAAACTCTATGACCCTGAATCTGAGCCTGAATCCCAGGGTCTGTGTGTCTTGGAAGGACTATATGCACCTTAGTATGGCTGAGACCCTTTAGCCTTCCTGTGGAAACAAGGATGTGTTATCGGTAAGACAGAAATGTCTGGTAGCTGGCCAGCAGTGCAGTTTCAGGGGCAGCCACAACAAGGGTGTGTTTGCCATTAACACGGGGATCTCTCCTCTCCCAGTTCCAATTAGAAGCTGCCTGAGTCTGCCGCCCCTACCCTAAGCCAGCCAAGCCTCATAAATCGCTTGAACAAGTTTATGGACAAACTGGCTGTAATGCCATTCCCCTCCCCAGTGTTCACTCCAGAGAGCCACTGTTCCTTCTCCACCCAGCAAACATGCCCTTGTTTCTGCTCCACTGTGTGTAGCAATGGTCATCTTCCCCTGCTCCCACGTGACTTTACCCTCCATTTTAAGGTCACGGTGGGAGTGGGGAGGAGGTCAGGCCCTGGGATACCTGAGAAGGTACTGAGCATTCTTATGTAGGAGTGGATTACTCTGGACCTTCCAAGCATCCCAGGTTTCTCACAAGCCTGTCCTGAAGTGCCTGGGTCCCCAAGCCCTGAGAGAGGCCTATGTATCTAAGTCATCATCATCTGAGGTTCATTCTATCACTAGTGCCCAGAGCCTTAGCCAATTAGTGACCAGCAGACTGGGCTCATTAGTGCCGACCTAACATCTGGTGGCCAGATCCTCTTGTGGGGACCAGTCCACATGTCAGCAGCCTAGGGGAACAGGGTGGCCTTTCAAGTGACAGGATACACACTGTCACTGTAAGATCGGTGCTATCTGAGGGGGTCAGTCTGAGGCCATACATAGCTCCTCGGTGGGAAGGCTACTTTTAAAATTCATGCTCTGGGTACTCACAAATGGGCAGAAACCCAGAACGTATTCCCTGGCAACTAAGCCCCCCTGAGTCTCAGAGGTATACTGAAATCATTGATGGACTTATAAATTTATATAACTATCTGCCCATCTTCCTGTCTACTCACCAACCCTTCCACCTACCCATCCATCTATCCACCTACCCCCTCACTTACCTACCCATCCATCCATCCACATATCTCTCCTTTTATACTTCAACTTACCTACACATATGCCCATTTATCTGCTCACCCATCCACCCTTCCATCCGTCTATCGTCCATCCATCCATTCATCCATCCACCTGTCCATTCATCCACCTGTCCATCCATCTCCCATCCATCACCCTACCCATCTACCCACCCACCCATCCATCCATCTATCCATCCATCCACACATCTGTCTACCCATCTGTCCATCCACCCATCTCTCCATCCATCCATCCATCCATCCATCCACCCATCTATTCACCCACTCATCCATCCATCCATCCATCCATCCATCCATCCATCCATCCACACATCTGTCTACCATCTGTCCACCCATCTATCCACTCATTCATCCATCTATCTACTCATATATGGAACCCAATCCTGTGTATTAAGCTTGGCCCTTGTAGCACCTACCCTTCCAGCCTCACTTCTCTAGAGTCCTTAAGGCTACCCACCCACCCCTCCATTGTGATATCCTGTGGTGACCATTAAGCCTGCTGCTCTACTCACCTCTGTGCACCACCAACATTGGGGGCAATCGGGAATTCTAGGGTTCCTATCACATTGTCAGGCAAGACAGAACCTGAAGATACTCCAACCTCCTACAGGTACAGCCTAGGCACTGGAATACTTACAGCAGCCTCGAGGGATAGACATCACAGCCAAGTGAACACTCTCCAGCCCTTCTGAACCACCAGCACCATGCTTGGTCTCTGGGAAATTATCCCCACCTTTTCAATTTTGGAGAGCATTGTGTATCATTTATCAGAACTTTGAAAGAAGTATACCATCCAGGGTTGGGGGCTCTGCCTCTCTCGACAGAGGTGAACACTGTCAGGCATGGGTTATTGGGTTTAGGGAGGACCTTTCCATTGGACGTGTGTGGCTGGGAACCTACACTGATGTGTGGGTGTTCCAAATGCTATTAAAATGGAGCCAGGCTGTAGCATGCTCAAGAGTTATGACTGCCCATTTCCAGAGTTGCTGGAAATGCAACTCTCTAGGATTTCTCCTTGTGAGGTGTCTTGCTCCTAGAATTATCACCAGACACCAGTTATGTCGTGCTTTCAGACACTCGAGTGGGCATCCCGATTTGGAAACCTCAGGCGTGAGGAGGTCTCTGGTTAATAGAAGCTGGAGCTGAGGTCTGACCGCAAGGCTCAAGGGGGAGGGAGAGGTGAGTTCAGCTTCCGTGGTGGGCTCTGTCCATTGCTGCTTTGAACTGCAAGGAAGCTTTACCAAGTGGAATCTGACTTACCTTGAGAGTAGGGAGAGAGGGAGGGGGAGGAGGAAGGGGAGGGGGAGGGGGAGGGGGAGAGGGAGAGAGAGAGAGAGAGGGAGAGAGAATGGAGAAAAAGGGAGATGGAGAGAGAAATGGAAACCAGTGTTCTCATTGTCATTTGTGAAAACCATTTTAGTCCATACTATGAGGTCAGGGCTACAGAATAGAAATGAGACCACTACGCCCCCAGCTTGGCAATTCCAGTCTAGTCAGAACCCCTCATATACTACCCTGTTCCCCTTTCCCCAACCCCCACTCATCAGCCCACACCATTGCCCAGTGTGTCAGGTGCCTGCTTTCTGGCCCTCACTTCCCGGGAGGCAAGGGCATATGGCTTTGCAAAGTACTAAGTACTTCCCCGGTGAGTACAGCCAGCCAGTAGGGACACACCTAGACAGCCACCTGAGAATGTTCCCAGTGATTGTCCATGGCCTCGCTATTTAAATGACTACTGCTACTGAAGCCCAATTCTTTCTTTTTCAAATTTTCTTGACCTGACCCAAACAAAGGAGGGTTTTCCTCTCAGCACCCAGGGAAAGCCCTGCCCACCTGGCCCCAGTTTTGTCTGTGGGAATCTCTCCTCCGCTCAGGGCATTCCTGCCCCACTGGCCTCAGCTTTGTTCGTAGAGACACCTCCTTTTACTTCAGTTCCAGGCTGTGTCTGTGTTACTTTGTCTATGGGATTCCTCCCCTCTGGTCTTCATTCAGTTCAAGGTGTCTCTGTATCCCTATCCCGAGCTCTGTCTGCGGGATTCCTCCCTTCCCTCCCTTCCCCAGCTTGGACAGTTGGGGCAACTCGAAATACAGAACCTAGGATCCCAGGCTAGTCCCAAAGGAGCTGGGTCCTGACCCTCTAAATTACAAAAAGCATTTTCCGCCCCCTGCTGGTGCCCGTGTGGAACTGCCACGGGGTCTAGGGGGTGGGAGAATTGGGGAATCTTGGACAGGAGCGAGTGGACTTGTTAATTTCCGGGCAGCGCAGGACACTAGGAGAGAAAGAAAAAAGAATCAATGTTTGCTAAATAAGGGGAAAGCATCACCCTGTCTCAGCGGGGATGAGGTCTGTTTTCAAGCGTATTACGGTGCTTACCCAGAGGAGAGTCCCACCGAGTAAGCAAACACAGGAACTAGCCGAACTAGCCGTCCTTTCCCCAAAGAGCTCTGCGGCGGAGTGCGTGTTAATGTGCTCCCTCCAACTAAACACGGCCAAGCTTTGGGTTTTAAATAGTTTATAGCATTTCAGATGCGGCTTCGAAGTCAGGCAGTCCCCAGAGAGGCCGAACAGACTTCTACACTTAGCCAATGATGAATAACCAAGAGAGCTCAGGGCCCGGAAGGATTCCAGGTTTAATTCAAATAATTTAAAATCTAATGTTGAAAAGAGCTCTTTGCATTCACGGGCCGTACCCATTTCCAGCTGGAGAAAGAAAAGGCTTTGTGTTTGAGGCTGAGGTAGGCGCGCTAACTGTCTTACCATGCGCCTGCCACTTCCAGCCTGCATAGCAACATTTTTCATGTTACAAATGGCAGGCTGTGATTCTGAAAGCCAGACACGATGAGGGGGCGGGGAGGGGGGATTGGTGGGGAAGATTTATCGTCGCCATGGAGTTTCAGCTCCAGGTGGAAAGATTTTGTCCATGTCCACGGTGAGGTTGCTGCCTAACCACCCCTGCCAAGAGGAGATGGAGCCCCCTGGCCCAATGTGCACGGTCTAGGAGGCCCTTAGGAAATTCACAATAGTGGGGCGCAGAATCTAGCGATCCCACTTGGGCTTGCTGCACTGCATGCAAGTTTTGCTGGTTTAGAAGAGGAGGGGTGTGCCAGGGGCTCACTGGCTGGCAGATATACCCTGCCTGCCCAAGGCTCATCAGAGGAGGAAGCTCTGGGGTCACCTGTTTCCTTCTTGTCTGGTCTCAGACCAGAAGTGGGCTTGGGTCCCGAGAGACTGAACACAAAGGCTTGCAAGCTCCCCAGCCTTTGCCTGGACCATGCTGAGATTTGGGGAGCTTGCAAGCCTTTGTGTACTCATGAGGTTGGACTGTATCTCCCCAGCACATACACAAACTTACATCACTCAGAATTTCAGAATACAAATCTACTTGTAAATTGGGTCTTTGCAGTATAACTAAGTAAGCTAGAACTAGGTGGGCCTCAAACAGTGCCTCTGGCACCCTCAGAAGCGAGGAAAGGGACATGTCGGGAGGATTTGACAACAAAGGTAGACAGAGCATGTGACTACAAACAAAGGTGCATCCTGTAGTCCAAGAGACAGAAAAGTCAGCTGGGTTGTGGTGACGCACACCTTTAATCCCAGCACTGGGAGGGCAGAGACAGGCGGATTTCTGAGTTCGAGGCCAGCCTAGTCTGCATAGTGAGTTCCAGGACAGTCAGGGCTACACAGAGAAACCCTGTCTCAAAAAAACGAAACAAAACAAAAAAACAGAGAGAGAGAGAGAGAGAGAGAGAGAGAGAGAGAGAGAGAGAGAGAGAGAGAGAGAGAGTCCCTGGCCAGATTCTCAGAGGATGCATGGACCTGGCTTTCACCCTTTTACTCCAGACATAGGGAATCCTCCTGTGTTCGAAGCTGCTCCATTTCTGGCCTCTTGTTAAAGTGGTCACAGAAACATGTCTGTCAATCAGATTCTCAGCTCTTTGCTTAAGTCACAGAGTCAATCATCTAACAAGTGAATATGCATGTGCACCAGACTGTATAGGGCACACCAGACTGTATAGGACACACCAGACTGTATAGGGCACCTCCTATTCTGTGCTCTTCTGGGAGGGGCCTTGGATGCTCAGGTTTCTTCAAGGTGTCTTCACTGTGACCTCTACCTTTGAAGTCACACCAGGTAGGTAGGTCATCCTTCAAAGCCATCTTCCCTTGCCCTGACATCATCTTTTAAAGAAAATCCACGGGAACTTAAGGTACCAAAAAGACAACATCTCAGTCCAGAGGCTATCCCAACGTGAGTGACAAGGGCTTGAGGGGGACTTTTGTGAGGTGTGGCAGCTGCCAGGTACTCGGCAGAGTGGCAGTAATCCAAACAAGCAAATCCAGTTTCTCTATCTCTCCACCTGAGAGAGGTCTCAATAAAAGGTTCTACTTTAGTTGGAGCTGTGGTCGCTTTTTGTTTGTTTTGGGTTTTGGGTTTTTCCAAGACAAGAATTTCTTTGTATAATTTCCCTGGCTGTCCTGGAACTCCCTTTGTAGACCACTGTGGCCTGGATTTTACAGATATCTGCCTGCCTCTGCCTCCTGAGTGCTGGGGTTAAAGGTGTGTGTGCCGCTGTGCCTGATTAGATCTATAATTGTTGTTAAAGGCAACAGACTCAGGATTTGGAAAAGTGAAAATGAGCGTTTCTAAAGCACACAGTGTTGAGCTCAAAATGAGATGCCTGGGGCTCTCATCAGCTCCCAAGGACTTGCCATTCCCAGAGAGCTTGGTTCTGCCTCCTTATGGAAGGGAGTGACTGGTAAGTGTTGCTGGACAGAGGTCACTCCATCAGTGGGGATAAAGGGACACCTCTCCAAAGCTCACCCACTGACTGTGAGGACAGGGTTCTAATGCAGCCTCATGTTGCCACCAATGTCCTTGCCCCAGTCCCCTGGATCCTCCAGAGAGCAGTTAAGGATTGCTCTTTCTGAGGGAATCTGCCGGTGATAGTTGCCCATCAGCTGGCCTAGATTCCCAACAGTCCCTGAATGTGGACATGGAAGGTGTGGAGCAGGTTCTAGGCTCCCCAGCTTCAGGCACATCTCAGCAGGTTGCATCTGCATGCTTGTCTTTGTGAGGGCTCTTGGAACCCAGGGTAGTGAATGTCATGTTATTTGGCTTCCACCCAGTCACCATGACCAGAATAATCAGAAACACTGTGTGCAGGTTTCTGCTCACACTCACACTACACTGAGTAGCAAGCCCTATGCTGCGTAGGAGGCACAGCCCCTGTGCTTTCTGGATCCAGGATCTCATGGAGTTGGACTGGTCATGTGATCAGCTCCTCTAGGACCACAGGGCACTTCTACACGCAGCCTCGCTGTGTGTATTGGAGATAAACGTTTACCAGGTGTCCCATTCCTTTACTTCCTCATCTGCTTGATACCTGGGCTGTCCGTCCATCTCCGGTCAGTGTCAGTGGCTCAGGCTCCACAGTGACACAGGGGCTGGAACTGTGAAGAGAGAGACAGGAAGAAATGACCATAGTGGTTGTCCCCATGTCCTGTTAGGGGTGAGCTCCACATGCCCACATGTGCCTGTGTTTAAGGTAGGCCTGGAGCTTTCCAGAGGGAATCCAGCCTACAGTGGGGGTGGGGGGCAGGGAGGGCTTCGTTCTCCTTGTCTGCCCAGGCTCCCAGGAGAGAGATGCTGGAAAACCAGGTAGAAAGCCTCACCCATGGTATCTGTGGTTCTTTGCCAGGCGGAGAGTTACCCACAGTGCTGTATTAACACCATCTCTCCAAAGAGCCCCTGGCATTCTCTAGCAAGCGTGAAACCCTCTCTGGAGGATACCGAGAGACCCTGCAGCCTGAACAGTTCATCATCTCTGATCTGCTGCAGTGGCTTAGGCCCCATCAAGTACTGGGAGCTGATAGACTCACCAAGTCAGAGCTTAAGATACCAACCTCAGATGATGTGGATTATCTAGAGACAAGCTCAAGCCAGCCCAGAGGTGCATAATGCTGCTTCCCAGATGGGTGGTCTCAACCCCACATCCCCGTCCGTCCCATCTCTCTCACACTGCTCACACCATGACTTCCTGAAAGAAAGGCAAGTTTAAACTACAAACTTGGCTTTCATTGCAAAGTAAAACAAGTCTATTACTCTCTTCTCAAACTAGACCTTCCAGACGGGCCAAGGGCATTCCCAATCGACAGCCTTGAGTATCACTCTCGCTCGACATGAACCTTGACACCAGCTCACATGCCATAGTGAATACTTACTGTGCATCTCAAGCCTGAGGGGAAATGCCAGAAGTCAGAGGGGTGTGAGCATGTGAGTGCCCTGGGGAAACGGGAAAGCCAAGTGGACAGGTGACCTGCCCTTTGCCCTTGTCCCCTCAGGTCTGAGCAATCTTCACTCCTAGAGCGGGCATGGTGGCAGTGTTGGAACCCATGAGGTGACTTAGCAGCCTGGTGGTTCCTTGTATTAGTGAATGTGACTACTGCTTCTGCAGAACCCATGTCCCCTCATCACAAGAAGACCGAGTCTTGTCACGCCTCCAGCAATAGTTGCTTGGGACATGTTGAGTCCGTAGAATCCTGTGCATGCTAGTAAGGGCAGTAATTTCTCCTGTCCTGGGCTGGCACATGTTCTGGGTACCAGCATCATGAGACCTCTGGCGACAGACCATGAATGTGGCAGGGGGTGTGGCTATGGCACATGGCTGTGGACTCACGTGTAGAATCACCCGGGTGAGTGGAAGATGGTATAGAAAGTCATCGGCTCTGCTCACCATCACCCCAGTGACTCACCTTGAGAAGGTGGCTGCCCATCTGCACACCAGGCAGTCCCCTTTATCCAAGTGTCACAGAAAGACCATCCAGTTACCACTGCCTCATCCAGCAGGTGCAAATGCAGTAATTGTTGACTTCAGTCACAAGGGTGGGGCTGAGCTGCTACTGCAAAGCAAGTAGGGAAGTTCCTGTGTCATGTAACTTCCTGGGTACCTCTTGATACTGTAGTGTAGGGATATGCCTTACTGAGGCACAGTGACTAGGACTCAGACTTTGAATAGGGCTGTTCACTAGTCCAGCCAACCAGGAATGTGGCATGAGAGTAAGCAGGTGTATTAGGTTTTTTGTGTGTGTGCTGTTACTGTGAAAAAAAAAAAAATACCTGACAGGTAATTTGAGGGAAGAAGGGAGGGCTTGCTTTGGCTTACATTTTGGGGTTTTACCATTAATCACAAAGGCTAAGGCACAGGAGCAGGAGCAGCAGGAGGAGCAGGAGGAGCAGGAGGAGCAGGAGGAGCAGGAGGAGCAGGAGCAGCAGGAGCAGCAGGAGCAGCAGGAGCAGCAGGAGCAGCAGGAGCAGCAGGAGCAGCAGGAGGAGCAGGAGCAGCAGGAGGAGCAGGAGCAGCAGGAGCAGCAGGAGGAGCAGGAGGAGCAGGAGGAGCAGGAGCAGCAGGAGCAGCAAGAGCAGCAGGAGGAGCAGGAGCAGGAGGAGCAGCAGGAGGAGCAGGAGCAGCAGGAGGAGCAGGAGCAGCAGGAGCAGCAGGAGGAGCAGGAGCAGCAGGAGGAGCAGGAGCAGCAGGAGCAGCAGGAGCAGCAGGAACAGCAGGAGGAGCAGGAGCAGCAGGAGGAGCAGGAGCAGCAGGAACAGCAGGAGCAGCAGGAGGAGCAGGAGGAGCAGGAGGAGCAGGAGGAGCAGGAGGAGCAGAGAGGCAGCTTTTCAACTTGTCAGGAAGCATAGAGTGAATGGGGAGTAGAGCTGGGCTGTAACATCCAGGTCTGCTCTCAGTGCCCTGTTCCCTCCAGTAAGGCTTCAAGCCCAAAAGTTCCTCAATCTTCAATGGCACCAGAGCAGTGGGCCAAGTGCTCTAGGAATTTCACCTTCAAACCATGACACTCGGTTATGGGAGGCGCGAACACTGGAGCAACCTTAGTGTAGGGAGCACACACCCTCTCCACCTGGACCAGTGACTTCATCTCCTGGTTGATGTGCTGGAAGGCACTGGCCTCATTTGGCATCTTTGTCACCAGAGGTGACACTACCAGGGATCCACTGTGAGCAAACCTGGCATTTGGTCATGGTACCCAGAACACATGCTGGCTCAGGTCAGGATAAGTCACTGCCCTTCCCAGCATGCAAAGGGTTCTTTGGACTCAACATGGCCCAAGCAGCTGGTGGTGTCGTTGAAAGCCACAGACTGGGCACAGAACCAGGCCAAGAGAGAGAGTGTGTTGTTGTCAACACACTTTGAAAGTCAACAAGGTTGAAAGGAATTACAGATCTGAAGTGAACTTCAACATCAGACATGGAAAGGGTTTGGAGTTGGCCCTGCTGGACCTCAGTCTTGCTTTGTTCCTCACTGTGCCCCTGTTCTTCAGTAATGTACATCCTGTGCCATTGTATATCCTGTGCCATTGTACATCCTGTGCCATTGTATATCCTGTGCCATTGTACATCCTGTGCCATTGTACATCCTGTGCCATTGTACATCCTGTGCCATTGTATATCCTGTGCCATTGTACGTCCTGTGCCATTGTACGTCCTGTGCTATTGTATGTCCTGTGCCATTGTATGTCCTGTGCCATTGTATGTCCTGTGCCATTGTACATCCTGTGCCATTGTACGTCCTGTGCCATTGTTCATCCTGTGCCATTGTACATCCTGTGCCTTGTATATCCTGTGCCTTGTATATCCTGTGCCATTGTATATCCTGTGCCATTGTACATCCTGTGCCATTGTATGTCCTGTGCCATTGTATAGGTGAGTATGTGATCTGCTTTTTGAATTTGATTTTACAGGGGCTACAGTGAAGAGATTGAGTCTCAGAAGACTTTGAGCTTTGGACTTTTAAAAAGTGCTGATACTGTGCCAGACTATGGAGACTTTTGAAGTTGAACTGAATGCATTTTTTAATTTTATTTTTTGCATTATGATATGGCTACAAACCTATGGGGGCCAGGGAGTGGAATGTGGTGATTTGAATATGAATGGCCCCTGTAATTTTAAATATTTGAATGCATAGTCATCAGAGAGTAGCACGACATGAGAAGGATTAGGGGGGTGTGGTCTTGTTGGAGAAAATGTGTCACTGGGGATGGGCTTTGAGGTTTCAAAACCTCAAGCCAAGCCCAGAGTCTCTCTCTTCCTGCTGCCTATGGATCCAGATGTAGAACTCTCAGCTACTTCTCTAGCTAGCACCACATCTGTCTGGATGCTTCTACGCGTCCTGCCATGCCGATAATGGATGAAATCTCTGAAACTGTAAGCCAGCCCCAATGAAATGTTTTCTTTTGTAAGAGTAGCTGTGGTCATGGTGTCTCTTCACAGCAGCAGAACACTGAGTAAGGCAGGGTGGGTGTCTGTGAGTGACTGGGAAATCTGTGGTTCTTTAAGGACCCATGGGCTACGAGGAGAAGGTACTCACTCTAACCCTGGTCCCTGCTGGATAGTGAGGTTCACAAGATAAGGCATGTTCCTTTCCTATCACCCCAGGCTTCCCCAGTGCTGCTCCTCCCGTTCTCCCTATCATTTCCAACTTGGAAACATTGATATCTGGTGTCAGATACTTTACCTGTCTACCTTCAGGGTGCCTTTCCTTCAGACAGCTCCCTTGGTCTGGTTGTCCTGAACAAACAACTTCTCTGTTGGGTTTTGGATTTAGCCTCTGAACCCTGGCAAGTGTCATCTCCGCCCAGGGCACCGATGTCTCTCTTTGGGCACAGAGTGTGGAGAGTTTTTTGCCCCACCCCCCACCCCCTGCTTCTAGAAACTTGGCTGGGAATTTGACATTGGGCCAGGACAAAGTAAATTCAAGGTGGAAATCTGACTTTGGGCTAGGACTCCCTCCGGAACTGGGCTGTGATTGAGAACATTTACATTTGAGTTAATGCAAAGCTCAGAGCGGCTCAGCGGAGGCATGTGTGGCAATCCTTTTGTCTTGGTCATCCTGATTCGCCCCTAGAAAGTTATTTATGGGACTTTGTTTATTGCCTCGCTTGTTCCTTGACCCAGAACTGATCTTATTATTTCGCATGTACTTAAAGTGGTATAAAAGCAAACTGGAAAAAAAAAAAAAAAAAAAAAAGCGGCCTCAGCTTCAAACTGGCTGGGGTCATGCTACAGTGTTGTCTAATTGGCTTTTTTTTTTTTTTTCTAATCCTCGCTCTTGCCCTGGAGAACCTGTTGACTGCTGGCTTGGTCAACAGAGCATTGTTCTGGGAAGGGCAGACCCTGTCTGGCTGGACAGAGGCCATGAGACTAGGAAGATTCCTCTAGCCCTGACAGTAGAGGACCCCCAACACTCCCATCATGAAAACTTCTAGAGGGGATCAAGGTGCCTGAGGTACAAGAATTGAGGTCTCCTGCTTGCACCCAGCACTCTAGACACATGTGTGTTAAATAAAGCCTGTATATCATGATTTGATAGCAGTGATGAATGCTTGTGTCACTTTTAGAAGAGAATTCCTTTCGCCAATTGTATTTCAATCAAGGTAACCAGAGAACACTCCCATTTAGAGGCAAGCAAGCTTAGAAAGGCCAGGTAAGATAAGAAGTGCATCTTCCACTGCAGAGCTGAGCTTGCAAAGAGTAATAATGGAAAATTTCAGGGTCTCAAAATGAATAACACAACCCTAAGTAGTGATTATGTGAGGTAAGGCTGTGCTGTGCTGCCTGCAGCCTGGCGCCCAGATGTTGGTCTTCGTATTGAGGGTCTTAGAATGGGCTCCTAGGACAGGGAGGCCCTCTCGCTAGTCCTCAAGGTGAAAAGCGCAGACCTACAACTTCTGCATAAAGTTTCTTTGTACCTGCCATGACTGCAGTAAAGGATGGGTACTAGCGGACTTGCCCCCAGAACAAGAAGTATCAGGAAGGATTTGTCTGCTCTGACAACTGCATCAACCTGGGTGTGCCTTGCAGTGCCTGTCAGTCTTCAGGAGGTGGGTCCTAGTGGGAGGAGCTTAGGTCATGGGGCCTGGGCCCTGTCTCATATAGTAATAGCACACTTACATAGCGATGGGAATTTTGAAAGTGTCTCCTGGTGCTGTAAGTGGTTAAGAGCTCTGGCTGCTCCTCCAGACGGCCCAGGTTTGATTCCCTGCTCCTACATGGTCACTCACAAGTGTTTGTAACTCCAATTCTAGGGGATCTATCTAGTTTCTTCTACTAACCTCCACAGGCACTGTACACATGTGGTATACAGATATACATGCAGGTAAACACCCATAGATATAAAATATAGATGATGATAATAATAATAATAATAATAATAATAATAAGAAGAAGAAGAAGAAGAAGAAGAAGAAATAAAAATAAATATAATTGAAGTGGAAATTTAAGGGTTCCTTGGAAAGCCAATTTTGTTGGATGTTGTTTTGCTTGGGAAACATGTGAGGGAGTGTTTCGCTGAAGTGGACACAGAACATTTTCTGAAGCAGACACAGGAGAGAGGATGTTCTGCTAAAGCAAGCACGTGAAAGGACACATGACGAAGAATTCTTTGCTAACCGCACACATGTATTGGTCTGCCATACATTTTGTAGTTAAGCTCCATTTATTGGGACTCCACAGACTCAGGCTGATTAGATAATTGAGGCCAGACGTGCTGAGGCAAGACATGTAGAGAAGACATGATGTTTGGAGGGTATAAATAGGACTCAATGGACAGTGATGGAGGCTGAGCTAGGCTTGCTTGTACAGCCAGCTGTACAATGCTGATCTTCACTTCCCTGAGAGAGGCATAGGCTAGAACTTCTCCTGGTGTCCCTCCAGGTCCCTCCTGCTGACTCCAGCCAAGGCTGAGGCCTGACTGTCTCTGCTAGGTCCTGTCACCACTGCTGATTCCCCACTGTATTAAAGTGGACTATATGAAGTGTTTGCAAGTGGATCGAGCTGCCGCTGTGAACTGCGAACTCACCTGTGAACTGAACTGCCGATTTCCAGACACCACGGATGAGAGTTGCTCCAGGAAACCTCTCTGAACAGGTCCACTTCCCCTGTATCCTTTCTTCCCCACTGCCTCTGGTGGATAGTGGGCTAAAAGGGAGGTTAAAGTATTTAAGAACCACCATTAATAATAGGGTTTGAAAAAATTAAAGTTACAGATAATTTTTTTAAGTTTCACCTAAAGAAACTTCCAGAATAGTGAACTAAAGATCTCTAAATCCTATAACTCTAGGAAATCAAGGAGAATACTTAATAAATCGTTCAAAATCAATCTCTGACTGATCTTGAGATCCTAGCGAAGCAGGAATTAGAGTCTGCCTGCTAGGAGCCTGAAGTCCCACTCACCAAATTCTGAAAGACTTCTCACTCCAAGTAATCTCTATCTAGGGTTGGTGAGATGACCTCTCAGTAAAAGTGCTCTCCACAAAGCCTGGTAACCTAACCCTGATTCCCAGAACCCATGAAAAAAGCCAGATCTGTAATCTCAACACGCCATCCTCCACCAGCAAGGTGGAAGTGGAGGTAGAAGAATCTTCCAGAAGCTCTCTGGCCAGCTAGCCATCATCAGTCGGTGATGTGGTCACTCGGTGCAGAAGAAGCTCCCAGCCAGAGGCTGTCTCAGCAAGGAGGAAGACAAGTGCAGACCCTGGAAGTTGGCTCCTAACCTGCATACATGTCCCACAACATGCTTCTGCTTACCCCACCCCTTAAGTAAAAGGTTTAAAACGGAAAAGACATTCATATCCCAACATTAACTGAGCACTAGGTGGACTGAGCAGATACTTCAATGGCCACACAAGATAAAGAAAGCAGATCTCACAGGAAATGCACCAGGTAAACACATAACAACAAAACCAAGTGGGAAAAGACAAAACTCTGGAGTGTGGGAGGAAAAATATGATTTCTAGAGCTTCACAATATATTGCTCAAAACATCTACATTCCAGCAAAAGCTGACGAAGCCTTCAAGGACACAGGATCATACAGCCAATAAATGTAGACATTTTTCTAATCTATAGATTCTGTCCCCAAGGAAGTCAAAACTAAATTTATTCACCAAAACTTTAAGTCATCTATTATAAATATGTTTTTAAAACTAAAGAAAACCTTGAGAAGGATGCCTTACTGATTAGAGGATATCAATAAATCAACAAATAAACATTCTGCTGCTGAAAAATATAACTAAATGAAAAAAATGACAAGATGAAATGAACGGCAGATTTGAATTAACAATAGAGCTGGTGAACTTGATACTAGGTAAACTGAGATCAGAACTTCCAAAATCAATTTAATATTTGTCTACATATTCCAGAAGCTTGGTTAAGTTTTGGTAGAATGAACTCAAAGAGATCCACACCTGAGCATTTCACGACTGTCGGGAGGCAGAGAGACAAAAACAGGCCCTCACTCACCAAGTCAAAATTATTCTGAAACCTAAAGCCAGCGAGTGCAGAGGGTGAGGGGAAGGACTAGAGATCAAAATTCCTTATGAGAATTGATGAAAATTCCTAACAACTCAAACTCATGTGATCTAGTGGCATATAGCCCAAGACCATACAGCCTGGGCAACATACAAAATCAGTGAAACACCTAGGGCTGTAAGGAAGAGAGGTTGATTTGCTCACAGGTTTCAAGGGTGGAAGAGGCTAAGAAGCTCCCCTGGTGGATGGCAGAGCTTATGGAAGGGGAGGAGTCACATCCTGAAGTGAGAGGCTGGAATGGCTGGGTAGAGCCTGGCTTAGCAATGACCACCTAGTACCTCCCACTGGATCTCCTTGCATTCCCTGACTTAAGGATGGTCCACAAGGTTCAGACCCTGAAGCTTGCCACTTCAGCAGTGGGCCATCAGGAGACCAACAGTGAATACATCTCCAGCTTTGGGGAACAAAGTTGACCAGGGAATAAAAGTTCAGAGAGATCTGATTGATTCTAAGACTCCAGTGAGGAGAACATGAATGAACACAAACAGAAGTTTGTTTCCTAATGGAATGGGATATTGAAGGATATAGGACGGAGCAAGAAGAGCTCTCATTGGCCAGAGCTGTTGGTTTGGCAACAGTGATTCAAGAGGAGGAAACACCAACCAGTCCATGAACAATGAATAAACATGAGAGGAGCAATAACCACCCCCAAAGCAACATGGCAGCCAACTCAGACACTCTATGCTAATTCAAAGGTCTCTTTTAGAAACCTCAGTTAATGGGACTGGAGAGATGAGCTTGGTTCTCAGCACATGAAGCAGCTCACAACAGCATGTAACTCGAGCTCCAAGGGACCTGATTGCCCTCTTTTAGTTTCATCTGCCATCTGCACCAGCAGGCACATGCTGAGAGAGAGACAGAGAGACAGAGAGACAGAGAGACAGAGAGACAGAGAGAGACAGAGACAGAGAGACAGAGACAGAGAGACAGATACAGAGAGACAGAGACAGAGACAGAGACAGAGACAGGAGAGAGAGACAGAGACAGAAAGAGACAGAGACAGAGACAGAGAGAGATAGAGACAGAGACAAATACATACAGAGAGAGACAGAGACATAGAGAGAAAGACAGAGGCAGACACAGAAACATACACACATACAAACAGAAAGACAGGGACAAATACACACACAGAGGCAGACACAGAAGCATACACAGAGGGAGTGAGAGAGAGAAAGTCAGAGAGAGAAAGAGAAAGGCAGACACACAGAGATAGACACAGAAAAACACTCAGAGAAATGGACAGAAACAGATACATAGACTCAGAAACACACACACAAATAAAATCTTATATTTAAAAACCACAGAAATAATTGCTATATAGGCAATATCCTCCAATAAAGTTAGTAGGCAGAGTTTTAAGAACGGATTTGAACAGTCTAAAAGTATTCTATCTCAAATTAATTACAAGTGGGAAAATAGATAACTTTACAAAAAAAATCAGGCAAGTACCACTTTAATCTAGGGTCAAGGTCAACACACTCAAAGGACACAGTGATATGATGTTCTGGATATGGTGTTCTCAGACATTCTTGACTAGAGTCTATAACCACAAAATTCTAAGAAAGCAAAATAAACTTGTCTGTGTGCACTCTTCAAAATACCTGAGCTCTACTCTTCAAAAGTATGGAGGACCATGATCATGGTTGGAAGATGGAGCATCCTCTACAGGTTCTCTAACTGGAAGGGAGCTGTAGGAGGTGAAATAGATGTGCATGCTGCAGAAGGTGGTCCCCAACCCTCAGTTCTCATTGCACTCTGGGCTCCTCTCACCACACACCCCAGCTGCCATGGCATGCTGCCCACTTACATACATGCAGCTGAGCTCAGAACCCATGAGCCAAATAAAACTCTCTGTTAAGTTGTTCTGTGTTTGAGTCATGAGGATGCAGTAGAGGATGCAGTAGGGGATGCATCGGACAATGCAGTAGAGGATGCAGTAGGGGATGCATCGGAAAATGCAGTAGAGGATGCAGTGGAACATGCAGCGGAGGATTCAGTAGAGGAGGCAGCAGAGGAGGCAGTAGATGTTGCAGTGGAGGATGCAGTAGGGGCTGCATTGGAGGATGCAGTAGAGGATGCAGTAGGGGATGCATCGGAGAATGCAGTAGAGGATGCAGTGGAACATGCAGCGGAGGATTCAGTAGAGGAGGCAGCAGAGGAGGCAGTAGATGTTGCAGTGGAGGAGGCAGTAGAGGATGCAGCAGAGGATGCAGTGGAGGATGCAGTAGATGATGCAGTGGAGGATGCAGTAGAGGAGGCAGTAGGGAATGCATCGGAGGATGCAGTAGAGGATGCAGTAGGGGATACAGTGGAGGATGCAGTAGATGATGCAGTGGAGCATGCAGCAGAGGATTCAGTAGAGGAGGCAGCAGAGGAGGAGGCAGTAGAGGATGCAGCAGAGGATGCAGTAGAGGAGACAGCAGATGAGGCAGTAGAGGATGCAGTGGAGCATGCAGTGGATGATGCAGTAGGGGATGCGGCAGAGGATGCAGTGGAGGAGGCAGTAGAGGATGCAGTGGAGGATGCAGCAGAGGAGACAGTAGTGAGGAACATCTACAAAGCAAGAAAAGAACAGAAGAACCTCTTGTGCAGAAGGCGGCCAGGTGGACATGACACCTGAATGCAGGCACAGGAAACCATATTAGAGGGGAAACTGATGAAATTCAAATGACGTCCACAATTTTGTTTAAAAGCTGACTAAATGAGATGTGTAAACAACTGGAACTATGGTCCAAAGGGCAATTTAAAATATTCTTTAGAACAGAATATTGTAAGTCTCTAAAATAGTAAAGACACATAAAGCCCTGGGTCTAAAAATTCCAGATAATAGAATGAAATGCCACTTACCAACTACCACTATTTTTAATTTTTAAGATTCATCTATTTTGGGTTGGAGAGATGGCACAGTGGTTAAGAGCACTGACTGCTCTTCCAAAGGTCCTAAGTTCAAATCCCAGCAACAACATGGTGGCATACAACCATCCATAATGAGATCTGATGCCCTCTTCTGGGGTGTCTGAAGACAGCTATGGTATACTTACGTATACTAACTAAATAAATAAATAAATAAATAAATAAATAAATCAGTCTAAGATTCATCTATTTTATGTGTATGAGCATCTTGCCTCCATGGATGTATCTGCTCCACATGCGTGCCTGGCATCTGGAGGAATTGTAATGAGGTGTGAGATTCCCTGGACCTGGAGTTATGGTTGTTCATGAGCCATTATGAAATGGAGAGCAAGCATGGGTCCTGGGCTAACCACTGAGACATCTCCCAGCCCTCTGAATTATTTAATATGGCTAAAATTGTCTTAATATGTGGTACCAGAAATGGATATTACAAAAAGGGGGAAAGCAGAGGTCACGTTTAATTGTAGGAGTGAATTTTTAAATAAGTAAAACTGTTAAAAATTAGACTTGTCCAAATGAAACAAGCGAACGTTTTTAGAAGTCCAAAACGTAACAGAGGAATATGAGGATCATTCCACATCATAAAGTCTAGTTAAAGTCAGGAACCGTGAGTGTTATTAGACTTGCTTCTGGGTATACTGTTTTTATTCCCCTGATAGGTGACTAGGGACATGTCCTACTCAGCTGCCACAGAGGCCCCCTCAAGGTCACCTGAGGAATCTGCTCTGTTCTAACCTCTAAGATTTTACTCTCAGGTGTCTGCTCCAAGATGACTCACAACATCAACAGAAGTGAAGGTGTGAGAAAAATCGGGACACACAGTGGAGCAATCCACACACAGTTCAGAAATTGGACAATGCTTACCCAACTGTGGGTGGCTGCCAGAGAGACCCAGTGTAGGCTAAGGTCGCAGCCTTCTGTTTTGAGAGACTGAATTTTTATCTAATTGTGACTTTGTTTCTCAGCTGCGGTATCCCAGGAATGTGGCTCCTTTTTCTGGATCTGAGCATGGTGTCCCACAGAGTATCAGAAAATAGACACACTCTAAAGTACCCCTAACTGTATTGAGAGGAGCTAGAGAGCTTTTCGGGTGCCATTAGGGTGCCAACAAAAGTGGATGGAGAGACTGTTCTTACCTAATCAGATGATCCCTTAAAGATGGGCAGGACTCTTTCAGGGGAAGATAATTGATTATGAGAAATTAAACATGAGGAATGGCCCTTCAGGTGGCTTTGAAGACACAGGAGGCTACACAGCAAGGATTTCCAAACAGCAAGTGATCTTGAAACAGAGCCTGGCTGATAGCCAGAGATGAAGGCACATGGCCCAGGAACTGGCTTCTGCCATCAGCCACGCAAACCTGAAAGAAGGTCCCGAAGTTTGGCAAGTGACACAACCCTCTTCACATCCCTGGCAGTGCTCCTGAGGTCCTGAGAACACAGTTGGTTGCTGACCTGTAATACCGACAAGATGGTAGACAGGTGGGAGGTATCCAAGCTGTGGGGATCTGGGCATAGAAATACAACACACTCTCTCTGTTGAGAGGAGCAGGCTCTACCCAGGTTGATTTTGTCTGTTCAGACTCAAGGGATGGAATCATGTCTGGGACATGGATCCTTTTATGTGGGTTCTGCTTATGGTGGCAGTGCAAAATAGTAAGAGAATTTTGGGCCCACTGGATAGATGCAAACAGGGAGACAAAAGAAAACTTCCATGATGTCCCACAAGTGATATGAAAGGGAGGGGGCGCAAGTGCTGGGGTAGGGTCACAGGGTACATGTGACCTTGTGAAGGCTACGAAAGGAGATGCACTACCAGTCAGCATAAGATTGATAAGTGGAATCACAGGAAATCAAGGGCCTCTCCTGACAACAGTGTTGATAAAAGAAGCTGGGGCATGATGTGTAGAAGCCTGAAGCAATGAAGGCAGCATGAGGTACACCTCTGTGCTTCATAGAGACCGAGAGCAATTCCACCAAAGGCTTGGTGCATCCTTCTGTGGATATGATCAAATTGGGAGCAGGCAAGAGAAAGTCTTCACCCTCGCTGACATGGGGAAAAATGACAGCTTGACTGCAGTGAGCTTGACTGCCTTGAGCTAGTGCCACACACAGAGGCCAGAGAAGCTGGAGAGCACCTGAGAGCGGCCGTCCTTCAGAGAAAACGGTCTGAGAAATCATCCAGTATCACAAATTCAGACCCCAGATCCAACTTTGTGCTAGTTTGTGTTGGCAGAAAGCAACACACACACACACACACACACACACACACACACACACACACACATTTTGATGGGCATTTGCAAGTGTCCCTAAAATCTGACCAATATATCAAAAAAATACATCAAGTATCCATCAGTTTTAAAAATAAATCCTACATTTCAACAAGGAATACCAGAGTCTTACTAAGAATTTGTTCACTGGCTGTTTAGGCCCTGTGGCCTCCTCTGGCTCTATGACACCTGCTCAAGCTGCCAGTCTATCCCAAGAGCGACCCAGTAACCCACAAAAGCACATTTGCTCTGTGTATAAGGAGATACCAATAGACAAGAGCACACAAAAAGGTGACACTTGGCAGAAGCAAAGTCTCTATTGGATAGCGATGGATGGATGGATGGATGGATGGATGGATGGATGGATGGATGGATGGATGGGTTGGTGGGTGGGTAGGTAGATGGATGGGTAGATGGGTGGGTGTGTGGTAGATGGATGGATGGGTGAACAGATGGATGGATTGATGAATGAATGGGTGGACAGATGGATGGATGAATGGATCAGTGGACAGATGGATGAATAGGCAGGTGGGTTGGTGGGTGGATGAGTGGATGGATGGATGGATGGATGGATGGATGGATGGATGGATGGACAGGTGGATGGATGGACAGACAGACAGATGGAAGGGTGGATGGGTGGGTGGATGGATGGTTAGATGGGTGGGTGGTGGATGGATGAATGGGTGGATGGATGGATGGATGGATGGATGGATGAATGGTTGGACAGATGGATGGATGGATGGATGGATGGATGGATGGATGGATGGATCAGTGAACAGATGGATGAATGGGCAGGTGGATGGATGGATGGACGGACAGACAAATGGAAGGGTAGATGGGTGGGTGGATGGATGGGTGGGTAAGTAGATGATTGGAGTGTGAAGTGGAAACTTTAAGGGTTCTTTGGAAAGTCAGTTGTGTTGGATGGTGTTTTGCTGGGGCAAACACATGAAAGAATGTTCCATTGAAGTGGACACAGGTGAAAGACTAAGGGAGAATCATGAAGGAACATTTCCCTGAAGCAGACACAGGAGAAAGGATGTTCTACTAAAGCAAGCATGTGAAAGGACATGTGATGTTTGGAGGTATATAAATAGAGCTCAATGGACAGTGACCAAGGCTGAGCTAGGCTTGCTGATAGAACTAGATATACAATGCTTGTGGGTCTCGTGTCTTCACTGATCTTCACTTCCATGAGAGAAATTTTCCTGGCATTCCTGTTGGCTCTGGTCCCTCCTGCTGACTGGTGCTGAGGCTGAGGCCTGGCTGTCTCTGCTAGGTAGTGCTGATTCCTGTTTGCTATCCGGACTCTACTGAACTAGACTGCTGGTGCCCCCACTGGAATCTTTCATTGTGTAATGGAATCCCACAAACAGCTCTCTAAGCCTCAGCAATTCTAGCAAATGAGCATCTACACTGGCAGGAAGATTCATCATTTTTACCCTTTCCATCAGAAACAATATTCTCAGAGTGTCCAAGATAAGTCAGGACCAGCAGCAGCAACTTCCATTGACTGATGGAATTGGGAAAGATTGCTTTCGGGTCCCCAGCTTGAGCTCTTAAAAAAATTATTTATGTGTATGTGTATCTGTTTTGTGTGGATACATGCACATGTATGTGGTTGCCCATGGAAACCAGAAGGCTTTGGATCCTCTGGAGCTGAGATGCAGGCAGTTGAGAGCCACCCAGTGAGGGTCCTGGGAACCAAACTTCAGTCCTCCACAAAAGTAGCAAGCAGTCTTAACCACTGGGCCATCTCTCCATCCCCTCAGGTTCCTCTCCTTTGGGAGAAAAATAGAAAGCAAAGAAAAACTATCCAGCAAGTATTTGAAACAGTAAAATAGAGTCAGCAACTGGCTTCTAAGAGTTTCCTGGGAATGTATTAAAAGTGAGTGTGTGTTGACAGATAGTATAGGGGGAAAGGTAGGTGTGTATTGTCAGGGCAGTAGCCTCTATGAGGAAGAGCTCAGCCAGTGAGCAGAGCATGAAAAGGCTGCATCCAAGAAGGCTGCAAGCTCCTAGTCAGTTGGGAAGGTCCAGCAGAGAAGGCTCTGCCAAAGCTCTATTTGGACAAAAGTCACAGATCCCTGACCTAAGGAAGGAAGGAAGAGACCACCCGTTTCCATAGGAAAACAGTTCACTGCATGACATTTTTTAAATTGCCATCCAAACAAGGCCAGCCACAAGGTTCCACAGACCTTGCGCCCACGGAGGTTTCCACAGAGACCCACCACTGGCCTGTTGCACAGAGCATTAGTGGGTTTTGTGCATGCCGATAAAAAAGTAAAAGCCGCTGTTAAAATTGAAGCCCTGGCACATGCCTGGTTCAGATCACAGGGGAGCGGGGCTTTCGCCCTGGAATTTGCAGCATCTGTCCCAATTAAGTCTTGTTTTTTAGCTTAAAGATATTAGTCCGATCACTAGTGTTCTGTTCGGAACATGAATGGCGCATTGTTCTGTGCGGAGCGGCCCTGCAGACGCTCAGACACCATTAAACGGCTTTGCGGCCCAATTAGAAGTGGAGGTGGGCTGGCTGTGGGGCAGGGGCTGACCACCAGGGCACAGCACTGGAAAAGACATGGTGTGGGGGAGGGGCGACTAACACGGTCCATGTGTGGAGAAGGTGGGCTTCAGCATGCAGGTCCCTGGCTCCGTGATGACACTCATCCATCTTGAAGTGACCACTGCTCAAATGTGGTGGCTGGGTGGGGAGCTGCAGCAGTGTGTGAAACCAGACCAATGGCTCCAGGCTAGCTGCAGGACCCAGCCAGCATATGCCCACATCTGCTGGTCTAGTCACCAGACTCTCCCACCCCACAGCAGCACACAGACACACTCACACTCAGAAATGTAGGCAGGCACATGGGCACATGCATACATGTATGCATGTGCAGTCTAGCGCTCCCAATCATGAGCTCACACATACAATTTACACTGTGCATGTCATACCATATACACGCCTGTGTCCCCGGTTAGCCTGCCTAGTTTCTACCATAATGTTAATCATAGAAGCATAACCTGGTGTTTCCAAGGTTCCTGGCCATCAGAGTCTACAAACAGCTTTCTTTGTTCATCAGGCCGAAACATTCCCTTCATAGAACCAGCCTGGACCCGTTTCTGTGCCTGGGTAGACTGTGGATTCTCCTCACCCCAGGGCATCTTGCTCATGGACAAAATTAAGGCTTTGCTAGGTCCACATAGAAAATGAAATTCCCGTCCAGGAGCCTGTGACACATGTGCTCAGTTCATGACTGTTCTCTGAGCTGCTCACTTAGGGAATGTGTGCCTTCCCACACGACAGCCAGTTAAACATCAGAATCCCAATGTCCCTGTTGTAGGCTTAACTGTGCACTTGGTTAAGATCCATGCTCATCATGACTTGGGCAGGTCACCTGTGACCAGTGTCAGGGTGTGTGATTTGCTGGCCGAGTGGATGGGCAGAGCTCTCCTGGAGAAGCCCTTGCTGAGGTGTCCTAGCCTGTGCTGGATAACCCTTCTCACCCAGGGAAGTAATCACCACAGGCAGCCTCATTCCACAGCTAAGCAGATGGAAGCCTGTCTTCATCCAGGACCACATAGCAATCTAGGATCAGGTCAGAGTGCACTGCCCTCAGCACAAGCCCCATCTCTGGATTTCAGGCTGCTCCATAGAGAAGTTGCTTACCCTGACACTGACTCAAGGAATGCTGTGCCACCTAAAGCTACCATACTGACCCCCATCCCCCACTGCAGCACAGTGGAAGGGACCAGCGGATGAGACACCCTTCACCCATCCCACAGGCTGTGCCCCACAGAGGGAAGCCTCAGCCGGGCTGCTAAGCTGCCAAAGGCCTTCACAACCGCTTTGGTGCCAGGTTGGCATTTCCTGCAGAACTTTCAGGACAAAAGTTCTCATACTGTCATAGAAACAGCAAAAGTTCTCATACTGTCATAGAAACAGCACTAAGGGACAGCATAGCAGCAGTGTGTATGGATGCACATGATATATATATATATATATATATATATATATATAGAGAGAGAGAGAGAGAGAGAGAGACAGACAGACAGACAGAGACAGACAGAGACAGAGACAGAGACAGAGACAGAGACAGAGAGAGGGGGGGATGGTAAATAGATCACTGATATTAGGTTAAGCCATATGAAAATACCACTTTTCTCACTTAAAGAGATTGAGATTTAAAGAGATAACTGCCTATAGCTTGATAGGAGCTGGCTAGATGCCTGGTTTGTTAGATGGATGAGTGAATGGGTAGGTAGGTGGATAGATGGGTGGGTGGAGGTGGATGGGGTGGATGGATGGATGGATGGGTGAATGGGTGATGGGTGGATGGGTAGATGGGTGGATGGGTGGGTGGATGGATGGGTGGATGGATGGATGGATGCCTGACTTGGTGGATGCATGCATGCATGGACAAATGGACAGGACAGTGGATGGGTAGATGGGTGAATGGGTGGGTGGACAGATGGATGGATGAATGGATGAATGGATGGATGAGTGGATGGATGGATGGAAGCATGGGTAGATGGATGGATGCCTGGCTTGGTAGATGAATGGATGGACAGATGGATGATGGGACGGTGGATGGGTGGGTAGATGGGTAGGTGGATAGATGGGTGGGTGGGTGGGTGGGTGGGTGGGTGGATGGATGGATGATAGATAAGTGGGTAAGTGGCTGAATGGAAGAAGGAAATGAAAGGAAATGATGAATGGCTGATGGATGGATCAATTGCTTGCTAATTTGATGAGTTGTATGAACTATAAGTAGAGACATGTTGTATAAAAATACAAGATAAGGTTTTTTAACGTTTTCTATTCCCTCCCATTGTCCTCTATAGCAAACAGATAGATGATAGATAGATAGATAGATAGATAGATAGATAGATAGATAGCTTCTATAATAAGCATATATATGTATCTATATATTTAGACATAGAAAGACAGACAGACAGACAGACAGACAATCTTCATTCCAAACTCTGGAGTGAAAGCATTGGCCTCTCATCCCTGAATCTAGGAAAAGGAATTCCAACACCCAATGCCAGGAAGCTGGTCCGTCCCAGCCTTCAAGTCTGAAACAGAGGGGCCTCTTTCTCCTCTTGCTCTGTCAGCCACTGCCATGACATCACCCCCATGGTGTGAAACTCGAGAAGCGCAGTGGGAAGTGCTGGAACTGATTGATCTGTGAGCTGGTGTCCAGGATGCTGAGGGGCCAGCCTGAGACAACAGCTGGCTGTGTCTCTCACCAGTGACAGGGACAGGAGTTGCATGCATCTTCATTCAGCAGTCTAGAAACTGAAAGGAGAACTTGGTGAGTGCATGTCACATCTCCAGTAAGCACACTAGGGACTGGCATAGCCCTGGAGAAAACAAATGTATGAGCATGGTCCCTTCCCAAGGTCTCCACCCCCTTCCTTCCCACCCTATCTGCCTGCCCCCTGCCTGACTCCTTGAGTGGGCTACAGTTGTCTTTTCTTCACAGAAAAGGCAGAAGACAGGGAGGGCTGGGGGAGGCTGTCTAGGTACCCGTGGGTGCTGAAGCAAAACTTATGAGTCACCTGCAGTGGGCGCTAGCCACCCAGGCTGCTGGGCCCACACCTGGAGAGAGGCCTGAGCTGCTGCCTTGTTTACTGTTCCATTGTTGGAGTCAGATTATGAGTGGATTTTTATGAGGACCAGGTCAGGGCATCTCAGAGACTCAGGTGCATCCTCCCACTCTGCTCTTGAGAGCTCTCTGGAAGCCTCAGAGTTACAAAGTATAAAATAGGAGACTGTCCACCCAAAAGCAATCAACTGGATGCCTAGATGCAGCACGTGCTTATGGTTCTGCCTGGCACCTGGGGCCAAACTAGTCACCTCTGTCCCTGTAAGGTGGAGCTAGGACCCCCTCCTCCCTCCACCAGGTAGGCGTGACATTCTTTTCATCCCTACTGGACACTCTGTAACAGTCCATGGGCATTCTCTGTTACTTTTTGTATTACTCAAGTTCTCAATGCCTGAGTCCTCAGGCCCATGGACATCTTGTTACATGAAAGGCAGAGAGCTTGGACCTCTCATAAATAGTACACAATCCTGATGGCTCTGTGGGGCCTCTGTCAGAGAGATCACTTGTGATCCTCCAGACTATGTGGTAGTGGCTGGGTCCAGAGACACCCCTTATTCTTCAAAGTCCTTGACTCTCTCCACTCCTGGTCATCAAGGTGACCAGATGGCCGCACTCAGCACTAATATTAGCTGAGTTGCTTCATGACCCAGTACACCAGGGAGGGCCCAGGACCTTCCAGAGAGACCCCAGCTAATTCCATGCTTTGTTGTTGTTGTTGTTGGTTGTTTGTTTTGTTTTTGTTTTTGTTTTTTTGCCACTTTGAGGAAGGGTCTAGCAAGGACCAGCTTCATTTCCTGACTTTCCAAATGACTCTGTGAGCCCGAAACTGTTACAGCGCTCAATTCTTCACCGGAGAAGCTGGGCTCAGAGAGATGAAGAAAGACAGTTAATGCCACACAGCTTCTGAAAGTAGTGTGGGATTGTAGGATTGCTGCTTAGAATATGGTCTCTCTGGAGTCGGGTGCAGGCCAGGGCACTGTCCCAGTCACCCCAAGGAGCTTGCCTGCTGCCCTGCATTAGCTAATGCAACACACAAAGGGATGCTAAAAAAAAAAATCAATTTACAGTGGAAGGGCCATCTATTTCAGAGTAAAAACAATCACCTTTGTGTTCCAGAGAAATGGGAGAAAGCACTTATTTAAATTGCTGTCTTAGAACTACACAGAAGCTATTTTCAGAAACCCCGTGAATGCCTTTTCCTTCTCATCCCACAGAAACCCATTGCCAATCCACCCTGTGTGCCTGCTTAGGTCTGCAGAGACCCCCAAAACGCAGCACCAGGCCTCCATCGAGCAGGGCCAGGCCATCCATGGCTCAGGCAAGCAGGGCGCTCGCAGGGCTTTTCTGAAGCCATTAAAATGGTGAATTTGGAGGGATCGTGGAAAGCATTGCCTTTGCAAAATGGCCAGGAGGGGAGCGACAGGTCAGGCCCCCTCGCTGAGGCAGTTAAAAAGTAACACAGCCCCCAAATCACATTAAATATGTTAAGCAAACACACGGCAGGCGGCGGGGATATTAGGTCATTTCTCATAAATATTAATACCGGGGACTTTTCCAACGGGCAAAATTACAGAAACAAAGATGCCTCTTCAGGTGCAGTCTCCCTCGCTGGTAGTCCTGGACCAGGCCCAGCAGGGGAGGGGTCAAGTCAACCCTGCATCCAAAAAGACTTCTTGGAACACTGGCAAATGTGGACCCCCGAGTGATACACAGAGGCAGAGGGAGGGCCAGGCACCAGTGAGGCCAAACCAGTCCTCCCCAGGCCATGGACCTGCACCTCACTGTCACTTTAGAATTCACACTTACCATCATGGGTGCCCAACATCTACACCTGACACCTCCTTGGGCTGAAGAACTGTGAAGGAAGTCACCCAGTTGGCCATCTTGGCCTCACTGCCCCTTCTTCAGTAGCCAGGACCCCTGTGTGTCTAGAGCAGGGGTGGCTTTCCAGGAGCAGCCAGTGAAAGATCTCAAAGGCACCTCTCTCTCCTCAGGGTTCTCTTACTGCTCTCTACCTGCCAGAGGGTGTCGTGCTTGCCTGGACCCACAAGTATAAGAGAAGGTGGGCCATCAGCCCACAAGCATAGGCAAAGGGGTGGGGATTGGTCTGTTACCTGGAGCACAGCTCAGAAAGACTGTCCTGAGAGGCTGGGGTCCTGGTAACCTGGCAGCTTGTCTTTCTACCTCTTTGGTCTGAAGTAACCTGGAAAGGGACAGAAGATGCCATCTTCAGGGACCACAGTAGGTTCCAGACTTGATCAGCCATCAGAACTGGTAAAGAGCAACTTGGTGCAAGCTCAAGCTGACACAATACAGGTAGGAAAAGACTTGGAGGAAGGAAACTTTGCTGTAGACCTTCATAGCATCTACCACCCACCTGTGGGCCTGTAGACCAGTGAGTAGGTTGCAGAAACTTAGTCCAAGGGCCTTACTGTCCCCATAATGCCATAGATGTAGAGGCTCCCATAACTCCTTTCTCCTCCTCTGGGACTCCGTATTTTATTTGTGTACAGGACAAATTCTTGCTTTTCGTGGGCAGGCCTGGGTTTTTGGAGCCCACACCCCGTAACCACAACTGGTACTCTGGGCTTGGCACATCTTGCTAGGGTGGTTGAACATCTATAGGCATAGCACATGCCCTGAATCTTTATGACAACTTGCCAGACAAGTGAGCCGGATGAGATAACACTCCATGCAGGCACTATAAGCTGTGCTTTCAGGAGATTTGATGACTCAGCAGAGGTAGAGAGAAATTTTCAGCTGTGACTCAGCTCCAAGCCAGCAACAAGGAAGCCAGGTGGCAAAATGCTGGCCTTACAGGAACCATGAATTGAGTTCAGTCTCCAGCAACAACATTAAAAAGTCAGGTGTGGTGGTATGCACTGAAGAAGTGGAGAAGGAGGGTCTGTGGGCTTGTTAGCCAGGTAGGCACATCACAATCAACACTTACAAGACCAATAAGAGACCTTGTCTTCCACCCCCCAAAAAAGTGGATGACATACAATGTTAAACTTTGGACTAGACATATATGTGCACATGCATCCATACATTTCATCATGTATACACACACACACACATGTGGGGCGGGGCTGGGGACGGCTTCTATAGTGAGTCCTATGCACTGGATAGTTTTGCATCAACTCGACACATGCTGAAGTCATCTGAAAGGGGGCGGAGCCTGGACTGAGAAAATGTCTCCATAAGATCAGGCTAGCCAGGCAGTGGTAGCGTACACCTTTAATCCCAGCACTCAGAAGGTAGAGACAGGTGGATCTCTGAGTTCAAGACCAGTCTAGTCTACAAAGTGAGTTCCAGCACAGCCAGGGTTACACAAAGAAACCTTGTCTTGAAAAGCCAAGAAAAAAAGGTGGGGAGATGCTCTTGGCAAGCTTGTAGAGCACTTTCCTATTTAGTGTTTGGTGGGGGAGGGCCCAGCTGATTGTGGGTGTGGCCACCCCTGAGCAGGTGGTCCTGGGTTCTATAAGAAACCAGGCTGAGCAAGCCATGGGGAGCAAGCCAGTAAGAAGCTTTCCTCCCTGGCCTCTACATCAGCTCCAGCCTCCAGGTTTCTGCCCTGTTTGAGTCTCTGCCTTGACTTTCTTCAGTGATGAACAGATATGGAAGTGTAGGTTGGATTCACCTGTTCCTCCTCAGGTTTCTGATCACAGCAATAGACCCTGGCTAAGACAGTCTTCTACCACTGAGCCACGTCTCCAGCCCATGAAGGACTCAATGTTCTGCCAGAAGCCAGTAGGCCAGGCAGAAACTCAAGCAGGACTGGAAGCCCCAACTTAGAAATTAAGCTGTAGGAGGAGCTAGAGAAAGTATCTAAGGAGCTAAAGGTTTCTGCAACCCTACAGGTGGAACAACATTATGAACTAACCAGTACCCCGGAGCTCTTGACTCTAGCTGCATATGTATCAAAAGATGGCCTAGTCGGCCATCACTGGAAAGAGAGGCCCATTGGACATGCAAACTTCATATGCCCCAGTACAGGGGAACGCCAGGGCCAAAAAGTGGGAGTGGGTGGGTAGGGGGGAGGGGAGGGTATGGGGGACTTTTGGGATAACATTGGAAATGTAATTGAGGAAAATACCTAATAAAAATATTTTTAAAAAGAAATTAAGCTGTATCGTGGTATATGTATGCAGGAGAAAGAGTACTAAGTGTTCAGTGTCTGGCATACTCTGAGCGCTGGAAGCATCCCCACAGATAACGCCCAGCTGTGCATGTTATCACTTCCATTTTTTTTTTTTTACAGAGTTTTAGGAAATGTTAACTCAGAAGCAACAAGAAGACCAGCAGTTGTGTGTCTGGTAGAGCGGAGATGAAGGACTAGCAGTGGTCAGAGGAGGTAGGCAGTGAGCACCCTGACATCTCAGGCCATGGTGTCTCACAGGCCGATGTTCGAACACCGGCGTATGCTGAGGGCGGAGTGCAAGGACAGAACCACACTCTGAGCCCTTCGGAAAGTAGTGACAACAGTACTCCAACTAAGTAGTGAAAAAAAAGGTCACACGGTAGTGCCTGGCCTACCACAAGGCACAGCCGATAAATTCAAACATGCAGGCAAACGTCTGTGTAAGGAGCTGAATGAATGCATGAGATGTTCCCTTTTCCAGCACTGACCCATCCTACAGATGAAGCTCAGGAAGACTGATGTCCATTAGGAGACACCCGGCCAACCCCAGGTCTGGCTCCCTCTATGCCAGCTCCCTCGAGGTGCCCCCTGTCCAAGCCCTGCCACTTGGAAAGACTCTGGGAACCTCACCCTTGCTTGGTTATTTTTGGAAACTGTTAATGATTCTGTTTGCCTTTCCAATGACCTCAAAAGTTCCACTGCCCCAGACCCCTCCTCCTGCCATCCTTGCCCAACTGCCCTGCCCTGCTCTTCCCTGAGAGACCACAAGCGAAGAAGTTGAGGACTCGAGACACCACCCCCCTCCACGCTCCCGGCTGCTCCTTGGTATGTGAGCGATGTCTTCCATAACAAGAAAAGGACAAAAGACATGTGTCCGGTGGCACCCTCCTCTGTCTCTGTTTACTTTCCTAAACAGTGGGGATAGGCCTGGCCTGGCCACTGGAGGTGAGAATGACAGTCGTGCTGGCAGCTGTGGGCACTGTCACCATTGGGGGTGGTGTAGAGATACCAGCTGCGTCTACAAGCGATACAAGCTGGGTATAGAGATACACAGCAGGGATAGGGTGGAGAAGGGGCCTGAACTCCCTCAGACTCAGGGGGCTTAGACCGTGTGCATGGGCCAAGCACAGAAAAACTGACTGGCTGAGAACGTGCCAGTAGCCCGCCCTTGGCTTTCAGGGAACGTGGACATGGAGTTTTATGGCCCAAAGCCGCTTTCCCCTTGATTTCCAAACCCATGTGTATTTATAAAGGAAATTTAATCGGGTTGTTTTTAATTCTCTCACACTTAACTCATCAAAATGCTATTTGGTGAGAGCAGGGCCAGACCAAGGGTGCCTGTAGAGCCTCCACTTGCAGGGGCTGCATGGCAAGGCACAGACAACCTCTCTTGGAGGATGCTAAAGGGCTGGGGGTGGCACTCCATTAGAGTTGCTTCTTCATGCTCCCTACATATGCTCCCTCGGGGATGTAGGATGGAACCCCTCTTTTCTACAGAGAATTAGGGATCCCAGAATCTGGACCCCATAGCTTCCCCAACTCCAGCTGTTGAGGGGGGCTGCTGAGAACACAGCGTTATGGTATGAGGGGATGGGCAACAAAAGAAGTCTTTCTCCTTGACACAGCAAATGGTCTCAGGAAGGATGGGAGCCACAGAGGGACATGAAGTCCAGGCTGGGGTGCCATCAGGTAGACATCCCTGTGCCCACTAGTAGCCGGTGCTACTGGGTGGCGTCTAAAGACAGCACCCACTGGGCAGCACACTCCTACATTTGACAACTGTTCTGCTAAGACTGATCAATAGTCTCTGCTGGGAGAGGGCCGGTGGTGGGGTCCAGGGGAGGAGGCAGAAAACACATTCCCATACCCTGGGGGCAGGGTGACCAGGAGGGACACCAACACACCTTCACCCCGAAGTAGCTGCAAAGCTGCTGGAAATGGAGCGTGAAAACATCTTTAAATACAGAGGCTGGGAAGCCATGGCTGACAGGCTCCACCTCTCAGTGTGTGTGAGGGTACTGGGAAGCCATGGCTGACAGGCTCTGCCCCTCAGTGTGTGTGTGGGTACTGGGGAGGAGGGACTGGCAGGGACGGCCCTTGTCTCTGGACATGACCTCCCCTCTTGCCAAGTTGGTCGACACCTGCCTCCAGAAAGCAGTCTTCAGTGCACAGTGTGCTGGCTCTTTGGTGGCCACACAGCCCCCCTCTGCCATTTTCTAGCTACCCCTTCCTCCTGCATTGCCCTCTCTGCCAAGAGGGGGCAAAGAGGGTGTAGGGAAAGCCCTGAATGAGGACACATGTGGTCAGGTGGGCCCAGGGCTAGAGGCTGCAGTCTGGGGGGGGGGGTTCTGGAAGACCCAGCAAGCCCCAACAGAACAAGCCGGCTTTCTTATGATCTTTACTCCTTTCCCCTGCCCTACTGGGTGCAGTGACTTCACCTGACTTTGGAGGTTGGGCGAGGGATGTCCTTGAGATGGTGGTGTCCTAGGAGGGTCAGCTGAAGGTGATAACATTTTGATGGGTACAACAAGCATCAGAACTGGTGCTTCAGAAACCCGAATAATCTAGAGCAAAGCATAGGCAGTCCAGTTGCTCCGCTGGCTCACCCCGGGATGCTGTTGCTCTCCCTTTTTCTCTGAAATATGGGAGGCCTTTGGAAGGAAACACCACCCTCCGTGATGATCTGGTAGCTTACCTGTGCCGAGAGGGACCAGAGGCAAAGTGACAACCCGAAGGCTGCCCACCCAAGACCAGTTGCCTCGTGTAAACTATAAGAGAATACCTTTCAGATTCTGATCTGAAGTGGTCAGGTGGGCCCAGGGCCAAAGGTTACATCTGGGGGATCTGGAAGAGCCATCAACCCCCATCAGACCATGCTTCGGGGTCTAAGTTAATACCTAGACTTCAGGTAGAAACCAATTCCAATATATGACAAACGGGCTCCAAGCCCAGGCCTCAATAGGCAGTGTCTAAGTGAGCATCAGACTCCAGGTGTATAGGAGGCTCCAAGTGGATATGAAACCCCAGTGGATACTCAGGCCCAGGTGAATACTTATATAACAAGTAGATACTAGACCCCAGGTAGACACCAAGTCTTAAGTAAATATCAGGTCCCAGGAGAAATTCAGGCTGCACTTGGACATTCAGGCTCACACCCAGGCCCCACTCTGGGAACACTCACTATGGAGAACGGAGGCTCTTATCAGACAAATATGTCAGCTTTCCTTCAAGGTTCTCACTTGAGCCAATGCCCTGCTGTCAGGTCCAACCCAAAGGGCCTGTGTCTAGCCTACCAAGAAGGCAGGTGGGAAGCCCTGGCAGGAGCGCTGGGATCCAGGCAGGCTCTGCCAGGTTCTGTCCGCAGCCACCGTGCTCTGAGCAGCCAGGCAGGAGGTACCCAGGGATCCTCAGTCAATGGGCTTTTCATTTCGTCCGATTTCACCTCTGCTGCAGGCTTGCTCCCTCTCCCCAACAGAATTACTCTTATCTGCAAGTGATTTAAACTCTAAGGTTTACTGAAGATTTAAAGACTGTGAACACAGTTGGAATGTTTTAGACCAACAGTGCAAGTTGCATTTTAAGAAAATAATTAACTCCCGGGGGAGGTGTGGGTTTTGGAGCCATGACAGACCCTCGAGGCTGCCTTCCCTATATGGAATTTCCAAATAATAAAATATCTTTGATTCCCTGCTGATGTCAGACGAGAACCTGTAAGTGTGTGAGCAAACTGTCATTTTTTTTAAAAAAAGAGGGCCCATTAGTGTCTTAAAGATGCAGAGCCCAGTCTGCGGAGGGCAAAGGGTTTGTTCAAAGTGTGGTGGGGGTAGGGAGGGGGCGGGGGAACCGCTATAGTTTCATGATGCCCGTTTCTCACCCTCTTGCCCCCTTTTCTCCTTTAATTTCCTGCTGTGCAGACAACCTGCAGGGCACTCCCATTCTAGGGCCTCAGAGGTTGAGTTCTTACCTACCAGGATGCTTCTCTTATACACAGCAGCAATGCCCACCCTCCAGTCCCAGCACAGGGCACAAACCCACCAAGGTCAGTAGCCTGGCACTAGAGTGTCCACACAACCATTAAACCCTAACCACGGAGAATATTGACAGGGTCTTGAGGAGCTGGACATTAGCTGGACCCATAGGAGCCATGGGGAGTTTCATATCCCATCCAGCACTGGTTCCTGTATGGTGTTGAGTCAGGTGCTGAGCTAAGCATATCACTCACTGACCACCGAAGCTCCAAGGTGGAGATTTTCTTTTGCATTGCACATATGGGAAAGGGAGGGGGGCGTCACTCAGCAGTTAGAGAACTCTCCAGAATGTTCAGTGCTGGCCAGAAACATGGAGCCCAGATACCAACCTTGGCCTGCCTCGCAGAATGACCTGTCTTCCCTTCCCACGAAACAGCAGATCATCAGCTGAGAAAGCTGAGGACCACCCCACCTGCACCCCCGCTGCCAGCAGCATGGCTCCTGGTGCTTGAAGTCCAGAACAAAGCTGATCCAGGGAGAGAGCAGGAGAACTGGGCACCCCTGTGGTCTTCGCTGGCATGGCGTTAGGATGTGGATATCACTTTTTATCAATAACAACAGGTGAGGGCTTTCATCCTACCCACCCAGTCATTTTGGGGGTCAGCAACCCTGTAATGAGTTTGACGTTTTCATTGCAGGAACATCCATCAGGAATACCCGCCTGTGTGCCCCCCTTGGGACAGTATAGTATGCCTTTGTGTCATTTTGTACAGCTTTCAGCCATACCACTACCATCCTCTCTGGCCTCATTGCCTACCTCCAAGGACAGGGCATTACAGAGGAGAGCCTACTCCTTCCGGGAACATCCTGCAGCTTTCCTGGTCACAAGATTAGCTGGTGGCCCCTAATCACATCTGCTCTCCTCTTGGGGACTTTTAGGTGGCCCCTAGAAGGACGAATGCCCATCCCCAACTCCATCCTGGAAACCTCCTTTCCTTAGAACTCCAGGACTGGCTGGAATGCAGGTCAGTCCCAGCTGTTCTTTGGAGGAGGTACATGCGCGGTCATACATACCCCTCAATTCTCTAGCTCCTGTCTCCAGAATCAGTGACACCAACTCCTAAGATATACTCAGGACATGTTCAGGGAAGGACCTCTGCTGCCAAGACACCTGTCCAGATTCCTACCCCAACTCTGGCTTGGGGAAGGAGGCTGAAGAAAGAGCTCACCACAGCCCCACTCTAGGAAAGCAACTTGTATGAAGAAGAGATTAGCACCCTTCCTTCCAACCTGCACCTTACCCTGGCCTCAAGAGTGGCCCAGCTGGCCACACCAGCTGTCCTCTGTGCCTGTAGGGACAAACAGAGACAAACATTGCTGGCTGTCCGGTTTTCTAACACCTTTCCACAAATCTCTGCCTCTCAGGAATAATTCTTTCTGGTAATTTACTTGCAAAACATTTGGCCGTTAACACCCAGCCAAGAGTGGATGGCAGGTCACAGACTATTAAAAATATCCACACCTGGGCCCTCAGGCAGCCCATTTAACCACTGCCCTGGGCAGAGAGTCCAGCCAAGGGATCCGTGTACCTGCCAAGCAAGTTTTATGAGGGCAAGAGGACACCAGACCAAGCCTGTCCTGGCCTTTCTGAGTCCTCTGCTAGTGTCATCAATGTGGTCTTGTCCTTTGCCAAGGGCTTGGGGCACGCATGGGCATTCCTAACCCCAGTGCCCAGGAAATTACCCAAGGAGGAGGGAGTGCCAAATCTTCTGGTTTGGAGTGGCTTGTGGGAAGGCTAGGACATCCTAGCGTTGCCTAGAGTCTACCCATGGCATAGATAAAGAGTTTCTTCAGCAGAGGTACTTGAGTGTCCCTCAGAACCCTGCGCCCTGGCTTATCACCACAGCTGACTCAGGCCTTTGGATCTGGAGTAGGGCTTGACCTCCCTGGAAGGAAAAAGACCCTGTCCGCCTGTACTCACGGGCTCTTTCCACACCAAGAGCATCTACCCCAGAGCTGCAGCTCCACAGCATCTCCCAGCCACTCTGCCCGGTAGACAGAGCAGTCAAAGAAACAGAGACACGAAAGAAAACCAGCCACCACCTCAGAGAAGAGCAAGGGCTTGCACCCCACCCTGGCTTTCAACTCCTACATGTGGCTGTCACAGTTACACATAAAACACCAGCCTCTTTCTTCAAAATTTCCAATGTGGTCCCTGGAAGTGTGTGTATGGGTCCCTCATGAGCCTCTGGTGAGGAGAATTTTGCTCTGCTCCAGTGGGTAATCAAATTCTGAGGACTTCTGTATGGACATGGGAGTCCAAGAGCCCAAGAGCCCAGCCCTACCTACCCAGACAGAGCCTTGTCAGTCACACCCCAAAAGAGAGCAATGAGGAGCACACACACCCCACCCCACCCCCACCTCTCCACAGCACACCTATGTCTTCTTCCAGGCAGAATTCCTGGATGAGGACGATAAGCAAACTCAGCCCAGCTTGGCCTGGGCATGGTCTGAATTTCCAGAGGGACGACAAGAAGCTAGCAGAGCTTTGGGCAGAGCTGATGGGATGATGGTGATGGAGTGGGTAGAGGATGGGGAGAGGCAGGACACAGGGGAGAGGCAGGGCACAGGGGAGAGGCAGGACACAGCGGGGAGACAAGACACAAGGCTACAACATCCACCAGGGGTCTTGAAGTTCCCAAATGTGGTTTTACCCCTCGGGCACCCTGTGTAAATTTTGTACCCTACTCCTAAGAATTCGAATATAATATTCTCTTTGGTCTTGAGGCTGTGCCCAGGAAAAGGTGCAGAGGTGTGTGAAGTGTATAAACAAAGACTTCTGTTGGACACTCCCAGCCTCTGTTCTCAGGCTCACGACAGGTAACTGATGTCTTCTAAGCCTGATCGTCAGCCTTGGGGTGAGAGCCAGATGCCACAGGGTCCAGGTCAGCCCCAGTGTCTCCTTCCTTGTTATGCCCTACCACTTCCAAACGGAGCCACCCAACACTCATGCCCACACAGTCTCAGGCCACCTACAGTGTAAAGATGTATCCATCTCCTTCCATGGACACGTGTGGGACTCTGGGGAGTCTACCCCATTCTGTCTTGAGACCAATATCCCTACTCACAGGAAAATGTGCCCTGTTCTTGTGGCCATCACAATGGTGCCTATTTCCACCCATGGGGCTGGGACAGAGGCAAAGACCCTTCAGTGTCAAACTCTTGGAGTTTCAAGAGGCAAGAACCACACCCCACCCTATGCTGGGAAGAACCAGGGTAGTTAAAACTCTGAGGTGACACTCTAGGGTTCAAAGGCTGCATAGTCCCCACTTGCGTAGCTTCTGCTTCTACCTTACAACAGCATGGATGGCCTCTGTGTCAGAAGTTTGGCAGAGCCGTAAAGGTCAGGACTGGACATGGACGATCCCTCCAAAGGGCACTGGGCTATGCTCCAAGAGGGGTAAAGGATACTAGAAAGTAATACTGAATCCAGCCAAAGTTCCCATTCCCTTCTAGACTCCCAAGCCAGGAGTCTGACTACAGTGAATCTTCCCAGCCCCACCTGCTGGTGGTCAGCGCAGGCTTCAGAAACCAGTGTCACCCTGAACCACGGGCTCTGACTCTTACCCATCTCTCGGGTTCTGAACACTCAGGTGATTTCTTGTCCCTACTCCACAGCCAGTGGCCAGTTTCCACACTCCAGGAGAGCTTTATTCATGTGGCGGTTCTGGGCTGCACCCTTGAGACAACTGCACTTGACCCACGAGCCTTTTCTGGTGAGGTGATAAGCCATGAGGAAAAGATGGTCCCAGAGCTAGGTTCAAATACTTAGTCAGCACCCAGTGTGTCTCAGTGGTGACCTACTGACAACTCTAAAGATTGAGTTGAAGCCCAACACACCAGCTCAGGCACAGGAGGGCAAAGCTGAGGAGAGACGAGACAAAGTTGGCCTCTGCCTCCAGGAAAGACTTTTTCCAGCCACCCCACCCCCCAACTCCTCTTATCCCACCCTCTGGCCCCCACTCCGCCAGGCCAAAGAGGTTTATAACAAACTGTGCGGCGCACCAGAGAAAATGCCCCTATCATTAAGGGATTTAACGACAGCGTTGGCCGATATTGGGGATTTGTTCTGTCTCTCATTACACATTTTAACAAGCGCATTTCTTCACCACGCAGCCCCGCATCCTGGGCTGCCTGCCTCTCTGTGTGTGTTACTTTCATTAGAAGGCGTTTTATGAAGCCACCGATCACAGATGCACATACAACCCACAACTGCTGGCCTGGTGTCCTGAGTTGGGTGGCCAGCAGTGTGGCACCTTTGGCATGCCTGTGGTGATGTCTGCATGCCCAGGCAAGGAGAGGGCCCCTCTCCTTTCATACTTGCCCCCAACCAAAGCCGTTAATGAAGGGGCAACTGGGAATCGGGGGCAGATTCCTGAAGACTAGGTCACGCCTCTGTGAGACCCCAGCTCCACTCTAAGCCGCGGTCTCCTGTGTGTGAGGCCAAGAAGATATCCAGGCTGACAAGTGTCTTTCAGCAGCAACTGCATTTTCCCACAAACCACTAAGTGGTATAAAAACAAAACCAAAATACAGGAATAAAGCTGATTCCATACATGTAAAACAGTCACCAGATTCACCCACTCCACTACAGGAGGCCCTGAGAGTACCCAGATTTTCTGGGAGTCTGGAAATGGTTGGGGCCTAAGTGCCCCTCCTCTAGCTCTATGACTGGAGCCCCCACTGGCACAGAGAGTCCTACAGCCCTTGAGGAAGCTGTGGGCTCCAGGCTTCCTAGCAGGAAGAAGACGAATCTTGTCACATGCCCTCCGAAACTACCCACCTGGTATCTGGGTATGTGGCTGGTTTTGCAGCCACGTGACTCTGAGTTTTGCCAAGTTGTGAGTATCAGCCTCCTGGGCTAGTTAGAGGCCAGCACATCTTGGTCTGAGGGCCAGCTCTTGTAAGATACCTCTGGACAAATTAGGGTACAGAGCTTATAGAACCCTGAAGGAGGAACATCTAGCCCAGATCTTGGAGTCCCTCATCTGTAGCCAGACAGTCCCATCCATCTGTCTCTCCACCCTGACAACTGGTTCACACCCATATATCCTTATGAGGGGTGTTATGGTGGAAGACTTCCAGCTCTGCAGAATCTTCTGTATTTCTTCCCTAGACAGAGCACAGCATCCGATCTGAAGATGTGTTCAGACAGTTTGAGTGCAGCCTCTTGGCCAGCTCACTGAGGCTCAGAGAAATCAGGGAGGTAAGACAAGACACAGGATGCGGGCTGGGTTGTATGTGAAGAAGAAGGTGAGTTAGGACAGACGTCACCATCCTTAGGGCCAACGAACCTCCTCCGTAAATGGAGGATATGCAGAAACCTGGTCCTGCCATGGGTCACCTGGTTCCCCCCAGACAAAAAGCCACAGGCTGTAGCCTGTTGAATCTCAGGAGGGAGCAATAGATATGCAGGGAGGTGTCACAGCCCCAGCTGAGAAGGGCTCACCCTGCCCCCCTCCACCCCCAGCAAGAAGCAAGTGGGCTGGTAAATAGCAAGCCCTCTGTGTCCTGCTCTGCCGCCCATTTGGCTGCCCGGCCTGTGACTGTGGCCACAATGCCTTGCTTTCATTATGCTCCTTAAAAATGGCCTTGTGTGTCTGGAGAACAGGAAGTGGCCCGAGTCCCCCGTGTAAAAGCCATCTGAAGGCCTGGACCAGGTATGTTCTCAATCAGGAAGCAGGCAGTAAATAAACATTTACGTCCCGCGGCCGCGCACCGCCTGCCCCTGGGCTGCAGAGGAACACGGAGAGCGGAAATTTGCTTAGTCCTATAAAAGCACAGGCCGTATATCAATAAATGATTAAAAATGGAAACGGAGCCGGCTAATGGACGGTATTGATTTTAATAAGCGTTAAGTACATGGGGTTTAAAGATAAGAACCGCCTGCCCATCTCTCCACGCTCCAGGAAAGTGACTCATGTAAAGAAGAAAAAAGGGGCCTCTTTTCTAAGTTAAAACTCCCTCCCGTCCCATCGGGATGGCTTCCAAGCCGGCATTCACCTGAGTGTCACTGTGGCATAGATATGTTCATTTACTTCTCCTGTGAGGACAGCACACTGCCCTCAGAGTCAGGGTACATGTAAGCCTGAAGCATCCCGTATGGCCATGAAACCCAACTCATCTGGTTACCGGGTCTAGCCAGGCCCCTGCAGGCCACAGAGAGCACTAAGCGTCCACTCACCATAGGGTGGTATGGGAATACCTGGTACCAAAGATGACCCGCCTGATGCCATCTTATTTTGTCAGAGAACAGGTGGCCCAGACCACTTGTTAGGACATACCCATGCTCATCTGGACTTTTATTCTAATTTCAAAAGTGGCGTGGATCCTTGAGAGGTGCAGACGGTAGTTCACTTTTCTACCGGGAGGATTGTTACCTGCACGAACCCAGATGGGAGGACGCTAAAGGTGCTGCTGATCTCCTGACCCCATAGTGCTCCCTTCACCAGAAAGATGATGGCTACCAGCCCCACAGATAGTCACTACCTGTAGCTGCTAGCATCTGGGCAAGTGTGGTACCTCTCAGTTCACAGCTGTTTACAGCCAGAGGGGGAAAAGTGGGGTCCAACTGGGAAGCCATCATCTGGTTTGAACACAGCCCACAGGTCACCTCGCTGCCACTGGGATATGGCCATCACTCCTCCTAAACTTCCTGCCCCATGTTTCCTATGAGGAGAAATGATTGCTCTGTCTGTTAGCTCCCCACTGCCAGGGTCCACAGTAATCCTGGCCCTGACAGGTGGCACCTCAGAGCTCCAAATCCACCTGGTCTGTCAGGTGCAAGTCCTCACAGAATGCTTTCAAGCAACGGGGGGTAGAGGCTGCTAGAGGCACAGCTGATTGTTGTCTGCCTCCACTGGGCTCTTAACCAGGCTAGGACTAAGAGTCAATGGCAGAGGTGAGAGTCCAGCCAGGCAGTTCCAGCTGGAAGGCACCTCCCCCCAACCCCCCGAGAGCCCCATCCCCGGCTGGGAAAGACTGCACTAGGCACATTCTAGCTGTGACCGAAGGCCGCTTGGAATTTTCTGATACATTATTTTGTCTAGCCAGTATTCCAAGACGACCTCCTTGGCCTCCGAATCCCTTCTAAATCATCTGCAGGAGTGGGAAACTGAATCCCCCACCCCAAGTCTCAGTGCTGAGGCAGGCAGGGAACTCATGAGAGACATCTTATCCTCAGAGCCAGCAGGGAAAGACCTTCATCAGCGTTGCCAGAGTGAGCAGCCAGGGCTTGATGGTAGAAGCTGTGGGGTTCAGGACAGAGCAGGGGTTGAAGTGGCCAGGTCAAGGTCCCTAGAGGCAGATTGTCTTAGACCATGAGGATGTAGACTGGGAAAAGGCTGAATGGTTAAAGAACTTACTGTGTAAGCATGAGGACCCAAGTGTGTATTGCAAGAAACCCGTGTAAAGGCTGACTGGGCCAGGAGCAAGCTGGTCAGCGAGACTAACCATATTGATGCACTCTGAGTTTGATTGGGAAATTCTGCCTCAATAAATAAAATGGAAGGGCAATCAAAGATGATTCTAGACATCAATGTACGGCCTGCACACTCATATGCACACACACATTGACACACACATACAGTTGCACACAAACCACATGTATACATGTGCACACACTCATTGACACACACATGCACACATATTGATACACACATACACACATATCCACACTCGCACACACATCCATGTGGATACATGTGCACACCACATACAGAAAAGCTAAAATACAAGATAAAAAGGACTTGAGCATTGCTTGTTTCCAGTAAGTGGAGAGATCAGTTGTAAAGCACCTAAGCTGTGCTAAGCCAGTTCTGCCCCCTGCCTCCCAGTGTGAAGAAGTTCGTCTCAGTGATGGGCTGCTGCATCCTGGGCCAGCAGCGGGCCCCATGCAAGGTGTCTGGAGAGGTGAGTCTGAGCTCGGGGTTGCTTCCCAGGGGTCACAGCGTCAGTTACTGGAAAGCGGGTGCTTTAGAACAACAGACCATCGTTCTCCAGAGTCTGGAGACGAGAAGCAGCACACACTGAAGAATCTGCGGGGCCAGCAGTTCCTTCCTCTCCCCATCCAGCTTCTGGGGCTCTGGCCAGCATTTGGCATGTGCAAGCGCTTTGACTCTGAGCTCTGTCTTCTCCGTGTGTCTCCTCTGCAGCTCTCAGTCAACCCTGTAAGGATTCTCGTCACTGTTTTTAATACCCACCCGAATCCAGCATGGCTCTTTTTAACTGGTTACATCTGCAGCACCCTAAGTTCCAGATAAGGGTGCACTGTGTGTGAATTTTCAGGGACTACTTATTTGAGCATGGGGGACAAAATACTCTGGGGGACAGTTCCCCCACTCAGTCCCCAGAGGCTCTGCTCTGCTCCGGCTTTAGCACACAGACTTATGTGTCATGGACATGAGCCTCAGCTCCACATGGTCTTGGCCTTTCCTGTGCTTTGCCCTCCTCTGACCCAGGTCTAGAGGTCACCTTAGTCCAGCCTCAGCCTCTTAGCCATCCTGTGTGACTTCATCCTTCAGCAGGTGTGGGTCTAACCTCCACCTTAGTCATCAGAACATCTCTGGGGTGTTTGTTTTCTCATAATTTTGGGGGGAGCTTTTAAAAATGTGTATGTATGTATGTATTTGGTGTACATGTGTACTCATATGTTAGCAAGTCAACATTGGGGGTACACACGCATGTGGGGGTGAAGATCTAAAGATGGTGCTGGGTGTCTTCCTAGTCACTCTCTACTTTGTGTGTGTGTGTCCAAATGGGCTAGTGTGGCTGCACCAGCTTGCTCCAGAGTTTCCCTGTCTCTAACCTCCCACAGGTTTGGATTATATCCTACCTGGCTTTTATGTGGATTCTATAGATCTGGATGCCAATCCTCACCTTTGTGTAACAAGGGCTGAGCCATTTCCACAGCCCCTTCTGTTAGCTTGTGAAGACAGAATAGGTCGTATGTATACGTTTCTCAAAGCAGAGATCCATCTCTTAGTCCTGCAGTGTGTCCTGAGCCAGCCAGCATGGAGCTTGGCAAATGGACCCTTGAATAACATCTGCTGAATAAATGTGTCGAGCATGAATGTGTGGATGGCTGGGGTGAGCTGGTAGGTGAGTGGGTGGACAGATGGAGAGAGAATGATGGGTAAATGAGCGATGAGTGAATGAATGGGTAAGTGATGAGTGGATGGGTAGTGTGTGTGAAGGAATGGGGTGTGGACAGAAGAGTGGTGTGAGTGGATGGGTGGTGTGAGTGGATAGATGGATAAGAGAACGGGTGTGTGAATAGTGGTAGATAGATGGATAAATGATAAATAGATGTGTGATGGACAGGTGAGTAGTGGATGGATGTTTAGGTAGTAGGTAGAATGATAGATTATCATAGATGGATTGATGGATGGTAAATAGATGCATAATGGGCTGGGGGCAGGTGGGTGAATATGTGGGTAGGTGAATGGTAGATGAATGGGTAGGTGAATGGATAGATAAGTGGGTAAATGAATGGGTAGATGGACAGATGAATGGAAAGAAGAACGGATGCAAGGATGTGTTGAATGGATGGGTGGGCAATTGTCTTTGTGCTTCATCTTCTTGGCATACACACTGCATATGGAAAGTGCTCAGGGGACATGCAGGTATGGAGGAGAACAACAGATATATGGTTAAGTTCAGGACACAGAGAGGGTCCTTCCCCAAGATGTTCATGAGGAAACGCTTTTGTTTCCTTGTGCTAGGATGCCATCAACTCAGAGCTCTGCAAGGCCATCAGTGTCTCAAGTTGTAGCCAGGTGATGAGGGGATAGCATGCTTGGACTCAGGATTTCTTCCCCTTGGTGGAAAGAGTGGCTGGATGGATAGTGGGCACACATTTACTGGAAAAGCCCAGGAAGTGAATAAAGAAGCCTCAATTCCATGTTACTTGTGAAAGTGGTTGAGGATGACAGGGAATTCATGGGATGAAAGTTTCAAGGAATACACACACACACACAGAGTGTGTATATATATATATATATACTGTTGCACTCTTGGCTCATGACTGTTTATTTGGAATAGCAGTGAGCTAGACTGGGTTGACAGGATGCACTTGAGGACCCTGTCTTGGAGTTGTAGTCTCTTTCTAACATTCCAGGATATGATGTCTGTGCATGCTCCTTCTAGGAAGATTTTCAGGATCTGATGCTGGCATGGTCCTTCTTATCCTCCAAAAGTCCCAGATGAGGGGGCTGGAGAGATGGCTCTGCAGGTAAGAGCACTGACTGCTCTTCCAAAGGTCCTGAGTTCAAATCCCAGCAACCACATGGTGGCTCACAACCATCTGTAATGAGATCTGATGTCCTCTTCTTATGTGTCTGAAGACAGCTACAGTGTACTTAGATATAATAAATAAATCTTAAAAAAAAAAAGTCCCAGATGAGGTAAAAATAACTCTTGTTACAAAGTCCCTCAAAGATAGGTCCCCATGGTCTTCACGCCCAAGCAGGTTGGAGGGAAAGCCTGCCCCAGCTGCTTCCGCAGGGTAACTCTACCTGAGGGCATAGGTGGGCTTGTGGCACCCCAGCAGTGTGCCCCACTAAGGCCTTGGCTGCGGGACAGTGGTAAGTCTTGCCAGGACATTCTCCTAGCAGGTAAAAGAACTCTGGTCACATCATGTCACCAGCACCCCTTTTGGCCAGAGAAGTCACAGGGGCCCGAACCTCAGTGCACAGCAGGGAAGCTGCCCCACCCGGCAGCAATGGGAGGCAACAAGTATCTGCTAAGCAACAGTGCTAATGATCGCATATGTTCTCATTAGTTCCTCTAAGTGACTATTAATTCCACTAATAGCCCGTCTGCTCCGTGAGGATGGGAGCTTGTGTGTTACTCACCTTTACAAAGCTCTGAGCAAATATTTGCTTGACCAGCGAGTGACACCCCGTGTCTGGATCCTGTTTACACTACATGATTACACCACCCCTCCCACCCCAGCACCATCACTCCTTGGCAGCTGTGCCCAGCATCAGGGACTCCTCTGTTTGGCCCTCTAGGCGGGGGCATTGGTCAGCTCTGACCAGGCAGAGTGAAGCCTTGCAGGGTGGGTGATCTGCCTGCACACAGTGAATGCTAAAGATCCTGGCAACTTAGAGTATACAGGCAAGGCATGGTGGCACCGGCTTCTCCCAAGATCTCTTTCTTTGGCTGGTAGATTCTGTCTTTTCCCACAGTCCTTATATACTCTTGTGGCTTCTTCTGATACAGACACAAATCTCAGGCCCGATCCATGGCCTGTTTTAACAAGAGTAGTCTTGTAAGGACATGGTCTCCAAGTACAGCCATTTCCTAGGGTTTTGGGGGGCTCAGAACTTAAGCAAGTGGGCAAAGGAGTTTACTTCAGGCCATTATAAAGAAACCCGCTGAAAGGTGACCTCTGACCCTGAAATGGATATGGAGAGTCTCAGAACCACTTGATCTATCTTTGCTAATGGAGTTATAAACCAGGCAGGTTTCCAGAGATCTACTACCACCACACCATACATCCCATCAGAGAGAGGACAAATGTCCAACCCAAGACCAGTGAGACCCAGGGCATGACCAGGACCATCACAGTATGTGAAGATTGTCACCCTACATTGGATTTCTTGTTTCGTGGCCAAAAGTAACTTGAAGGAACAGACACTTACGGTTGAAGTATGCAAACCAGGCCTTCCTATGTCAAAGCAGCTTGACATTAAGTGGCCGTAAGCAACCAGGGGAAATGGAAGTGTCACTCAGAGACCCACCTCAAAGAGGCTGGATCTTCCTTGAGTGAGCAAGGGCCAGGGATGCAGATGCCTACAAGCTATCCACAGCCACAAGACTCAGGCCCCGAGAAAGTACATGGTCTTCCAGGTTGCTGCAATTCCTGGTGGAAGAGGCTTTGTTTTATCATGTGTGACATGAAGTTTTCTGTTTGGGGATACATTAGAATCATGCCTCTCCAGGAACTTTATGTCCCCAAGAGGGGTACCTACAGGAGGGCTTGCAGCAAGTCCTCAGACATCTACGAGGAGAAATGTAGGATGAACCTTAGTCCTTCAAGGCTTGCCTTACCTGTCCTTACAGTCTCTCCTTTATCCAGATTTTAAATAAAAGCTGGGGCTTCAGGGTAGGTCCAGATGTGTGCCCTAGGACCTGAGCATCTAGACAACAGTGACTCTCACCAAGACGCATCCCAGGGGATAACAGTGATGGGGGCAAATGTCTAGCTGTTTCTAGGCTGTGCCCCATCTGTCTCCTTTTCTGAAAGTAATATCTAAGGTTAGAATCTGTCCAGGCTCAGGAGTTTACCTGAGAAGTCGCCAGATCATATTGCCAACCTACACCATAGCAGTGGAGGAGGGTCCTGAAGAAATAGTATAGGGTCCTGGACACAGGCCCTTCCCAGGCTCCCCGAGGCCGATGCGAGCTGGAGACGCCTCTGAGTGGGAGATCCACACTGTTGTTGAGTGCCTGCAAGAGTAGGAAGTGGAATTTGTTTCATGAAGTCATGATTTTTGCCTTGCCACTCTGACAATGCAAGAGATAGATCCTCCCTCCTCCCCTGTGCCTGATCCACCTGCTGTCCCATGAGGAATGGCTGTCAGTTGATGTCACCAGCTCTGCCTCTGACCACATAGTTCACAAGCACAAGGTAGGAGGAACGCCAGCATGATTCACAATCTACCTTCTGAATGAAAGACACAGATGCCATCTCCAGTCAGAGAGCTGGCCAAGGACAGTCACATGGTAAAGACCTGGGGCTTCCAAGAGAGCTAGCCTTGGCTTCTGTTCAGTTGCCTCAGTAGGGCTAGCCTTGACCTCAGTGCCATTGGTCCAGAAGAGCCCACGATGGAGCTTCAGACATCTCCTGCTCCATTTTCTGGAGGTGTTTGTGTGGGGCTGCAGCCGTTCCTAAGGGTCAGACCAGGGGCTTTCTTTGTAGGGTTTTCATCTCTCAGCTGCTGTCTGAGTCTGCTTTGGTTGCTTTTTATTTTCTATCTATTTTTCTCTTTATTATTTTATTTCTTTTACTGCCTTTGGTTTCAGAACTGGTTTCCTGCATTTATAATTGATTTTCAGTCTGTCTTCCTTTTAGTGAGTTAACCCCTTCCCACCCAGGTATAATACATTTTATTGTTATTAAATTTTTTAAAACTTTTGTTTCCAATGTGATTTCTTTAGATGAGGTGCTATTCTGAAAAATAGCTTTATAAATTCCCAGTCTTTCAAGATTAGTATTTGTTACATTTGTTTCTCTTTTCAAATAATCATAGTTCCTTGTGATCAGACCACATTCTTTTCATGGTTTCAGTTCTTTAAAGTGCTTGAGATTTGTTTTGTGTTCTTGCATAATCTTAATTTTGTAAATACTGTGTGTGTGACTTTACTTAAATTTTTGTTTTCTCTCTCTTTTTAAAAAGGCCTTATTTTAAACAAAAAACAAAAAACAAAAAACAAAAAAAAAAAAAAAAAAAGCCGGGCGTGGTGGCGCACGCCTTTAATCCCAGCGCTCGGGAGGCAGAGGCAGGCGGATTTCTGAGTTCGAGGCCAGCCTGGTCTACAAAGTGAGTTCCAGGACAGCCAGGGCTACACAGAGAAACCCTGTCTCGAAAAACCAAAAAACAAAACAAAAAAAAAAGGCCTTATTTTTATTTATGGAGTTGTGTTTGTGTGTTCGTGAGCGTGTACATGTGAGTGCAGTACCCGTGAAGATGAACTCTGGTGAAGAGGTCGTCACAGGTGGTTGTGATCCACTGTGTGGGCTCTGGGAGATGAACTTAGGTTCTCTGCAAGAGGAGCAAGCTCCCTGAACCACTGAGCCATCTCATCAGCCCCGATGTTTCTCCGTTCTAAGGTGTATTTATGTTCATGAATTCAAGTTTCGACTCTGTTATTTACGTCTTCTACACCCTTAGAGTTTGTCTACTTGTCCTGCTACTTGCAAAGTAATTTGTGTTAGAAAAATCTTCTGTTTTTTGGTGCACCCATCAGTCTCTTCCTTTTATCCTGTTATCTTTTGCTTTATGTATTCCAAAACTATTATTGAGTGCATACATATGGACCTAAAGATCCACATGTCTTCATGGAAAAGTCTTTTCTTAAATCAAAAAAAGATTCTTCTCTCCTATACTACATCATGACCACGGTTTCCCCTGCTTCCACTCCTCCACGCTTCCCCTTGATCTTGGCTCTCCCCCAGATCCGCTCACCCTCTACCTCTCTTCAGAAAAGAGCAGGAGGCTTCTAAAAGACAACAACCAAATAGACAAAACAAAATACAATAAAACAAGGCAAAAGCCCTCACACTGAAGCCGGGCAAGGCAGCCCAACAGGAGGAAAAGAGCCCCAAGAGCAGGCAAGAGTCAAAGACACTCACTCCGACTGTTAGGAGTCCCACGAAAACACCAAGCAAACAGCTACAACATACACACAGAGGACCTGGTGCAGACCCCTGGAGGCCCATATGCACCCTGCTTAGTTGATTCGGTGGGCCCTGTTCTCCTAGTGTCCTCTATCTTCTCTGATCCTACAGTCTTTCTTCCCCCTCTTCCATGGGATTCCCCAAGAATCAAGGGGTAGGGCCCAATGGAGACCTTGAATTTAGACTCTCTTCCCATGGACTCTTTCAAGTTAAATGAGACAGTAGTTGGACACTCCCACCGTTTCTGTACCATTCAGTACATCTTGCAGGCAAGACAGACTGTATGTAGGTCAAAGGTTTTGAGGCAGGTGTGTCCACGTTTCTCTTTCCATAGCCTTAGAGTACCTTCCTGTACCAAAGAGACTAGGACATAGGGGAGAAGGCTCCATGCAGGCACCAGCTCAACCTCTCCTGATTCAATGAGCCATGCAGATGTTGTCCTCCACAATGGGACCCTGATGTCAGTTTGTGGAAAGCATCAATCTGGATTGTTTGGGGGGCCTCTCAGCCAACAATTCAACTGAATGCAACCCAGTCCCCAGCCCAGTGGAAGCCTTGCCTGGCTACATGAGATGGCCAGTTCAAACTCCACATCCTCCATTACTAGGAGTCTTCCCCAGGACCCCCCACAGAGATTCCAGGGATTTTCCATGGCACTAGGTTCCCATGCTGCTCCCCAAATGCCCCCAATTCCAGCCATCTGCCCCCTGCTCTCTTCTTCCAGCCATCTCCTTCATCACGTGATCCCTCATACGCTCATCCCCACCTGTCCCCAGTCCACCTACAAATCTATCCTATTTCCCCTTCCCTGGGAGATCCATGTGACCCCCTTAGAGCCCTTCCCTTTAGCCAGCCTCTCCAGGTCTATGGATTATAGCCTGGTTATCATTTACTTAATGGCTAATATCCACTTATAAGCAAGCACATACCATATTTGTCTTTATGAGTCTAGGATACCTCACTCAGGATGATTTTGTTTTAATTTCCATCCATTTGCCTGCAAATTTTTCATGATGTCATTTTTTTAAAAATAGTTCAGTAATACTCCATTTGTGTGAGTGTAGCACATTTTCTATTTTGCCCAAAATAATTTTTTATCTTGAGTGATAGGTTTTTATTTTCAAAAACAATTTTTATTAGATATTTTCTTCATTTACATTTCAAATGCTATCCTGAAAGTCCCCTATACCCTCTCCTGCCCTGCTCCCCAACCCACCCACTCCTGCTTCCTGGCCAAAATAAAAATTTAAATGAGCAAAAAATAGCCTCTCAAAGACATCCAGAATATAGTTTGATCACATATCTACTGCCTAAACAAAAGGGCACAGAATTGGATATCACAAATGTGTTTTACTCAATATCCATATGTAATCTGCTTATTGTTTCAGTATGAAAGAATTAGTTTATCATGTAAAGAACAGAAACAGTCTCACTTATAACAATTTGAGATATCACATTACCCCTGTGAAATCAGGAAACAATATAGACTCACAATGCACACACTCACATACACAGTTGCACACTAATGAACACAGTCACAGGCACATATATTTAAAGCATAATGATGCTATGTTTAGGTGTATATTATATTTTGAATATTTAGCTAATTCATAATACCTAGAGTTTCTTAGCAAAAAAAAAACCAGCCTAAATATTACTGAGTGCATATTTTACACAAGATATATCTTAGTCAATAGAGCTTGAGACAAATATAATACCTTTGATAGTATAGGGCTCATTACGTGACCGGTTGGAAAGCTTAAAAGGGCATGGTCGTGCACCGGGTGAGGAGGCAATCCTGTACCCCTGTGGCCTTCCATCTCACAGCTGTAACTTTATACATGTTAGCATTCTCAACCTTATAGCCTGCATATTTTACCCTTGACAACCCAAAAAGAATGTGACACACTTTCCCAATCCCTCTCTCTCTCTCTCTTAATTCCAGCCTAGAATGTGTATATGCATGTATAACTTTGTACTACATTTTCTGTATCCATTCTTCAGTTGAGGGACATCTAGGTTGTTTCCAGTTTCTGGTATTATGAATAAAGCTGCTATGAACATGGTGGAACGTGTGTCCGTATGGGAGGATGAAGCCAAAGAGTGGTATATTTGGGTCTTGAGGAAGATCAATGCCCAATTTTCTGAGGAACATATTGATTCCCATAGTGGCTCTACAAGTTTGCACACCTGCCAGTAATGGAGGAGTGTCCCCTTTGCTCTACATCCTCACCAGCATGAGCTGTCATTTGTGTTATTGATCTTAGCCATTCTGATGGGTGTAAGATAGAATCTCAGAGTCCTTTTGATTTGCATTTCCTGATGGCTAAGGATGGTGTAAGTGTTTCTCAGCCAGCAGAGATTCCTAGGTTGAGAATTCTCTTTAGACCTGTCCTCCATTTTTAATTGGATTATTTGGCTTGTGGATATCAAGTTTCTTGAGTTCTTTATATATTTTGGATATGAGTCCTCTATCAGATGCAGAGTCGGTAAGATCTTTTCCCATTCTGCAGGCTGCCACTTTGTCAGAATGGTGGTGTCCTTTGCTTTACAGAAGCTTTTCAGCTTCATGAGGTCCCATTTATTATTGATCTTAGTGCCTGCACTATTGGTGTTCTGTTTAAAAAAAAAAGTTGTCTCCTGTACCAACGACTTCAAGGCTGTCCCCCACTTTCTCTTCAGGTTCAGTGTATCTGGTTTCATGTTGAGGGCTCTGACCCACTGGACTTGAGTTTTGTGCTGGATGGTAAGTATGGATCTATTCACATTCTTCTCCATGCAGACATCCACTTACACCAGCACCATTTGCTGAACATACTGTCCTTTTTCTCCAGTATGTTTCTCTGGCTTATCAAAGATCAGGTATTCATAGGTGTATGGATTTATGTCTGGATCTTTTATTTGATTTTATTGATCAACATACACACGTTTTTAATGACAATATCTAACATTCTTTGTCATTTGTTTGGATGGTTGGTTTGTTGTTGTTTTGAGACAGGGTTTCACTATGTAGCCTTGTCTGTCCTGGCACTCACTCTGTAGACCTGGCTGGCTTCCGACTCACAGCCTATCACCTCCCTCTGCCTCCTGAGTACTGGGATTAAAGGTGTGCACCACCACTTGGCTGCAGTTTTTATTACTATAGTTCTGCATTACCATCTGAAATCAGGGATTGTGATACCTTTAGAAATTCTTTTATTGTACAGGATTATTATCCTGGGAGTTTGGTTTCCTACAAAGTTTAGGATTGTCCTTTTAAGGTCCATAAAGAATTTTGATGGGTTTTGCATTGAATCTGTAGATAGCTTTTGGTAGGATGGCCATTTTCACTATGTGATCATTCTGATCAGTGCGCAGGGGCGTTCTTCATAGAAAATGCTCACTCGCTCTCTCTCTCTCTCTCTCTCTCTCTCTCTCTCTCTCTCTCTCGCTCTCTCTCTCTCCCTCCATCCCTCCATCTATGCACCCCCTTTCTCTTCCTTCCTTTCTTCCCTCCTCTCTCATCTTCTCTCTCTGTTAATTCTTTTTTTTACCTTGACGATAACTTTATCCAGTCTCTACTTAGTCACCCCAGCTTTCTAATGTAACCATTCCTAGCCTTTATTTCCACTCCTCCATGTTCTTCTCATTGGACTGAATCTTTATAAGTTTTAGGAATAGAGAAATTTAGAAATATGTTTTAGATAGTTACTTAGATTTTGTGCCTTTCATACAAAATGTCTCGGGCTGTGGCAATCCCTTTCTCTAGTTAGATCTTTGATGCATTGACACTTACTGCAATTACTGTATATTTAGATCATTTGATGCATTGACACTTACTGTAATTACTGTATACTTAGTCTTCTTCTATTCACCCTGAAGAGTCTGCACTCCTGTCCTTCTCCTGCCTTGCTTATTTTGAGTTGATTCAATTTTTTTTTTATTTCTCTGCTTCTATTATCTGCATAGATATCAGTTACACATAGATTTCTGCTCACTTAGACAATAACCTAGAGATTACATCATCCAGCCTTGCCTGGACCAAATTTAATGTCTCTTACAGAACCATGAAGATGTTTAATAATAATTTCATTTTACCCATTTAATGTGTGTAAGGTATTATATATCCTCATATATTATAGGTCCTAATTGTATATTTCTTAAATCCATTAAGCATCTTTGTTTTAATAATTGGTATTTACATAAACTAGACAACATGTTGCCATCTGGAATGAAGAAATGCCCTCTATTCCTACCTGCATGCTTGACCTTCAATAGTCTCTCCTTTTCTATTGACACCTTGAGTGTTTATGATCACAACAGATTCTGTTGGCTGGAAATACCTTAGTTTCGCTTCTTTTTGAAATATATCTTTGTGGTTCTTAGAAGTCTAGGCTGAGGCTAGAGAGATTTGCAGCCCAAACTTCAAGAAATAAGAAATCTAGGATGAATTCTTGAGACAGGCTCTTGCTACATAGTTCAAGTAAGTCTTGACCTTATGATCTTCGTGCCTTAGAACCCCAGTGTGTGAGCTGAGATTGCTTCATCCTCCTCTGCTTCCTCTCTGTACATTAACATTAGGTCTAGTTGGAACCTTTGAAAGCAAAGGATCTCTTTTTCTGTTTGTTTAAATAGTCCTCTTGTTTTTTTAGCTTTCAGGGTTTGTTACCAAAGTACAGAAGACAAAGAAGGGTAGAGAGCTGGAGAAAGGCCACCTTTGTCTAATGAACCAGCTAGAAAAAGGTCACATAGCATAGTGGTCCTCTCTCTTCATCTCTGTATCACTCACACAAACACACACACACACACACACACACACACACACACACACACACACACACTTAGACCTCAACTCTCACAGCTGTGAGGAGGCTAGAGACTTGAATGAGATTAGAAGTTTTAATGATTCAACAATCTGAGAATAATTTCAGCGATTTCCCAATGTGAGTGTTGGCAGTCATGGATCTCTCTGATCTGATCTCTCCTGCCTCTCCCTTGGCATCTGATTAGAAAAATGTGTAATTTCACTTTATCCCATGACCTTCAATTCTCTGTATTTTTCAGTTTTAATTCCAGAAGCCTCAGTCTAGATTTTTTTCTCATGTGCCTTCTTGCCTATTAAATTCTCTCCATCTATGTCCAATGTGTTGTTCAAGACACCTACTAAACTCTTAATTTCGATTGCTGCAAACTTCAGTCCTCAATCGTCCAGTCTTTTTTTTTTTTTTTTTTTTACAGCTTATAGTTTTCTATTGAAATTCCAATGTATTAACTTTATCTCCACACACATTTTAAACATGGATAATGTTTGTGTCTGAATAGTGTCTGAATATTTGGGTTTCTGTCTGTTTATATTGCTCGCTGCTTTCTTAGACCTTATTGATACTATCTTATCTCTGTACGTCTAGTTATTTTTTGTTGTTGTTGAAGACCAGACATTATGTGTTTCACTAAAATAACCAAATGATGATAGCCTTCTCCAGTGAGGACCTACCTACCTTATTTCTGGTGATTAATTGGAAAATTAAGGACCTAGGGACACCTGGACACCTGTGTATGGCCAGAGATGTTGATGAGTAAAAAAAGTATGTGTCGTCCAAGGCTAAGATCCCTTCCTAACATTAATGTTTTTCAAAACCTACTTTTTAATTATGGTTAATGATTTAACCGCCCTTTTAGACCACTACCTACCTGAAGTAGTAGAAAAGAAAGGATACGGGGGAAGTAAACCTGCTTAGAAAGGTTCTTTGGAACAACTCCTGTCTATGTTGTCTAGAAATTGACAGTTCAGTTCACAGGTCAGCAGCAGCAGCTCGATCCACTCACAAACACTTCACGGATACACCAGCAGTCCAGTTCGGTAGAGTCGGGATAGCAAACATGAATCAGCAGCAGTGACCCTGCCTAACAGAGGTAGCCTGGTAGCCTTACCATGAATCAGCAGGAAGGACCAAGGCCAACAGGAATGCCAGGAGCAGTTCTCAGCTGTCCCTCTCTCAGCGAAGCAAAGATCAAAGAAGTCTTGAGACCCACAAGCGTTGCACAGTTAGCAAGCTGGAGTCTGAGAAAGCCACGAGAAACTGCAGCACACCACCAGAAGGTTTTTGGTGTATTTCTCTCTCTGGAGTCCTGACAAATGCAGCTCAACTACACAGTGTAAAGGTGGACAGGATGTACCAACCAGAACCCCGGAGCTCTTGTCTCTAGCTGCATATGTATTGAAAGATGGCCTAGTCGGCCATCACTGGAAAGAGAGGCCCATTGGACTTGCAAACTTTATATGCCCCAATATAGGGGAATGCCAGGGCCAAAAGAATGGGAATGGGTGGGTAGGGAAGTGGGGGGCGCTATGGGGGACTTTTGGGATAGCATTGGAAATGTAACTGAGGAAAATATGTAATAAAAATATTAAAAATTAAAAAAAAACAAAACAAAAAAAAGAAGTCAGCAAGCCAAGCTCAGCTTCCATCACTGTCCGTCGAGTCCTATTTATACCCTTCAAACATCACGTGTCTTCCATGGATCTTGCCTTAGCACATGTGCCTGTCTCAGCTGACATCACTCTGCCAATCAGCTGGAGTCTGAGAAAGCCACGAGAAACTGCAGCACACCACCAGAAGGTTTTTGGTGTATTTCTCTCTCTGGAGTCCTGACAAATGCAGCTCAACTACACAGTGTAAAGGTGGACCAATACATGCGTGTCATTAGCAAAGAATCCATCATGTGTCCTCTCACGTGCTTGCTTTAGCAGAACACCTTCTCTCCTGTGTCTGTTTCAGTACAATGTTCCTTCACAAGTCTGCCTTAGCCTTTCACCTATGTTCACTTTAATGAAACTTCCCTTCACCTGCTTGCCTTGGTAAAACACCATCCAACCAACCTTACAAAGAACCCTTACATTTCCACTTTATCCCGTCTCTGGGATTGGGTCTTCTCCTGAGAGTTGTTGCTCAACACCTTGCTTCTCCTTGATTTCTCTTCAAGTCGCCTTTGCCAGCCTTCCCCAGCTGTCCTCAGTAAAGCGTTGGTCTTTACTGTCTGCCTGTCCTCTACACACACCTGCTCTGTCTGTCTGTCCTCAATGCACACCTGCTCGGCTACAGTTCTCTAAGGCAGACCCAAAGGCCGTGTGGGACACAGACAGGAGAGCTGATGGTAGAGGGAGGTGGCCCCGCTGGGGCCACACAGTATCAGCTGTGCTGGGGAAGGGCAGTGTAGCCAGGGTTAGTGCAGCTGATTGGACTTCGGCTGTGTGCTTGGGCTTACAAGGACTCCTGTGGTAAGAATGAAGAATGTCCGGTAGCTCATACTCTGGCCTGCCACAGCAGGTTTCTCAGGCACCAAGAGATCCCCTTAAACCAAATTTCTGAGTGCCCCAGCTATGGGAGAGGGAGCACAGAGGTCAGGCACACTGGATAAAAGAGGGAGGGAGGGAGGGAGGGAGGAAGGGACCTGGCAGGTGTGCAGAACCAAAATGCCAAAGGGAGGTTAGTGGTTCAGGAGAGGAAGTAATGAGAGGTGCAGGAAGAAAGAGCCAGGGAGGCAAAGGGCAGAATGAGAGGGGATGCACACGTGCCAGGTGCTTGCATGGGACTGCTTCCCCTGAATCCAGAACACTGGCCAGGCACCCATGATGGAGACCTCTGCTCTTTGGGTCCAGTTTCTGCCAGCCTTGTCCTAGCCATAAACTGCATTTCATGGGGCTCCTGACCAGCCTGGCTGGTTCCTGCTTGACCCTCCCCCACATCCTCCATGGTTCAGGCTGTCACCCTGGACATTGGAGCCCCAACCCAGACTCCCAGGGCCAGTAATGACCTCCATATGGATCTGACAGGGCTGCCATCTCTGCCGAACTGGCCCCCTGCTTCTCAGACTCTCTGACATGTTTGACCACAGAGCACATTCCGGATGCTTGGGAGGGAGTGGCAGGGGGTGGGAAGGGGCAGGAGAGAGAGCTGTGGTGGGGGCTTCTCCCTCCCGGTCTTGTCTGCAGATCTGGGTTATAAATAGCCCCACTCCCCCCTCATTGCTGGCTGCCTCTTGCTCCTCCCAGCCCTCACCCTCTTGCTGGCAAAAGCCCAGCTCCTGCCCAGCCCACCACCCTCCATCCTGACAGGGCTGATCTTGGAGGAGATGGCAGTGAGCGGCCTGGGGGAGTGAGTTGGGGCCAGCGCTTTTTCCACGGCTGCCACTATTCCTCTGCAAAGTTTCTAATCCCAGATGACGCGCGCTGGACCCGGGTTGGAATTCCAGCCCCACAGTTGCTCGGCTCCATCTCCCTCAAGTCTCGCTAAGGGCCTGCGACTTCCCCAAGGCCTGCCCTTCTCTCGCTCCTGCAAGGTGGCGGGTCCTGTTTCCATCCCGATTTCGCCTTTGAAGACAGCATTAAATGCCTCTGCGAGAGGCTTTTATCATCCCAGAAGTATTTTTGAGCTCAAGGGTTACTCAAAATAGACCCTAGACGGCTCCACTTACTTCCACGTGAGGATGGGAGGGCCGGCCCGAAAGAAATCAAAACCAACCCAGGCATTGCCCCAAACAAAGCAGGGCATTTATGAGATTCGGGAGGATCCCCTGGGCATGCCGGGCACTTTAGAATGTAAGGGGAGCCCTCACAGACGGCCAGATGTGTGTGGAGCTGCTTTACACTGGCTGCTGGGGGTTCTCTCCCCCCAGGAGAGCTCTGGTGTGTCCCTACCTTCCATTTCTTCCTTGAGGCAAGTTTTCACCCTCCTCCTGGCAACCCAGAGCCAGGTAAAGCTCCCATCCCTTGAATCCTGCGCCTCTGGCACAGCCTGGCACCAGGGTAAGTCCATGCAGCTCACAGGACACTTCACGTCTGAGGAGGCTTCCACACTAATGGTCTTGTCTCTCAAGTGACAACAATCCCTGCCTGGACCAGTGCGGGGCAGCAGGCTCCATGCTGCTCTCTTTCTGGCTTTGTGGGTTGAGCTGCTGAAACCCCACAGGAGCAGATCCTCGGCAGACAGCAGGGCAGCTTTCGGGTCTGCTCAGGCAGAGGCTGGATCGGGCTGGGCTGACAGCTATATCTGTACATTGGTAACATCCTGCCACCCAGGATAACCTGGAGAGAGATGTTGTGTTGGGGCTCTGGGGAGACAGTCCACCCCTCTTATGCAATATCTCACAGCTACATGACTGTGGGTGTCAAAGGTCACTGAAGCATGTGAAACCTCCGTCATCGACATCAACCACGGGATGGAAAGCTTCTGAGGTGCCATGCAGGACCCTTCCTGCCTCCTCCAGCTTCTCCCAGCTGCCAACAGCACTTGGCTTGCGGCCGTGCTGTCCCCTCTGCTTCTGTTGTCACCAAGGTCCTCCTTGATAGCACCCCCATGCTACATGCTACCTCTATCCACAGTCACAGGACACTGTCCTGAGGGTTAGGACAGTGTCCCCAATCCAATCCAGTATGGCCTCATCTTTATTTCTTCTAAAAGCTTCTCCTTTTCTCTTTCTGAGTGAGGCCCCATCCTGAGATTCTGAGTATACGTGAATATTGAGGAATAGGAGACACTGGTCAACCGGCTGGAGGAACCCCACCCTACATCCAGCCCAGCCCCCTTCCTGTGTGTGAGAGCTTGGTGCCATGGCTTCCTTCTTGGGGAGAGGCTATTCCCAATTTGATTGCCTCAAAAGGAATAAGGATGACAGGAGGGTGGCAGGGTGGTGGCATTCAACGGTAACGCTGTTGCTTTGGGAGCTAAGGCAGAAGGATAGTAAATAGAGTTTCCAAAAGCAAACAAACAAAACAACAAGGCCAGAGAGGGAGGGGGAGGGGAGGGGAAAAGGGAAGGCAGGGGAGGGGAAAGAGGAGGGGAGGGGGGAGGAGGGATGAAAGAACTGGTCCAGAGGGAGATGAAACAGAGCAACCCTCTTCCTTTTTGGCTCCCAGCATAGGGGTACCCAGCAGAGGTGGCCATGACCACCCCTGAAGCCCAGACCCCTTGCACAGATGTGGCTCACTATGTAGCCACTGGCACCTTCCAAGTGAGAGGCAACACAGTACTAGCTCAGAGCTATTGTTGCCTCTTGCTCTGTACAAAGATGGCCCTGTTACTGTGTATCAACCCTGCAGGATGGGGGCTATGTGTATTGAGCCTGCAGGCTGACCAGTGTGTGTGGGTTGAGGAGCAATAAAACCTGTGTGTGGATGCTAGGGGCCTGACGCTAGCCTTCCATTGCTGATATTTGCACAAAGCCTCAAATGCCCACAAATTAGCTAGCTACACACGGCTAACAGGTAGGCACACAGCTGGTGAGGAGGCTTCTCGAAAGCAGCGAGGGCTGTAATTGACAAGGATGACTTCCTCCTGGCTTGCCGGTGTGGTTGGGAAGCTGAGCCGGCCCAGGGCTGTCCAACACCCAGTGATCATGGAGAGCAGCAGATGCTTTCCAAGGCACTGTGTGCAAACAGGAATGAGCAGGAAGACATTCATGATTTCTTCCAGAGCACTTGTCTGTTCCTGGGCTATGACTGAGCCTAAGGCTCACTAAGATCATAAATAATGTGGCACAGTGCCTCTACCAATCCCTATCACCCTTCCATCAGGCACCTGCCCTTATCCCTCTCGGCATCCATGCCTGCCACCATGGCTGGACAGCGGCAGACTGGGCTGAGCCTTAAGGTCTCGGGGGGAATGCCTCAGGTCCGTGGAGACACAAGAGTTGTTGCGGTAAATCTCCAACCCAAATATGCCCCAGCAATGAAAACACAACTCAATTAATATGAATACATGCTGTGTGCCTAGATTGGGCAGATCTACCACGACACTACCATCTTCCACATCTATGAAACCCCTTATAACTTGCGGTTTCTCCAGGCCATGTGCTTCTGCTCCACTTTTCTTCTCCTCCTCCTCTGCATCCTTTCCCTCTTCCATTTTCTCCTTCTTCTCTCTCTCAACCTTCTGCTCCACCTCCCCTTTATCTGTTCAATCATCAGCTCTCCTTTATTTTACAAATTGAGGTGGGAAGAAGGTTTATAGGAAATCGCCTGAGTGCTGACTCATTCCTTGTTCAGAACCCCTCACAGGAGAACAGAATTAACATCAAATATAATTAGCCCCAGGGCTATCCACAACAAGGAGTTCTCAGTATTCTGGCTCTATCAGTGAAACCATAAGTTGTAAACATACTTTTTGCCTACCTAGCACCCATGCTATGAGGGCAGGCCTGCCCAGCCCCCTCGTACCATCTCCAGCCTTGAGTAAGACTGGCACTCAGGGAGAACTGTTAGGTGGGCAAAGCGCAGAGGCCGGAGGCCCTGGACTCCAAACTTATCCCTGGGGTCCCCACCTGTGCTTCTTGCAGGGCTCCTACCCCGTGAGGCCCTCCCAGAACCTGGCTATGTTCCAAGCCTCTCCTCTTTTGTCCTCCCAGAACACCAGAACCAGCATAGAGTGGTAACGTCACACAGCACAGGATCCACCGGGAACGGCCTGTTCCTTCTGGGAACCTTCCTAACTCTCTCTGTTAATCTGTACTACCTGAGCTCATCTGTAAGCAGCAGCCTTGGCAGCTCTTTCTTCCTCCTTTCTACCTCCCAGGTGGGGAGATCTGGGCCTCACACCCCTCCCTCTGTTGTGTCTAAGGATGGATTCCACCAAGATGGAAATTCCTGTGCTGGCACATAGTAGGTCCTCTACAGAAGGGGACCATGATGAAAGTAGAGAAACAAGCAGTCATTTCTTGTGGACTGAGTGTCAAATGTTGAGAAGTGGGTCATGGACAGTGTTAGGAGTCCCCAACCTCAGGCTATCTCCGGACACAGGCCTCTGTGGCCATCCTCAGAACCTGCAGGCAAGTGGGAAGGGGCCAGAGGTCCTTAGACAGCATAGCTCATTGCTCTGTTCCCATAAAGTCACTTAAGTGGCAACTGGCCTTGAGATTGGTCCCTGATTGGAGTCAGGTTGGAAGACATGTTGAATTAATGACGCAGCTGTGTGTGTGGGGGGGGGGGTTGCTCCCTGGGCCAGGTTTTTTTTTTTTTTTTTTTAATGGTGAAGGTAGGTGGGGAGAGGTGGGGGCGGAGAGAGGAGAACTTCAAATGAGCAAGGTTTTAGAACCGTACTATGTTTTGCTAATATTTGAATTTTACCTAAGATTACTTTTTCTTCCCTGTTTAATATATTGTTTTAAATAAAAATTCCTAATAAATCTTGAGAGAAATATGTCATAGCAGAGTTTGAAAACCATAGTGCAATATCTAACAGTTCATAAAATATTCTATTCAAATAGCCCAAACTGTAAGGCGCTTGGACCAGAAGTAGTTAACTCCAGGCTCGGCATTTTATTAGCTACTAAAATTAAGAAAGGGCAATGCTGTTTCACAGCCCGATAATTAAGTACCGTTTTCTCTTTTTTAATTCTATAAAATTAAACTTCCTGTTTAAAGGTCTGGAGGGGCCCTGGGCAAAGGGGCCACGGATGAGCCCTGAGGGCAGCCGGAGGAACAACCTCGCCTTATGTACCCGTGATTTTAAAGCTGGGCCTTGGAAAAAAAACATGCCGCAGTCAGCAAAAAATTGCAGGTCGTAAATCAGGAGCCCGTTTTTCACATCACTTTAACTAATCCATTAAATCGTGATGCCCAAGGCTCCATCGGTGACAGAAGTTGTGGCAGGCGGCACTGCAGCAGCGGCACATCTTGGCCCGCAGATGCTGGGCGTGGCGACGCTCAACAAGAAAACCCTGGCCCAGAGGGCAGTGGGCTTGACCTTCCAGCATCCATAGCTGGTTTCCCCGTGGAGCACCAGGATAAGGGAGCATGCTGGGTCCTATCTCAACTTCAGCTTAAGTCCTAGTGCTAAGGAGCCAAGCCATGCAGCTTCTGCATGGAGTATAGTGGCAGAGGAAACACCACCTCTGTCTGTCCCCAAAGCCAGTGAGGACACCCCTTGCTTATACAGTTCAGAGTCCCTCAGGAAAACTCAAACAGACCAGCTCAGTTCGTAAATATGATGGAGCATGCTACAACAGGGAGCTGGGAACCTGACAGGTTCTGATTCAGCTATTTGGGGTATTAGGGGTGTGGTTTGCTCTTATTTAATGTGACATTTACTATTTGGGGGCCCCATTGCTTGGATGTGCAAGTGCACTTTTAATGAATTCAGTTGTTTAAAAGTCCAACAGCACAGCCTGTGGGTCACTTTATGATCAGAGAGTAACAGCAGGTAACTGAAGTACTTTCTTGTAGCTGTGCTGGCCACAGAGGGCACAGTGTCTGCCAGGGAGGACCACAGACTTGCAGCTGAGAAGTAGCGGCTCCTGAGTTTCATCCGTTCTTACCCTCTTCTGTGATTCCCCACAGAAGTCCAGACTTGGCTGCCCACGGCCAGTCACCACTTCCGGTCTCGGCTGCACATGGCCAATCACCACTTGCCACTGACACGCTCACTACTCCTGTTCCTCTATTGTCTCCGTCATGATTGCCCTGGGGCAGGGAACTGGAAGGACATCGGCCTCCTCTTCCAGGCTAAGGGAGCACATAGCTTGTTGGTGTGAAAGGGCCCAGCCAGAGCACCAGGACTGAGTAGCAGCAAGATGAGGCTGAGGGGACCCTGCACTGCTCTAGTGGATAGATCTGAAGTGGCCCCTGGCCAGCTTGGGAATGAGGTCCCTCAACCTACATGAGGTCATGACACCTGGCAAGATGGATGCTCACCCACCACCCGCCCATACCTCTGCAGACAGAAGTGCCCACTCCGCTCCGTACAGACTTCCTGCCTTGAGGATGATGTGCTGAGAGTGGTTAGCTCTCCCCAGGACCTTGCTCTCCCTGGTGCTGGCCACAGACCCAGAACTTCAGGAAAACCCTCTTCCTATGGGAAGAGGGTCTGCGGGAAGGTGGCCACCAGGCTGAGGCTTGCTCAATCTGAGACTTGCTCAAGTCCTACTGTGCCCCAGTTAACTGTTGACTCGTAGATACTAAAAGCCAGGCTCTTTCAAACCTTTATGGGTGTCCATAGCCACATTTTCATAACAAAAATACTTGTGAATCTCTAGGGAAAGTTTTAAGAGCCTTTAACATGACTGTTAAGTTTTCGGTGGAGACAGGTTATCAGATTTCGGGCATCTGCTGGGGAGGACTCCTTCTGAAATTTCTTTGACATAAACCAAGGCGTCTCTGTCCCGGCCAAAGCACACCTGTGAGGCCCCAGGGCCAGTTTCCAGGGTAGGGTCCTCATGGGAGAAGCCTTGTGCCAGGTATCCTAACATATATGTGTATGCAAATAGACAGTGATACCATGCATGCATACCAGTACACAGTGACTGGTACCCTCACTGATACGTACGCACAAAGACACCTTGCTCTTGGTGTTGTGGACCCACACTAACTCCCATGCATACTGACACACAGTAACACCCTCTGTTGGGTAACATCATGATGCTCACATACAAGAACATACCAACACATTGACACATGCACTCACAAACACATATGTGTCTAAACATGTGCCCCAACATGCATGTTGATATATAGACAAACACGCAGATACTTGAATGTGTGCATGTGCGTGCGCGCACACACACACACATACACACTCAGAACCCAGAGGCACTGTCACACAAGGGTGCAGTGAATAGTTGGCCCTTGCTGGGCTGCTGGGCCTACACTTGAAACCAGACTCTAGAAATGTGGGCCACAAATTTCTGCTGTGTGTATGCCAAGAAAGCAAAGAATTGAAAACTGGTGTGCACATACACCCACATATACACACACACATCCTCACACAGACTCACATACACACACAGCCTCACCTGTACATTCACATATACACTCACATATGCATATTCACACTCATACACACAATATACACAGCACACACACACACTCTCACATAGACACACTCATGCTCACATACATACCAAAATATACACACTCACACATACACTCACATATGCACACACACTCACATACACACTCATTCTCGCACATATTTACATGCATGGTCACATACACTTGCCTCATACGGACTTAAATATACACAACCTCTCCTGTACATTCAAACATACACTCACATATGCATATATATATATATATATATATATATATATATATATATATGTGTGTGTGTGTGTGTGTGTGTGTGTGTATACTTCATATACATACACACTCTCATATATACACACATATACTCACATACACACTTACCCACATACACATACTCACATATACTCACACATACACACTCACACACATATCCTCACATGTACACTCACATATGCATATGTATACTTACATACACACACATACTCACCCTCACACACAATCACACATACACTCACATACACACCCTCATATAGATACACTCATACTCATATAGACACATGCATACTCACATACACACTCACCCACATACACACACTCACATATACATACACTCACCCACATACACACATACATATACCCACACTCACACATACATACACTCACCCTCACACACACTCACATAATACACTCACTCTCACACACACTCACACATACACTTACATATGCACACACACTCACATACACATAACCATATACACACACTCTCACACATACTTACTTATACACACATTCACATACACAAATGCCCCCCACACACACATGCAGGTACACTCATACAACACATACATACACATACTCACACACACACATACAACATATACACCTTCATACACATATGTACACTCACATAAACACACACATCCACATACATGCATATTAATTCTTTCTCTCTCTCACACACATGCATGCACACATACATTCCCTGACATACAGACACAGTACATTCATATACACTCCCATATTCACATTCATATTATTCTCCCACAGACATATACATACACACTCATGCATAAATCTTCACATGCATGCATGCTCTCTCACAAACATGCACATACACACTCCACACACATACTCACATGCCTTCACACACACATACTCGCATACATACACACATATGTATCCTCACATTCACATGCACTTCTGCACAGCCATGCTCACACACATACACACTCACATATACACACACACACATTCACATGCACTTCTGCACAGCCATGTTCACACACATATACAGACTCATGTTTCTACTTCCTGTGTATAGAAGCTACCAAGACTAATATGACCTGTTTGGGTCACCATCCTGATCTCAGCCCCACTCACCGAGCACCTAGATACTCTGGGCCACCAGGCACCCTGGGACCTGTCCTGACTGTTCAGACCTGACCCTGGAGCCCAGGCTCCATCCAGGGCAAAGTGCTTGTCTGAGCCCGGACAGAGGGAAGCACATGGCAGCCTGAGTCACCTCTCCAGGGCCATGGAGCACGAAGCATTGGAGGGAGCTTCAGAGGGACAAAGGCAGATGCCCATCTCCTGCCTTCAAACAGAAATCCTACTGCACACTACACAGCTGCTGAGCAGAGGGACCCGATCTGAGTCCTTGCAGTGGGCACAGCTCAGCAAGCAAGAAGGACCCTCCAAGGGGTCCTCCAAGGGGTTGCACTTGGCATAGGCATGCTTTGAGGTAGATCCCACCTGACCTGGAGTAGCCCTTCTATACCTTCTGACTCTGCACAATTGTCTATTACCAAAGACACAGGACTGGCAAGGTGGGGCTTCTGACATGTGTGTTAGCCTGAAATGTGTGTCTGTTTTTAAATAAGGTACTTACTTGCTTTTTAAATGGGTTGCTCTCATTTTTTTCAACAAAAGTTCAGACACATCCAGAATTTGTAGACTTCAGAGTGGATACCTGGGCTACTAGTGGCTTTTCCTGCCTTGGCACATCTGCAGAGGACAAAGGCTGGGTGAGCACCAGCCCTCACTGGCCCCCGCGTGTGCTACGTTCTCACTATATCTTCATGCAGATGATTTATTCACATACCGTGTCAGTTACACACCTATCCAGAGTCTGGGATTGTGCCACCAAATCAGAATAAGTAGGTCCTGATGCTGGTGGAAGAGGACTCCAGGCCTGCCCATTGCCACTGGTAACCAAAGGACAGATGTAGAAAGCAAAATCCTTCCCTTTGGGGACTGAACCCCAGAACTGACCCACCCTGGGGCGACCCAGAGCCAACCCATTGCTTGGGGGTGCATCCAATACCAAACTTGCATGCAGAAGTCCTCCAAGCAGGGACAGCGGTCAGTGCAGGCCAGCAGGGCCAGTGTCCAGGAGCACTTTAATTGGCAACAGCCAGCAGACAAGTCCACATCTGCAGGTTGTTTCGAAGACAATAAATCAGGGCCTTGTGAGGCTGGCACCCTGCCAGGGTAGAGAGGCCTAAGAGAGCAAGGGCCACAGCGGTCTAAGTCCAGAGGGGCTCGGCGATTGGTGGGACTCGAGACAGATTAATCTCCAGTGAGACTTTGTGGTTGGCTTGGGACTGATTAAAGAATGTGCCATTGGGAAGAGGGTTACACAGAGGGGCTGCCAGGGTTTGGAGTCCCCATCTGTGAATGAAGTCTAGAGATTCCTTCTTCATGGAGCAGAGGTGAGAGAGTGTCTGGATTCTTAGGCATGAAAGGAGGAGGCTTGCACACCTAGACCTCCGAGCATTGTAACATATGGACGTACAACCCGCTCTCAGATCCCAGGTGGAGCATGACCCCGGCATGGAAGCTGGCCTCAGGACAGGAAGAGTGGAGGCAGGCTGGGAAGCCACTGCAGGGCAGGTGCATGTTGTATGTGGACCGTGCTAGACACACGGGGACAAAGCCCACCTAGTTCCCGCTTGAGAGCTTCATCTTTACCCTCAGCTTGAATTAACTACATAGTTCCCAGCACCACTGAGGAAAGATCTGCCTACTAAGGTCATGGTAGAGACAGGAAGACTCTGAAGAGTCTGAACGAGCTGCACTACCCATGAAAAAGAGCCCACGGTGCTCCAGAAGTGCCACTCGGTCTTCTTGTCAAGAAGGGACGTGGGAGAAATTATAAGATAGATTCAGGAGTCTGGCATCTTGCCAGGGAGATAAAAGAACCTGGCAGAAGTGCAAAGGTGTTAAACCCAGGGAAACAGAACCCAGCTGTACCATGGTGAGGTTGCAGCTCAGGCCTGAGAGTTGGGGAGAAAGGGCACACACACACACACACACACACACACACACCCGGGAGCTGCCAGAGAAGGAGAAAAGGCAGAGGCTGGGAATAGAAACACTTTCTGACCTCAGAGCAAGTAGAAGCTCAAACCCAACCCTCAGAACTCCGAAGGCGACTATCGCCAGTCTTCAGACATATTGCCGTCACACGGAAATTTTCAAAGATTAGATCCCTTTCTCAGGAAAGCTACTAGAGGGTGTGTTCCAGTCAACCAAAGATGAAACCCAAAGGAGGTAAACTGTGGAAATGAGCCTCAGGCAGTAGAGTTTGAAACGGAGAGACAGGTCCCCAGAATGGAAGTCTTCATTAATTAGTTTCACAGAGAACAGTGACACACAGTGGCGTGTATGAGTGTGTGTGTGTGTGTGTGTGTGTGTGTACACGTGTGCATGTGCCCAGACTGATCCATGCCAATCTCCCAGCCTTCCTTTCACTGCCCTGATTAGGATATGCACTGTTAAGCACCCAGTATTCTACAGGGAAGAAAGATGCGGGGCCAGGGCTCCAAGAGGATCGGCTCCTTGGTGACACTAGCAGAGCCTTGGTGCACTTCCCATTCTTAGAGAAATGCTATGTCCTGTTGGATGGTTCAAGATCAATTACTGACAGCCACCTACTTGGAAAAGAAAAACAGAATGCAAGCAGGAACGCACAGAGGGGTGGAGGGAAACGAAACAGTTCTCCCTGTCTCAGCTGTAAACATTGTCAGGAAAACCCAGCCCTGAAAGCCAACATTGTCAATACTGAGATTACTTAAGGAGGCCAGAAGGAATAGGCAGAAAGCAAGAGAGTAGAAATTTGTCCAGTAGGGAATCCTCCAAGTGCTATATGAGCTACACAGATGCAACCTGGCATTCATTTGGTTTGGCGTTCATTTGGTTTTTACAGTTCTACAAGTGGAACTCAGAGCCTGGCTCAGGCTACACGAGATCTCCTCCATAGCCCTGAAGCACACAAGTTAAAAGTGTAAAGGTTAGTAGTAGAGGCATTGTGCACTCACACCCAGGATGGCATCAGACCATCCATGGAGAGATTGATCCAGTGTGACATCTTGGCTTTGCACAGTGGTCACACCCAAAAGGATTAGCTGGCCAGACTCTGTTTCTAAAGCCCAAATGTTTCGATGACTTTCCCCTCAGTTATATTGTTGGGTGGTAGAGGGGTGTGTGTGTGTGGTGATGTGTGGTGCTGTATGTGTGTGTGGTGTGTATATGTGGTATGTATGTGTGTATCTGTATGTGTGTGTATGTATGTGTAGTGTGTGTGTTATGTATGTGTGTGTAGTGTATGTATGTCTGTGTATATATGTGTTGTGTGTGTATGTGTGTGTGGTGTATGTAGTATGTATGTGTGTATTTGTATGTGTGTGGTGTGTATGTGTGTGTGTAGTGTGTGTATATGTGTGTGTGGTGTGTGTATGTGTGTGTGGTATGTGTATGTGTGTATAGTATGTGTGGTGTGTGTGTATGGATGTGTGTGTGTGTGTGGTGTGTGTGTATGTAGTATGTATGTGTATATTTGTATGTGTGTGGTGTGTATGTGTGTGTAGTGTGTATATATGTGTGTGTGTGTGGTGTGGTGTGTGTATGTGTGTATAGTGTGTGTGGTATGTGTGTATGTACGTGTTGTGTGTGTATGTGTGTGTATGTACGTGTTGTGTGTGTATGTGTGTGTATGTAGAATGTATGTGTGTATTTGTATGTGTGTATATGTGTGTGGTGTGTATGTGTATGTGTGTGGTGTGTGTGTATGTGTGTGCATATGTGTGTGGTATGTGTGGTGTGTGTTTATGTGTGTGTAGTGTGTGTATGTGTATGTGGTGTATGTGTGTGTTATGTGTGTGTGGTGTGTGTGGTGTGTATGTGTGTATAGTGTGTGTATGTGGTGTGTGTGTATGTATGTGTAGTGTTATGGTATGTGTAGTGTGTGTGGTGTGTATATGTGTGGTGTGTATGTAGTGTGTGTATGTATATATGGTGTGTGTGTGTGTGTGTGTAGTGTGTGTGGTGTGTGTATATGTGTGTGTGCCCATAGGTACATGTGTATGGCAGCACAAGTATGCTTTTCTGAGAATGTGTAATTTGTGTATACAACTACCTTTGTATATGTATAATGTGTGTAGGTTTCACATGTGCCGTGCTTGTTCAAAGCACCCAAAGGTGCTGTAAGGCTCAGGAGACAGGTAGAGATGACCAAATGGAAAATTCAGAGAATCAGGGTCATTTCCCACCATCACGTCAGGCGCTGATGAGGCACATAACAGGACAGAGAACCCAAGGCTACTGCTTGCCTCCAAGGTATTCCTTTGTGGGATCACTTGGGAGAGGCCACACTGGGCCAGCCTCCCAGGAGGGACAGCACCCAGTGTCCTCTGTCTTCTGGGTACACCTCTCACTGTAGGAACATTTCTGGGCAGGCTCACGTTCCAGAAAGACTAGCAGTACTAGTGTTGAAAGATAGCGACAGTGACAGATTGATTCAGAAGGAAATGGCTGAGGGCCGCTATTCATAGTCCAGAGTCCAGGATGCAGGGCCATGAATCTCCCGGGTCGAGGCTGCACTATTCATAAAGGCCTTATTCACTAGAGGACCTGGCCCCGAGGACTGGACTGCAGAGATTTCTTTGCAGAGGCCCAGGTGGGAGGGTTTGCAAGTCACCTGGGCCTGTGGCTTTCCTTCTTTTCTCTCTCCTCTCCACCTCTCCTTTCCTACCCAACCATCACCCCATGAGACCCTGCTTCCTCCTGGCCTCTTGGTCCTCTTTGGAATTCCCCAGCCCAGGTGTATAAAGAATGGCCAATTGTGCAAACGTGACATCTGGGTCAATCCCTCCTGTGCAGCAGATTTCCTGGGCTAAATCCAAGCACCAATAAGTTTCCAGCACCAGGGAGAGACAAGAGTCAGAGAGAAACCAGAATCAGGGAGGTATCAACACCAGGGAGATACCAGATCCAAGGAGGTGCCAGCACCAAGAACATGCCATAGTCCAAGTAGATGCCATGACTGGAGAGGTACCAGTTCCAGGAAGATGCCAGAGCCAGGAAGGAACAGTGTGGAGCTCAGAGCAGAGACAGTAGAAGCCAGCCTCTCCTTCCAACACCCCCTCTCACTTACCCCTTCACGCGCTAGCATCATGACTCCTGTTTTGTGAAGGTTTGGAGGGTTTGCTGGGTGTGCCCCTGCATCTCATCACTTGCACCAAATTAGAAGGCGTATACAGATCCTTAGGGACAGGACCAGGACACGGCAGAGATAGCACCACACATCTGAGACAAATCGATTTCCACTTAACCTTTGCCAGATCTGGACATTTTCAGCCATATTTCAGGGTCAGGCTGGGTCAGAGGGCCTGCTCATCTCCTTCCTAAGCCCCAGGATGACACAGGCCACTGAGGTCCAAGAGGGACAGAGAGCATGAGAGGATGAGCTCCCAGTGCTGCCCTTGCTGAGCTGGGTGTTACCCAGGGGGTTGTGCATGGCTGGACGTGGATGCTCTATCTCCATGCCATCCTTTCCCTCCGACTTCGCCTCCTCCACAGATGTCTTGGTGAGTGGGTTGTGGGGAGAGAATGGCCTCCACCATGAATGTCCTCACCATTGTGGTGGTCCAACTAGATGAAGCTGGCTGCTGAGTACTCCCACTCAGAACTGTCTGGCTTCCGTTAGTTGTATCCAATGAGACAACAGGATGAGTTTCTTCAGATACCCAACCGGCAGTCAGGTTGGGGCTTCACTTCATGACGCCACTGGCCCTTAAGCCAGACTAGCTGGAGGTAGGTGTAGGTGGGTCCTAGGGACAAAGCTGCTCCCTCCACGTGACCAGGGCTTGTGTCTTTCTCATTCTCATCCTCCTCCAGGCGTGGCAACTCTGTCTGACTCAGGTGAATGCCTGCACAGCTTCAAGGAGAAGCTGTGAATGGTGACTCTGGCTATTGTGGGGTACAGAGCAAGCGCCGCCCCCCCCATCCTGGCCACTCTCAATTACTATAAACTAGGACATTCCCCAGGCTCCTAACACAACTCAGGTGTCTGCCAGGGTGGAAGAGCAAACCTGACTTTTCCAGTAGCTCTGAATGTGTGGCCCCAGTAGCCAACATCGAGGCCACCTGGGAGTGTGCTATGGCCATACACCAGCAGCCTGAATGGGAGGTGTTCTCTTCTCCCAACCTAGATGCTGGGGATGCAGGATGAGGTGCAGGTTGGGCTGCCCCTTCCTAGACTACAAGGAGACATCATCTTCAGGCCTGGCTCAGCTCCCAGAGGGTTTCTGGCCAAATAACCTTATAGCTACACATCCCTGTGTGTCTAATTTCTCCTTTATACGAGGACAGCAGTCATGTTGGACAAGGGCCCACAGTAATGACTTCATCTTGACTACCTGCAACAAACTTTTTTTCCAAATGAAGTCTCCTTTTAAGATATTCGAGGCCAGCGATTCGACATATGAACTTTTAGGGGCACAATCTCATCCATAACAGGAGGCAAAGGAGTCCCCGGGGCATCAGAACCTGGAAAGGCATCCAGCTTGGGTGCCCTGATCTGACAAGGGAGCAAACCTCAAGTCCAAGTCTCAACAGAAGGCCTGGTTCTAGCACCCGCTCCCTCATATCTATCCAGTAAAGCTGTGGCGGTGGCAAGGGACGATGAGAGACCCTGATTTTGAGTGTCATGGTAGCTGTGGGACCAGGCAGGATCTCTGTGGGCTCCTCCTGCCAGGGGCCAGTGAGAGCTGCAGCTGCTCAGAGTCCTAATAGCCAGACCGGCCTGGACTTTCAATTACCCCAACAATACTGAAAACACGTTGCTGAGGCCGGCGTTGGGTTACAATCGCCAATTCTGACTTCAAGAGCAGCCATAAAACAGAGACCCTGAGCATGTTCTTCGCGTTTTTTCCAACATTAGCAGCTCATCTGATACTTATTCTTTGGGTCCAGTTTCCTGAAAGCTGATGACAGGTCGGGGCCTAGCCCAGCCGATGCAAACCCATGGGTAATGAGTGTGCGCTTGCCCGGCTCGGGTCCAGGAGATCACAGACACAGATGGGTCGCTCCGGCTGTAAATGCTTTTCATGACCCAGTATTAGGTTTATCCTTATTTTCTACCTGAAAATCTTCAAGCATAAAAGCCGAAGGGAAAGTCCTCCTGGGCCAAACGTGGCTTAACCTCCTGCAGAAGGTTAAATGTGGAGCCCAATCTCCGGCATACAAAGGGGTCCCAAACTGAGATCAAGCCCCGCCCAGTTCAAGCCCCGCTTCAGCTGCTGCAGGGGCCGTGTTCTCTGTCTCACTGATTCTCACCGTGGCTCTGGAGATATTGCCCCCTCTTGAGTCCAGAGATGAGATGGGCACAGCTCCCCGTGTTTAACAGGGGATTCCGTGATCCTCGGGAAACCGTGCAAACCGTGTGAGGCAGGCAGGGAATGGGGAGAAGACTGCCTTTCCTGGGCACCCACACTGCCACCCTCTGCTGCCTTGTTTCATCCTCTTGTCCTGGTAGTCCAGGAGCCGCTCTTGAACGAATGAGGAAACTGAATCACATGGAAGGAAAACAGCTTACGCAGGGTCTTCTAGCTAAGCAGTGGCGAAGGAGAAGCACACAGGTCCTCCCCACACTGGTCTACCCCAACTGGTCCACGCACTCTCAAGTCTTTTTCTGTTGCCTCCCGTGTCCCAGAAACCCGGAGTTATGGGCAACTGGGGAATCTGTGCACGAGCAGGGTTGCACCATCAGAGGTCAGCACTAGGGGCCCCGAGCTTGGCATTTGAGGTGAGAGAATCATGATCCTGAGCCTGGAGGATTAGCTTGGGGCTCTTGTAGGGAAAGAATTGGCAGAAATCAAAGGAGGGCGGGTGCTGAGCATGGGGCACAGGTGATGATGCACCTGCCGGGAGCCCAGCCTCCAGAAATAACAGCACACAGTGGTGGCTTCTCAGCTGTGACCAGTGGGGTTCACTAAAGCAAGATGATGCCAACCAGGGGACCAAATGGAGCTCTGTTGCTGTTCAGTCTGAAACAAACAAACAAACAGACTCTAAATAATAAACATAGAGGGGGCTGGAGAGATGGCTCAGTGGTTAAGAGCACTGACTGCTCTTCCAGAGGTCCTGAGTTCAATTCCCAGCAACTACACGGTGGCTCACAACCATCTGTAATGGGATCCAATGCCCTCTTCTGGTGTGTCTGAAGAGAGCAACAGGGTAGTCACATACATATAATTAATAGTAATAATAAATAATAATAATAAGTGTAGAGACACTCCTGACACGCCTCAGCCCTAATGTGTGCACTCAAATTGGGGGAAGAGCTACTGCCATTGGCCACAGATCTCTTGGGATTCAAGATCTTTACCTCACCCACTTCTTGCTGTGCCCTTTGGGACAGACACAGATGCTGCCTTCAACTTGGCCAGCCACATCACCCCTCAGTACTGGCAACTTAGCTGCCCATAACCAGAACCCTGGGCTTCCCCAGCTATACCACCCTTCTGCTTCAAATGATCGCTCAGACACTGGGAGACATGGCTTCTCATCTTCCCAGGGGTTCCTCCTGAGGTCAGATTTCTTCTTAAGGATGCTCCCTGCTACCTGGGTCCATTCTCTGCCTCTATCCACAGCACTGTCTATCCTGGTGCACACACCCACCACCTGACCATCCTGTTTCTCTTTCTGAGCTCACCCAGAGACAAGACCCTGGGTAGAGACAGAAGGCTAGGAACAAGGTCCCAAGTGGCTTTGTTCCTGTCTGGTCTGCTGTCTCTGCTTATTTCTCTGTCCTCAATCAGCAGCTGTGCCTGACACCATGGCATCTGGTGTCTCCCTGCTCCTCAGTTGGTCTCTCTGCTTCCAGTTAAATCCCACTGGAGATAAAGAAAACCCCTGTGAGCTGTAAGCCAAAGGCTTCCACACCTGTGAGGATCCCAAAGATGATGGACCAATCCCAAGCTCACACCGAGGTTGAATGGCCACACAAGGTCCTTGCTTCAGAGATGCACAGAAGCCAAAGCCAGGCCCACTGACAACTCTTCCCAGGCCTGCACAGGAGTCAGGCAAGTGAGAGTTGTTTCTTTTAACTCTGCACAGAGGTGGCCCCAGCCCACAGGGCTCCATGAAGCAGCAAGCCACCCCGTAACCCAGGATGGTAGCACAGCCTCCACAGACCTTCTGCAGAAACACATCTGCAAGCTGCTGTGTCCAGATGATGGGCAGAGAGCCCAAGAGAGGAAACCCCTACGTGCAAGGGAAGACAGGCATGGTAGCAAAGCCTTTGGCGCCTTCTATGCACTCACCAGAGGATCCTTAGTGGGCAACATAAAAATATCACGCCTGCTTATGAGGAATTTATAACCCAATAAAGTGTAAACAAACAGCTTTTAGATCAAAGTAGCATAAATAACAGGCACATTGGCTTCTGGAGGAAACTCAATAAATTGGAGGTTTTCAGCTAAAATCTGTGCTTGTTGCTAACACTTCCAGACCTTCTGGCTGGGCCCAGTGGGAGTGGCAGCACCCCAAAGGCTCCACACACCCCCACTCACTGTGGCATGGCCACTGGTACCCCACCCAGGCTCACTCACTTTGTCTACCTGACTACTACAATCTTGTATCCAGAGAGTCCCACTTTTCTGCACCCCTTGTCTGCTATAGGCTGGGGTGTCAGGAGGGACACCCAAGATTTTTAAAAAGCCCTATTAAGACCCTGTTCTCCTTGTGACCAGTCGCTTTTCCCCACCACCTTTATATGTGGATTCCTGAGTGTTGCTTAATCACCTACCCACGACCCAGCATGTGGGAGTCGCATCCCCTTAGGGTGCCCCCAGAAACTGCAACCCCTGAGCATGCGGACACACCAAGACACATGTGAGCAAGAAGTACACACACATTTGCATGTGATGAAGGCAGACCCATAGCTTTTCCCACATGGAGTGTTCCCATCCCATGCTGAGCTGTCATGTGAGGGGTGTGGGGTGGTACCAGCTTCAGCAATCCTATGGACTTCCAGCGTAGGCCCTCTCTCATGGGCATCTAGGATACCCACAGACAGAGAGTGGACTCGGACCCAGGCTCTTGGGGGAAGGCGGCCCAGCTCACCCAAGAAACGTGCAGGATGCCTAGGTTTGGTTGCTGGACAATACCCAGAGTCCGGCTGTGTCAGATACACCGTGGGCCACCTGCTGCAGTTAACTCATAGCCACAAGAAAACACGGGAAAGTCCTCATCCCAGAATCCTCAGGAAAGGGTCTTTAGAGAACAGAAAAAATGAACTCAGCAAGGTGGGCCTAGTTCTGAAGGACACTGGTTCACAGGAGGATAACCACGTGAGGCTCCACAAGATGGCCTGTCCACCATGGAGGCCAGCTCCTTGCAGGGGACACTAATGTGACACCTAGTGTTGGATCCCAGCCTTCTGGACCACAAGGAGCAATCTCTGGCGTATGAGCCCTATTGGTGGTCTATGGGGGTGGCCTCTACAAACACTAATGTATGGACCTTAACATATCAAGCCTCACTTTAACCTGCCCTGATGACCACCACCTCCATGATTTCTTTCCTAGCACAAGACTTGTCCCTTCCATATCCTGACAGCTCAGGATAGACTGATATACAGACATTTCTTCCCATGGCTGATTACTGCCCAGTTTGGGAAGAGGTATCCATTCAGAGTTACACCTTGTGGCTTCCATCCAGACTGCAACAGAATACTCCAAAGGTGGTCCCTCCTTAGCCCCTTTTGCGGCTATCCATACCATCAGCTCTGAAGCTGAAACCAGCAAAATGTCTGGCTTCTACTGGCAATGCCTTTTCTGAGTCAGGAGGATATACACCCACTGGTCCCAGGAGGAGAGGTGATCCAGAGGCTCAGGACAAGCAAAGAGTCCTGGGAGCTTCTAGTTTGGAGAACAGACATCTGATATGAGTGGCCCCTTAGCTCATAGAAGTGTGATTTTCCATAATCCTCCATGTGGGCCAAATGGCAGCTCAGAGGGCAGAGCCGAGCAGGACACCTCTACCTCATGCTGTGTTCCCTATACACAGTAGCAGCAACATTGCCCACCTACACCTGACAGCAGCCTTCGTTCCTTGTATCATTGTTTAAATTCATTACTGTAGAGATTAAAGTAGCGGTGGTTCCACAGGGGCAACTTGGGCGTCTGTGTCTACACTCTCAATGGTTTTCATGTTGTGCTTATGAGTAAAAACACTGTCTTTCTTACTGGGGTGTAGCCAGGCACTAGGGGAAAGACCCAGCAGAGAGATACCAGATCCAGGGAGGTGCCAAAACCTGGGAAATACCAGAGGTAGGGAGGTGCCAATGCCAGGAAGAGACCAGAGTCAAGGAGGTGCCAGCACCAAGGAGAGACCAGAGCCAAGGAGGTGCCAGCACCAAGAACATGCCAGAGTCCTAGTAGATGCCATGACTGGAGAGGTACCAGCTCTTCACCAGAGCACTGGCACCGAATAGAAAATGGGCCAGACGGTGCCCACATCTGCATTCACTTGGATTGCCTGCTTGGTTATAACGACCTGGCTTCAACCAGGAAGCAAGGGGCTTGCACAGGAGCTGGGAGAGAATGGATGAGAACAGCCAGTCCTAACTACTTCTGAGTACAACTTCTCTGCAAGGGAGCAGAGCTCTGGGGTGGGGCTCTTAGGCTCTCTATTCCACCTCGTGTGTCCTGCCGACTTGGGATGCTCCAGACAGCAGGCCTCGGCTCCTGGCACGGCCATTTCATCCACTGTTAAGTGCCCATGATGCCATCAATGTGAGATTAGGCCAGTTGTGTGGTCTTCCACACACCCAAAAGGAACCAAAATGTCACTTAAGAACCAGGAAGAGACTGTCTATGCCCATGTCCAGCAGGGCATGGCATCTCCATGCCCTCTGAGGTTCTGGAAGCAGACCGTTTCTCTCCAAATACACTCATCTAAAAATAGCCCCTCTGTGTGTTTTGACTCCACGCCCAAGAACACCAACATGTTTCCATAGAGAACAGGAGACTTGAAGCTCCAAACATCTTGGAGTGATTTGGGTGCTGTCTTCCCAAGACATTCTCTGCTGCTTTAATGCGATGGGATTTTCTAGAGTCTAACGTACCCATTTGGCCAGCAACATGAGCAGAGTGTTCGGCCTTCTGAACCGTAAAGATCTGAGGCTCTAAACTGTCATTGCTTAAATGTTTCAAAGCAGAAGAACATCGACACCACATCTTGCTATAAAACAAACTGTGAAGCTGTAGCTCTGAGAGGTTTACGCGGCGTGTCGAATTGCTGCCGCCGGGGTGTACAGAGGTTGCCAGCACCATCCGCTCGTAGCTGGGGAGGCGACCGGGGGTGCAGTGCTGTGTGGCCAAGTGCTGTGTGCACCTGGGTTAACCTTTTACAGTGAGTGGTGGCTGCCAGGATGTCTGGGTCAGAGTGTAGACCTAACCCCAAGGTGGGGTGTCACCTCTTGTTAAATTCGGAACCATAGCCTTCCTTCATGCTCTCTGCCTACAGAAGGGAGATGGAACTGCTAACCATTGCTTAGCAGATAATGATGCCTGCTGCTTAGCTTGAGTTCCATCCCCACATGGTAGAGAAGAAAGCCAACTCCTCCAGGCTGTTCACTGACCTCCACATGTAGCCTGTGCATGCCTTCCACGTATGCACACATGGGGTTAGGGGAGGGAGGGGAAGAGGGGGAGGGCTGAAGAAGGAGGGGAGAGCAAGAGAGCGAGAGAGAGGGAGATTATGAGCACTCATCCAGTGTTGTAATCCTCCAGGTGAGCTCTGGGCTAGAGCTGGCCTCCTGACTTCACTGTGGGCACTACATGCTTTTCCAGTGGAATCATGTGATGAAGTTTCTGATGCACACTCCCTGTTTTAGAGTTAAAAAAAAAATGATCCAATGCAAAGCATGTGGAGGGACATGACCATCCCCCACCCTAGTGTCCTCTTGAGACAGAAAGACAAGACTCCTGCCTGCAGATCCATAGGAAAAGGATATGCTACTGATGGAGCAGGAAGCCCCACACTCCTGTCCTTTGCCCAGGCACACTCAGCCCAGCTCAATGGTGGCTCAGATGTCAATGGGAGCCCTTGGGGTCCTCAGTCCCTTGCATTAACCGACCTTCAGATACAGAGAGAGACATGTTTCCTTTTAGTTTTGGAGTAGGAGATCTTAGAAAGCTCCGTGGAGAGGGACATCGCAGCCGGGCCATGTAGGCTTTGTGGTAAGCAGGGACGCAAAGGAAATACACTGTGTCAAGTCCCAACTGGGGACACGCAGGCCAGTCAAGGCAGAAACAAGCTGAAGATGAAGACCAGTGAAGATGGAGGGCCAGACCTGAATGTCCACCCAGGTACCTCCTCCCCAATCCCACGGGTGACTAGGCTCACCTTCACTTTGAGAGAAGCCAGATATAAATGGTCTCAGAGCCTGTGATCCTACCCAGGTGAGTCCAGAAGGAGAGCGAAGAGTACAACTGCCACGAGCCAGGCAGGGTTGTAGAGCATGCTACCGTTGAAAGTTTCAGGGGACCTCATTCAGTATCCAGCACCCACACGGTAATTCGCATCCGCCTGTATTTCCAGCTTCAACTGTATCCAGGTGCTAGGCATATCAATCACGCACATAAAATAAAATAAATCTTAAAAATTAAAAATCTCTGTGTGTGGGTGGGTGGGTGTGTTTAGGTTGGTAGTTAAGTTGTTGGTATATCCTCAATATTTCATAGACATATTTACACTCAAATATGTTTCCTTGTTAATCTGGATTTAAACTTGGTTGTGCCATTCTGGATTATCAGGTACACTCTCCTTCCACCATGAGCCACACCTGTAACTTTAATTTTTTTCAAAGTCTATTTTTAATGATGGTTCCTAAATGATTTAACCTCCCTTTTAGCCCACCACCCTTCAGAGGTAATGGAAAAGGAAGGATACAGGGATAGTGGACCTGTTTAGAAAGGTTCTTTGGAGCAACTGCTGTCTGTGTTGTCAGGAAATCGGCAGTTTAGTTCACAGGTCAGCAGCGGCAGCTAGATCCACTTTGAAAGACTTCATGGATACACCAGCAGTTCAGTTCACTAGAGTAAGGATAGCAAACATGAATCAGCAGCGGTGACATGACCGAGCAGAGACAGCCAGACTTCAATCTTGGCATGAGTCAGCAAGAGGGACCCAAGTGGGACACCAGGAGAAGTTCTTGGCTGTTTCTCTCTCTGGGAAGCAAAGATCAGTGAAGACAAGAGACTCACAAGCATTGCACAGCTAGCTGTACCAGCAAGCCAAGCTCAATCTCTGTCACTGTCCATCGAATCCTATTTATACCCTCCCGTGTCTCCCGTGGGTCTTACCTCAGCATGTGCATCTGTCTGTCTCAACTGACATCACTCTGCCAATCAGCCAGACTCTGAGGAAGTAGCAAGAAACTGAAGCACACCACCAGGTTTTTGGTGCGTTTCTCTTTATGGAGACCAACAAATGGAGCTCAGCTACGCAATGTAAGGCAGACCAATACATGCATGTTGTTAGCAAAGAGTCCATCACGTGTCCTTTCCCGTGCTTGCTTTAGCAGAACATCCTTTCACCTGTGTCTGAATCAGCGAAACATTTTTCCACGTGTTTGCCCCCAGCAAAACACCATGCAACTGACTTTCCAAAGAACACTTGAGTTTCCGCTTCACGCACAGTCATGTCCCTGAAACACACAGGACGCTGAGGAACACAGGTCCCAGGAGGACAGCTGGGCAGGCTGAAACCGGTGGCTGCTTTGGCAGCTGCTTACCACCAGGGGGCTCTGAGTACTGAGGCTTCCTGGGTGCCAGTTCAAGCCCCCAAACCTGGACCAGAGTAGAAGAAGCTGGGGCCTCTGCTCTGCACTGTCCTTGTTCCTGAGTATCCTCTGTGTAGCCTAGAGCTCAGCACCTGCATCAGATGCTGAGAGAGGAAAACGGGAGGGCACCCCCAAACCTTGATGACACTCAACTGTGAGGCTCCAAAAGATAGACAAGCTTCAAAACAATTTCTAAAGAGTTTTTAGGTCCCCCTAAAGCCGTGGCACCACCCAACACAGCCTGACGGCATCTATGCCTGTCCACATCCGCTGAACACAATGGTGATGGGATCTGTCAGCACAGACCCCACACTCTGCCTGCTCCCCCTAACCTCCAGCTAGCAAAAGGTGACCTCAGCTCCCCATGGGAAGAGGCTAAGCAGAAAGGCTGAAAGAACAGAGTAACAGGTAGCTGTGGGCCTGTAAGACTGTGTGTGAAGGGCACTGCCGTGGGCTGCTACAGATGAAATCCCCCTCATTCAGTTGACTCCACAGGAAAAAGGAAGTTGAGGAAAGATACAAAGATTTCAGGTGGCAGAAGCTTCAGGGCAGACAGAGTGCCCAGTTCCAGGACAGCAATGTCCAAGGATAGATGTTGTTCCTTGGGTCAGACTCCAGACGCCCTGCTTAGGGGTTATTAGAGAGAAGTTACTCTGGGTGCCCTAGGATGGAAAGGCCAGGGAACCTCATGGCATATGGCTGTGAGAAGACCTCTGAGTCTCTGGTAACACATAGGGATTTGGGAGTGGCAGCCTTGGAATTCTGTAGGTAAGCAATCAGTTCCAAGTCAACCCACCCTTCCTGGGTCTGTGGCCTCTGCTCCTAACTCAGTGTTAGGGTTGCTGTCAGATAGGGTAGCAGCATGGTCTGAGATCACTGTGTCCAATCAGAAGGCTTAGGGCTTTGGGGTGGGCTGCCACAGATGGGCAATCCATGACCTCAGGGTCACAGGTCCACCACCACAGTGGGGCTTGGCTAAGCATAGCCAGGATGCAGTCAGTGAATGCTACAGAGAAAATAGAAAAACTATGTGTGTCCACAAGGCTTGGGGTCCACACCACTAAATATTACACATGCCTCTGCAGACTCTTGATTATGTAGGCAGAGATCCGAGTCCTGCGGGGGGCTCACCACCCTCTCAGCAGCAGAAGGCGAGCAGAGGTGCTGCTGCTGGCTCCCCACCCACAGGGAGCCTGCTGCAGCTGCTGGCTAAGCCCTAAGCCAGCGGTTACACAGGCTTTGCTGTGGGTTTTCTCCCTCCCGACTTTTGATATTTTGGGGCCCACTTTTATATTTTAATGCATGTTTTTATGGAAATATTTATGGTGCACATGCAGCACATAAAACACCATTGTAAAGCCGTTTTGCCCCAGTGCTGCTGAAATAAATGATGTTGTTAGTATTATGATTTCACAGGGTCCTATCTGGCCTTAATGAGAACGGTCTGGGGCTTGCAAACTGCCATCCCAGGAGCTACACGGCTGTCTGCAAGACCCTGGCCGTCTGCAGAAACATTCTCTGTCAGCGGGAGGGGCTAGCCCAAGAGCTGGGAATCTTAAGAGGGGCTCCGGGACAGGATGGACCTCTGTATAGACCCTCCCGAGTAGTGTCTGGATCTGATTCACTGTGCGTAAGCTGTCAACATCTTACTCTTGGGCTCGTCCAACATTCCTCATGAGGATCTGAACTCTGATCCTGGGAGGGCAGTTGTGGCCGGCCGAGCCGCTCTCAGTCTGGAACTGCTATCCACATGAAGCCTGCTCCTGCTCCATCAAGGATGCTCTCCAGTGGTTCTCATCCACAGGGAACAGTCACTGCACCCCACACACACACACCTTGACAAACAGGGCAAGAGAGGCATACCTCAGGCTGGCCACCCAAGTGGCTCAGTTTAAAATTTAATTCACCAACCTCAGAAAGCCTGCTCCAGGCTCCGCAGCCTCCCACTGTGCCTTCATCCCAGGGTGGGCAAGGCATGAATAATTGAGTGGTCACTCGTGAAATCTCCAAGGTGGGTGAGTGGAAGGAATCGTCGTTAGAAACAATGACCGCTGGCCTTACATAAGACAGGGTAGTAGTGAAGCATAGGTGACAGGCTCAAGTGACCAGTAATCACCAGGAAACGGAGAAAGGGTGACTTAGACCCAAGGTTGAGCTGGGAACAGGCAACATGGTCTTTGTCCTGGCTCTGCCATGGACAAAGCTTCGTGAAGCTTCATCCCTGCCTGCCTCCTGCTGCTGAGGCTTCAGGCAGGCAGGCACAGATAGAAAAGGCAGGCACAGATAGAAAAGTGGCGTCCTTAGAACACACTATCACCAGCAGTCACAGCCCATACAGACATCCTGAAAATGCCTTCTTCAACCATGTTAAAAAGTTCCTCGCCACAGTCAGACGGGGTGACATCTGTTCTAGAAGCTTCTGTTTTTACCCACCTGCTTGTCTTCTTCCGCCAAAAAGATCAATGAGCACATGGCCAGGCTCCTGTGACAACCATGTCTACACGACTAGAGGGGACATGTAGATCTGTTAGTACCTATCTTCCCTCCTGGAGAGGACAGAACACAGCCTAAACCTAGACCCAGGCCCTACCCACTCGCTCTAGCTGCCTCTGCCTCCTCTGTTCCTATCCCAGGTCTCAGGTCTCACCAAGGACAAGGTCTTAAGGAGAACATTATTTTTTTCTGGTCTCTATAAAATGAAAGCCCCACACACCTGGAACAGGAACAGCTGGCCGTGCCTGAAAATAACAAAATGTGTGATAGTGTTTCAAAAAGCTGTTCCCTGAATCTCATAAAAATCTCCCAATTTCTCTCTCCTGTATGCTGACAACGATTCCACATTATTTTTTTTTAATTCCACACATTAAAATATGATTTTAAAAATAGGGGTGAATGGGATGGCACCTGGTACCCAGGCGCTGTCCTCTGTGCGTCAGGGAAGTGGAAGCTGTGGACGGGACTCCGTGGCAGCCAAGGCTTTGACTCACATCCTCCTCTGCCGTGGACTCTGAGGTTCCCAACGGCTGCCACTGAGCCAGGCTTGGGGAGTCCTTATCTGAAAAGGGGGAGTTATTTGGAAGTAGAGCCTTTGCAGATTTGATAGAACCGGGATGGCGAAGGATTAGGGGTTCCAATCCAGGGGCTGCTGTCTATATTGGAAAGGGACAGACGTGTACTGAAGAGGCCAAAAACAGCGAGGTGCAGCCACAGCTAAGGATGGCTAATGCCCCCCACCGAGGCTGGAGAATGTAGGAAGGGTCCTCCACAGCAAGCAGCGCCCCACCTGGGCTTTAGAATTGACTCCCCCACCCCACCCTGATGTGTAAGAGCCAGATGCTAGGGAACAGAGGGGCTGCTTGATGAATGAAGAGTGGCCAGGCGTTCCTTAGTGAGGGATGCTTAGTGAAAAAAGCAGGATGGGAACCTGGGCTCTGGAAACAAGGCCGGGGATATAGCTCAATAGTAGAACACGTCTGGTATTTGTGGGGCCCTGAATGCCTCTCCTAGCACCCCATAAAGAAAAAATTGGGAACAGTAAATAACAATAGGAGACTCAGACAGAGTCTCCCAGTCTTCCAGCCAGCTCACACTGCAAACTTCTCCCGAAGTGACAGCCACTGCCAACCGCCCAGCTGCCTGCACTAAGTCCTGGTGCCCACTTTCCCGTCAGCATACACCTTCCCTTCATTTATTTATTTTCAGGGGTAAATAAGTGTTTCCTTTTGTTCCAGCAAATGGCTCTCCCGCGTTTTTGCATGCTTTAAATATTCACACATGTAAAAGAATGAAAATGCGCCTCCTTGATTTATTATTAAAGGAGGTTTCTCTCTGATAAAGCAGAAACCCCCCATCTGAAGGGGAACTTACATTTTATTTCCATTAAAGCCTCTCGTTAAAGTTTAAAACCTGCTTTGTCCCTGTTCTTGAGGATTGATATTTCCGTCTGTCAGGGAACACGATTGTGCTTGTCGACATGACAGGAGGGAAAGAACCAAACAGGAAGGGAAATGCCAGCCTGTCAGCCAGCCAGCCGTGATGGGCTGAGGCGACATGGGGCGAAGACGGTGGGGTGGGACGGGGCCACTGCCCGGGGTCAGGACCCACGTGGGGACAGGGCCTTGGAGCCTGGATTCTAGGATGGCTGGACCAAAGCACCAAAGAAAACACACCACGAAATTTTCCATGGCTGATGGCAGTAGCAGATTGAATGCAAGACCAGAGAGCCAAGGAGAGCAGCCCATAGACCCCAAACGGGCTAGAGACCCAGGTGCACACAGATGCCAGCATGAAGATACAGCTGTGTGCCCATGGAAGCAAGCACACACACTGATACCAGCTTTTGCTGCATCCACACACGTACACACACAGCTGTTGTTCACACACACACACACACGCATGTGTGTGTGCATACAGTGGCTGAGACAGCCAGGAGTACCGACCTAGGCTAGGTTTTGCTTGCTAGAGAGTCCAGCCTTAGTGAACACTTAGTTCACAGTGTTTCAAGGCTGGGAAGGCCTTGGGCCTATGTTGAGGAGACCCTCAGAAGCAAGTGTGTGCAAACACATATGGTCATTCACAAATGCAGGTAGAGAGGTGGCTGTGATTCAGAGGAAGACTCATACATGTAAAAGCATGCATGTGTTGTGGTGTGTGTGGATATGTGTATACATGTAAGAGCATGGCCGTGTGCATGTAGGAACAGACTGACGGTGAACAGGTTGGGGTGATCCCGTGAGGAGAGGTCTCCACAGAGCCTCGGGCAGTTGCAGCTAGACCCCAGGCCGTTCTCAAGCTGTCACTGAGGACGGGCTTGGATAGTTTACACTTACTCCTAGAAGTTCTGGACACACTGAGTTCAGCATTTTCCAGCCATTATCAACTCTGCTGTGCTTCCCACCTCCAGCTCTGGGTCCACATTGGAAGATCCCTGAGAGACTCTGAAGGAGGGCACATGTCACATCAGACTGACTGAGGGGAAAGAGAACGTGTCACCCCAAACAACCCCAAGGAAAAGGGGAGCTGAGTATGTGGTTCAAGGTTCTGGATCAGAGTCAACGTAATTAAGGGTAAGTTCATGTTTTACTCTGGACTTGGCATTGAGGATGATGTGTGGGCAGGCTCCCTACACCCACGCCACTCCAGCCAGGTTGGCTAGCTGACAGACTCTTCCCTCCTGGAGGTTAACCTGCTCCTCCATCTTTCCTGGGAGTCCTTTCTGGTGCAGCAGCTCTCTGCCTCCCTCCAGAGCATCCTGGCAGGTCCTACATGTTTTCTGTGGGCTATGAATGGGGCAGGCAGTGTACACACTTTCTGGATGCTCTCAGAACCTCAGGCTTCTGCCTGTACGATGAGTCCCAGCCTTCCTCACCCTGCAGGGAACAAGCCCTCGCTGTCGCCATTGGCCTGTCTTGTTCACAGAATGATTCTGCAGAGAAACGGGCAGGCTCTCTTTGCCGGTACATAGAGATGCTTTTTTGATGCTGGGGTCAAGTTGCTGAGGAGGACCAGAACAGAAGGTTCAAGGGCCATGTTGCTACCAGAGTGGACCATGGCTATGGCTCCTGGGGAAGCTCACCTAGTGAGATTCTGCTGGGGAGGGTGGGGAGCCACTGCAGGTAGAATGAGGTTGGAGCCCCGCCTACTGGCAAGAAACAAGTGGGTAGATATCAGGCCTCACCAAGAACCAACTTTCTCCTTGATGTCCCCGGTGTCCACAGTGGCAAGTGACAACTGGGGCTGCTGGTTTCCAGAAAGCATTATCAAGTGGCAATCAGTGAGGTGACAGGCAGGGAGCCAAGGTGACATGGGGGAGAAAAATAGAAAATAAGTCCTTGAACATCAGCCCAGGGATGTGTTCCAAGGCTAGCTGAGCTACAGCTCCCAGCATCCTCCCCTCCTAGTCAAACACAGAGGAGGGAAGAGACAGAGGGTCAGGTCTGTGATGTACATCCCTGTACTTTCCTGAAATGATGAGGTAAGCTGGCCCACTGTGGGAGAGCCCCTAAGCATTCCTTTATGGAGTGAGAGGCTTTAAATCCAGGGACATGGTGGGTGCTCTCTTCCTGTACCCTGAAGCCTGTGTCAAATCCCAACATCAGAACCTCCTGATTTAGCTCCCTGTGAAATAGAAACTTCCAGAAGCATGACCTCAAATGCCTGTTCACATACATCATCTCTAGAGAACGTATGAAGGTGACTATGGTCTGAAAGGGAATTTGAATTATCGGGCCCTTTGCTAATGTGGATGTGATGCAGGCCTGGACCCAGGAACTTAGAGCAGGGCTTCTCAACTTGTGCTCCACGACCCCCACCCCCCATGCGCAAACAGTGTTTTTGCTTGAGACCATTGAAAAACACATATATTTACATTGATTTGAAACAGTAGCAACAAAAATAATTTTATGGAGCCGGGCGTGGTGGCGCACGCCTTTAATCCCAGCACTTGGGAGGCAGAGGCAGGCGGATTTCTGAGTTCGAGGTCAGCCTGGTCTACAGAGTGAGTTCCAGGACAGCTGGGCTACACAGAGAAACCCTGTCTCGAAAAACCAAAAAAAAAAAAAATAATAATAATAATAATAATAATAATAATTTTATGGTTGGGGTCACCACAACATGAGGAACTGTATTAAAGGGCCATAGCATTAATAAGGTTGAGATACACTGATCTAGAGGCCTTCTTTCCCCTCCCCCCTGACGATCATAAATAAGCCTCAAACATGGGGAAGATTAAAAATGGAGGCCCAGACTTCAGGGTGGGTTCACAGCCCCTCTCAAGTCCCTGAGAACTCCAGCCAGCAGTCAGGGGCCACTCTCGAGCTAAGTCTCTGAGAAAGTATCTCTACTCCATCACAGGAGACTGGCAAGTGGAGATGAAGGTGACTCCAAGACACTGAAGAGCATCCTCCACCAAGGATGTCAACCACCACTGGGAATAGCATCCTCAGCCACCCTCCACAGGAGCTCTGTAACCTCTGTTGAAGGTTGCGGTCATATCCCACTCCCAACACAAACACACACACATACATACACACATACTGACACACATATACACATACATATACACACACATACATACTCACACAATAAACACATAAACACACACATACACACCCACACACACATACACACATATACACACACACATATACACACATACGCACACAAACTCACATGCATACACCCACACATACACACACATATACAATACATATACACACATATACACACATATTCACACACACACACATACACACACACACTGATCTTGCCAAACACTCCCACACATGAGCTCACAGGTGCTCACGTGTTCTCCAGCCCTGCCTCCCCATGGCCTCTGAGACACTCAGCAGCCGGGCACTCAGAATAGACCCTGCATTGATCGCAGTAACAGCCTATAAATGCGGCTGGCCTCAGGTGGCCGCTCAGTTCCCCCAGCAGCTGCAGCGACAGGCCAGTGAGGAGCACTCAGCGTTGAGATTTATTGAATGGGTGGCAGCGGATGGGGTGATGGTGGCTGGTCCTCCCGAGCTGAATTATCTCTGGTAGAAATAAAAATCTACTGAGCACCGGGCTGAGATAGGCCACAATCTGTTAGCAGAAAATTGGACTGTCACCAGTGTGCTGTGTTCATTTTGGCTGATTAAAGAAATATTAATCTACTGTCACCACCACAGCTGCCAGGAGAGCCAACAGGAGGCAGAGATGAGGCTGCGGCTTGGGGACAGCTGTGTAGGTCTAGTCATGCCGTAAAGGGACGTGTTCCAAGGCTACATATATACCTGGGAAGGGCTGGGTCAGCTCTGGGCTGTCTCTGAGCCATTATGAGCTATAGCTGGCCTTGAAGATATAAAGTTTGTGTGTTCTGGGCAACAGCATCCTCATCCCATGAAGTTATCTGGGCATGTCTAATAAGTGTATGAGACATCTCCATGAAGCTCTAACTAGTAAAGGCTCACTTATGGTGCTAGGCTATCATTGGAAAGAAGGAGGATAGGAGCCACGTGCATAGTGCCCCTGCATCTTCTACCAGGCTTGGGTCTACACAGGCCACAGAAAGACGGGTTGAGCAAACATCACAGACATTTAGAATTCTTCATACCTGGCTCCTACGTCTTTGACCTTGAATGACAATCATGGCCCATAGCATCCCTACTAACCTCAGACCCAAGTTCCATGATACAAAGGCCTTGAGGGACCATCACATGCTCCCTTCCAGAGTCCCAGCCACCAGGAAGGCATGGAGTCCCTCCAGCCATGTCCTTGAAGAGAAAATAATGAGACGCCCTGAATCCTTCACCATTTCAGCTTGCCTATGAGCACAGTCTTGAACCACCTCCCAAGCCAAAGCCCAGGGCCAGCATGCCTCTCACTTCCTGAGGATCCTGACAAGGCAGAGACAAATACAGGATGCGATGTCCAGGGACTATCTCTCCTCCACTGATAGTCCTTCACGTCCGAATTCCATGGTGAAGCACAGGGCCGGAGTCCCCAGTAAGGTCTCAGCCCTATAAATGCTGCGTGGGGTCAAAGTCTGCTCTGCCCCAGGGTCCCGGAACCTCTTCTCCATCCACAAGGTAGTCAGAGCCTAACTCCTGGAGACAAGCAGGGAGGACACTCAGGGCACAGAGTCTAGCATCCCGCAGTACGACAGGAGGGAAGGCATGATGGCATCTCTTCCTTGCTGCCTCAGAGAACACCAGAGAAGGTCCAAGCATGGAGAGTGATAAACCCCACAAATCCACAGACTCTCCTTCCCACTGCAGCTCCAGGGAAGTCCCAATTGGCCACAGGGTAGCCCCTCACACCTCTCCAAGGGCACTTTCCCAGGAGACACTTATACTATCCTGTCCGTGCATTGTACGGGTTCTTCCGATCAGTTACAAAATGTGTCTTACAGCGAGGTGTGCATTTCAGGCCAATTGGGTGAGATACAATTGGCCTCAGGCTCCAGGATCTAAGTATTCCAGCCCAGAATGGAACAGGGCATCTCCAGCTCTGCTTGGCCCCAGTTCAGGGAGCCCCGCTGCCCATTCTCCATTTATAGGTGTCCATGGTAACCAGAGGAACAAATAACAAAGCTCGTGTTGTTATTTTAGCAACAGTTACTTATTCCTTCATATAAAGGAGAAAAGATACTGATTAGACTCTAACCTATCAATCACTGAGGTCTGAGGGAAAGTTGATGAGGCTTTGATTTCCTTCCCTCCCTGGGAACTGGAAAGGGATCACCCTCTCTTGCACCAAGAGGACAAAAGGGGGAAACTTGCTGCCATTTCTATGTGTGGGGTCTTCACTACCCCAGATACCTGCATTCTGCACCCGGCCCTCAACATGTGCAATATTCCAGCACTAGTCAGGCCTGCATGATGGAATGTCAGCCTAATGGGGATGTTAGCAATAACTAAAGATGATGCTATACAAGTAATGCTGGGCACAAATCACCAGGTGACCACCAAGTACCACCAACTGCTTGACTGAACCTGGCCTCCTGCTAGTCTCCAAGAAAGTATTGCCCTATGGATTCTTAGAATGTAAGCAAGAGCTCTCGGTCTGGGTTTGTGCTGCCCCTGCAGGTATGGTACAGTAAGATGGGAGGGGACTAGGGATGTGGTAAAGACAACAGTCTCCAGGCTCAGCCATTACAGGCTGGGCAGAGATTCAAAGAGGAAATCATAGCTGCCTCATCTTCTATCTCCTGGAGCTCCCGTAAGTGAACCAGGCACATAGACGGGCTCCAGCTTAGCAGCTCATGTCTAATGTCTAGCACTGGAAGCTTGGGGTCAGTTTGGGGCTGAACTGATTCTTCCAGAGGCCTCTCCTCCACATGCAGTATATGAATGGTGGCTTCTTCCTGTGACCTCCCAGGGTCACACTTTCTGTGTCTGCTTCTCAGACTCCTTATAAGGATGTGTCACACTGGATCAGGGTTCCCAAATAACTTCAAGGCCCTGTGTCCAAAGAGAGCCGTGTTCTGGGTGAGGTTCTGAAAGTCAGACTTGAGGACCCAGCTCTGCCACAATAAACCTCTATCTTTCCTCCAAGCAGGGTGTAACTGATCAGGAATGGTACCTAAGGGTCCCCAGGTATCAAGATCTTATCTGGGCTCATCACTGTATGGTCCCAGAGGAAGAGGATCCAGAACCAGGAGGACTCATTTATGATATCCCATACCCTACTGCCAGCTGAGTCCAGAAGTGCTGACAGGAGTTTAAAAAGCTTGAACCTCAGTCTTCTGCTGCTTTGCCATCAGCATCCTAAGCCCCTCAGAGTGTAGGCCACATGAAATATGCAGGAGAATTCTATTACTGGATTAACTATTTATCGATTTATAATTCAAAAGACGTATGTGAAGCTGTTAACAAAGATTCCTAACAGATTTGTGAGGCCCCAGGGAACTCCCTTCTGCAGATCCTCCCCAGGTACAAAGTGGGTAGGCCTCAAGTGGGGAGGTAGGCATGGGTGTACCAGCCCCTCCCACAGACCCTCAGTCTGGCCAGCACTACAGAAGCCATCCTGCAGAATCAAGCCAGAGCTTTGTCCCTGCCCATTGCTTCATCTCCCCAGCCTGCCTCCTAGGGTTGAAGAACTCCATCAGCAATGAAGACATCTGTAGTTCTCCTTCAGCTTTGGCAGGGAGAGGGCTGGAGTCTGAGCCAAGCAACCCAGAAGGGCTGATGCTATTGAGCACTGTCCATGACCAGTGCCAGGTACACAGCTTGTACATATTACCTCATTTATGCCTCACTGCCCCCAGTAAGGTAGGTTTCTTAAAAACAAACCTAGGTGTCATTACTGAGAGCAATTTGCCGTGTTCAAAACAAAATTGAAAGGAGTGAGAAAGAAATAGCCAGCTCCCCTCTGCCTGTCTACATACAGACTCTGGTTCTAACCACATCCAAGAACAATCACAATTGCTTGTTGTGCTTTGATACATTGTAGCATACATATTGTTGATGCTGTGGTTACATTATCACAGTTACACTGTTGTGTCATGTAGTCACACTATTGTGAGTACAGTGCTACCTTGTCACGAGCACACAGTAAAACGGGGTTATCCAGTTGACATCCGGGTGGGATGGATGGCACATGCTTATGGTGGGCTGCACATGGGCAATGGTATATATCCACTGTAGCATCAAAAGTGAGTCCCACAGCCCTCAAAATCCCTGTGCCCCAAGACTTAATCACCAGTTCTTTTATGATCAGTTTTACCTCTATCAGAATGTTCTGCAGCTGGGGCCACTGGGCTAGGTACCAGTTTCTATCAGTGTGTTGCACACACTCGAGGCTGTAAGCAGGTATTCCCACTGTGTCTGTTTTACAGATGTGGAGAAAGGAAGGCAGGTCAGCCTTTTGTACATAATCATCATGGGACCCAGCTAGACTCCACTCCTGACCACTCCACTGTCCAGTGGCCTCTGAGTGGCACGTGTGGGGCTGGCACACATAAAGCCTCTGGGAACATGGCCTGGCTAGACACAACTCTGTTCTAGACAGAGGGACTCAGACTATAGCTCTTGGAGAGAAAGTTTGACCCTGATTCCACCTCAGCTACTCACAGAAGCCAGCACAGCCATCATCAAAGTACTGTAAAAGAGACAGTGGGGCTTCCACAGCCCCACCCTGCAGCACAGAGCAGCACACTATAAATAATCACTGTTTTAAGACTCCATGTCGAGACCCTAATGGCATTACTGGGGCACAGGGATTAAGCCCAGGAAGATAATTACCAGCACATCAGACTCCAAACCACAATCACACCTATTAAAATGACACGCTAGGGAAATCCCCAGGATTATGTGAGGGTTGTCCCCAGTAGAGTGCCTCTCTCCACAGAGATAAGCATCCCAGGCCTGGGCCGCCCTAGCCACATCTGGCTAATCATCTCTCAGGGCAAGGAGCTCACCCTGAGAACAAGTGGAACATCTTCTTTAAGGACTCATGTCTCTGTTGGGACTCAAGGGCCACATCTGTGGAAACAGAAATGTCCCCCACATCAAAGCACTCATGGTTCTTCATGGTGGGGGCTTCTGGTCTCCCCAGCTCTGGCCCCTTGAGTCCTCCTCGAGCACCAGAGGACCTGCTTATGAGCTGCTTTGGGGAGAAAGGATGGCGTCTCACTCAGCTCCTGAAGGTTGTGGGTTAGAGGTACAGTTTACAAGACCAGTTTGATGGGTTAGAATCTGGGTGGAGCACAGTGGCCCAGACATTTGCAGATGTAACAGGAAGTTCTCAAAGGACCTTGTATAACTGTGCGAACAAAGGCACTGGGGTGCTGTGAAGCCAAACGGACAGTAGGGACCAGGACCAGAGAGTCAGGTCCCTGGGTCTAGAGGAGAGGAGAGAGAGAACTTCCAGAGAGGACACAGAAGCCTCAGTGGTCTTCACAGGAAGAACCCAGCCCTAGCAAGGAAGCAGACAAAAGAAGCCCTGGCTACTCTCCTCTACCCTCGGAATTCCTGTCTGTCCTCTGTAGTAAACCTAATCATGAGACAGAGGGTAGACACAGCAAGAAGCCTGCAAGGCAGCCTCCTGAGAACACAGAGCCTAGTGGTAGAGGCTGCTTCCCCCTATTGTCTATCCATGGCAGCACCTAACTCGCTCCAGGGACTCTGCCACCATTATGGCATGTGGGACTCGCCAGTACCCAACAGCGTCTGTCCAGACATTCAGGCTGCAACCCCAACTTTCACCAAGCCTGGGGCTTTTGACAAACGTCATAAATACAACGCTTATGCTAGGTTCCCCCACTTGAGTTCCAGCCCATCAAAACTGGGATAGAGACTGACTTAAAAAGATTGGCCTTTGGGTCCTGTCTACTGTAGGGTTCTCATGCCACCAGCCACCAGAAGGAAGACAGGATATCACATGGCACCAACCTCCATCATTCAAGTAAGAGGGATAAATTAATTAATTCATTAATTCATAATTAAAGTGAATTATCCCAAGAGCCCAATAATTATGTAAATGAATACTGCTGGGGTTCCCCCTTCTTGCTTTTTTTGTATTAGCTACTTTTCTGTTGCTGTGATAAGATACTAGGACCAAAGGCAACTTAAGGAAGAGAGATTTTATTTTGGCTTAAAGTTCTGGGGGTTAGGGGAGAGTCCAATCATGAAAGGGTGAAGGCATGGTGGCAGGAAATGGAGAGGTAACATGTCTGACAGCAAGGAAGAAGCAGAGAGTGAGCTAAAAGCACCTGTTCCCAGCAGTGTGCTTTCTCCAGAAAGGTTCCACCTCCCCGTAACCTCCCCAAACAGCACCACTGAGGACTCAGAGTGTAAATACATGAGCTTATGGCAGGCATTTCTCATCCAAACTATCACACTCTCCAAAGCTGCTCCACTGGGGAAAGGCCTTAGCCTTTCTGTGATCTCAGAGATGACAGACACATCCTGCTAGTGTGGCCTGTGGTTAATTGGATAACAAATGGCCCCAAGGTCTCATGTGTTGCCAGCTGGGTCCCCAGCTGATGGTACTATGAACAGTCTTAGGTTAGCCCAGTGATTTATGCCTGCCGGATGGGCTCCTGGGCCCTGGGGACCTAGTTGGAGGAAGTTGCCTTTGCGGTGTTTGTCTTATCCACAGATCCTCCTCTTGCTCCGCTTCTTAGCCCTGATATAGTAAGCAGCCTTCCCCCTACCACACCATGCCACCATGATGTTCTTCCCCCATGACACACAGGCCCAGAAGCTGTGGGCTGAAGACTATGAAGCCGTGGGCCGAAAGAAACCTTCAAGCTTCTCTCTCAAGTACTTTGTCACAGCAATGGAAAACTGACCAGAGCAGAGTTAAAGAACAGTGCATTTACAAGAAGTCAGGGGAAGGGTCTTGTTCAGCACAGTAGCCTTCTCTTGTGTTTGAGCACATAAACACATGCGTTCATGTGTTGGCATGTATGTGCATGTGAAGGCCACAAGTCAACCTCAAGAACCCCAACCCCAACCCTAACCCTAACATTGTAAGCCATCTACCTTATTTTGTTTGTTTTGTTGCTGTTGCTGTTGTTTGAAACAGAGTCAGTCTCTCTCTCTTTCTGTCTCTCTCTATATATATATCTATCTGGCTGGTGCTTGCCAAGTAGCCTTTGATAGCTAACCAGTGAACCACAGGAATCCCAGCAGAGGCACGAGTCCTTAAAACTCTGCAAGACAGAGATCTGCCTGTCTCTGTCCCATCAGCTCTGAGATCAATGCCACCACACCCGACATTTCACATGGGTTCTGCGCATCCAGCTCTGGAACACTGACCGCTTATTCTTGCACAACCCTTTACTGACTGAGCAATCTCTCCAACTGTGGAGCTGCCTTCTTAAAGAGAAATATCAGCCAGGACTTCACAAGGGGAGTCCAGCAACATCCCCCAAGGTTCCCCAATGCACATATGCATGCTTGTCCAGCCTTTTCCTTACTAGTCCTGGAACCCAGGAGTGCAGAGACTTATGTGGACAGTGATTAACCCTTCTGGGATTAGTGCTGCAGGGATGAGCTGGAGGCTGCCCTAGAGTATGGCTGTCTTTTACCATGGCAGCCACAGAGGTGGGGCAGGCTGCCTCAGGTTACCCTGAGCGCCTACAGGAGGAGGAGAAGGACTCTGGCTACAGTCAGAAAACCGGAGAACCACAGTGGTGGCCTGAAATAATCTCATTCCTTTTAGCCCCAGGGATAGAAACACTGAAACGAAACCTGAATGTAATCACATCGAGTGTGGAAACAGAGCAAATTGAACTGCAAGATTTGTCAAGCCCTCTGCCCAAGAGGGTGCTCTTCGGGAGGATCTGGCCTTAGCATGTGGAGGAGAATGGACCTGGGCTGGTATAGGATTCTTGATCTTGTATATTTCTCCAAGGCCCTCTTGTCAGAGAAGATGTCCCATCAAATGGGAGATACCAGCTTCACCTCCTCTTGTCAGTGGCCACATGGGAGGTTGCAGCTCTTTAAGCCGTTCAGCCATGCATCTCACCTACCTCTATCCCTTCTGCCTCTGGACCCTCAGAGGGCCAGCACATCTGACCCAGGAGACTACACAATGCTAAAAGACGGGTGTGCACTGGAGGACCACGAGTGGGGGATGCTGGGACAGTGGTAGGATTAGGACAGCGCTGATTTGTCTGAGATCACCCCTGGTGTTCACTCAGCAGACATGGCGGGCCTGCTCCACTGACTGACACAGCTTAAAGGAACCCAGTGAAAGTGGGTGATTGATTGACAAGCCTGGACCCCAGTGGCCAGCAGTCAAGTTCTCAGAGACCAAAAGTTTCCCTGAGCCAACAAGGGAATATGAGCTGAGGACTCAGGAAAGAGATCCTGTAAGGTGCACTTGCAGGGGCACCATGCAACGTTCTGTGTCCCGAAGAGGGTCCCGCCCAGACACAGCTGTCTGGAGAAAGAGAGCTAATAGCAGGCAAGGAGCCCAGCTGCCCAGGTGCCGCTGTCTGCATTCCATGGGCTGACAGAGGCAGAGGGCCACCCTCTCCTAGATTTCGCAGCTGCTGCTGTCACAGATCCCACAGCCAGAGGGAATCCTAATATAACACACACACACACACACACCGTTCTCTCACTGTTCTGGAGGTGGGAAGCCAGCCATCAGCCTCACCGAGCCACACTGAAGAGCCAAAGGGGCCAAACTCCCTCCAGAGGCTTCTGGGAAAATCCTGTATACGTCCAGCTTCTGGTGGCTGGAGGCATCTTTGATTTCTGCTGGAGACAGGCCTCCCTGATCTCTCCATATCACAGGACTGTTTCCCCTAGTATCATATTCTATTTCTCTCATTCTTTGTCTCTCTGTCTCTCTTTATCTGTCTCTCTCTGTCTTCTCTCTCCCCTCTCTGTCTCTGTCTTCTCTCTGCTCTCTCTGTTTCTGTCTCTCATTCTTTGTCTCTCTGTCTCTGTCTGTCTGTCTTTTCTCCTCTCTCTCTCTCTCTCTGTGTGTCTTCTCTCTCCTCTGTCTCTGTCTCTCTGTCTCTATCTTCTCTCTTCTCTCTCTGTCTCTGTATCTCATTCTTTCTCTCTCTGTCTCTGTCTGTCTTCTCCTCTCTCTCTCTCTCTCTCTCTCTCTCACTCACTCACTCACTCACTCTCTGTGTGTGTGTATCATTCTCTTCTCTCTCATTCTTTGTCTCTCTGTCTGTCTTCTCTCTCCTCTCTCTGTCTGTCTCTGTCTGCCTGTCTGTCTCTCTATTTTCTTTTCTTCCACTCTTCTGAAAGGTAGCCTGAGGACCAGCACCTAAGTGAGGCCTTCAGCACACACACATTCACCCCCCCCCCACACCCAAGATTTCCATGTTAGCAGGAAGGTAAACATGGCAGCAGCAATCCATAACCACGGAGATGAGGACTCTGTGGGCATCAAGAGCTCAGGGTGAACCATGCAGCTCAGACTTCAGACTCTCCAGACAGTGTCTGTGATGTAGCCTGCTTTCTTTCCCACACCTCAGTGCTATCAGCATATACCCTCATGACTTATGATGAAGGACAAGCATAGACCAGACACAGAGGGATATTGAGCCTTTTTCTGTCTCCATCCCAGGGGAATTGTAATAGATCAACGGTCTAACTAAGAAAGTCCTGAAAAGCAGAGGCCATCAGATAGAGAGCTAGCCTGAGGTGTGGATGTGTCTGAGGTAGCCTGCATGATCCAGGGATTAGAGATATGAAACTCATATTGTCTTAGAGAAGGAACGAGGTGCATTTTGGGGAGACATCTATAGCCTGTACGAGCATGGAATATCCACAGATTCCATGAGTTCTGTAGATAAAATCACGCAGCAAAAGGTCTGTTCTTTTTCCCTAGCTACACAGTACTGCCCCAGTGATGGGAGCTGTCACCAGTGTCTACCAATAAGGTATCTTTAGGTCTACACTCCAGAACCTGTGACAGAGACTCATTTTGAAACAAGGTCTCTACAGGTGCAATCAAACTTAAAAGGTTAAAGTGGGCCCTGACTCAGCGACTCGTGTGTCTCTAAGAAAAGGAAATGTTAAAAGAAGATGGTGGCCTGGGAGAAGCAATACAAATACCCCAGGCAGAGACTGGAATAGTGTAATCACAAACAGGGGCTCCAGGAGCCCCTCGGGAGCCCTTGTAAATACAGCCCTGTTCCCAGCTCAATCTTAGCCTTCCAGCCTCCAGACTTCTGAATCTCTGATCCAGGCAGATCATGGGCCTTTGTTCCAGCAGCACATGAGTTGCTCTGCACAGGCTCAGCTGTGAGAGCAAACCTCTTTACACAGGGACAACCAACCTCTGCCCTAACCTAGGACTCACCTGTGAAAGCAGAAACCACCCCAGGCCCTCTGGTGGCAGCCTCTGGGATTTGAGTCACCTCTGTATTCTGGTTGCTTCCCTAGATTCTTACTGTCAAAGGTCCTCTTAAGATTTTCCCAGGGCCCACTTGTCAATTCTCGATCTTACAGCACAAGCCATTACTGTTCTATTCAGGAATTTTTCCCCTGTGCCCATATCTTCAAGGCTTTTCCCCACTTTCTCCTCTATAAGTTTCAGTGTCTCTGGTTTTATGTGTAGTTCCTTGATCCACTTAGACTTGACCTTAGTACAAGGAGATAGGAATGGATCGATTCGCATTCTTCTACATGTTAACAACCAGTTGTGCCAGCACCATTTGTTGAAAATGCTGTCTTTCTTCCACTGGATGTTTTTAGCTCCCTTGTCGAAGATCAAGTGACCGTAGGTGTGTGGGTTCATTTCTGGGTCTTCAATTCTATTCCATTGGTCTATTTGTCTGTCACTATACCAGTACCATGCAGTTTTTATCACAATTGCTCTGTAGTAAAGCTTTAGGTCCGGCATGGTGATTCCACCAGAGGTTCTTTTATCCTTGAGAAGAGTTTTTGCTATCCTAGGTTTTTTGTTATTCCAGATGAATTTGCAGATTGCACTTTCTAATTCGTTGAAGAATTGATTTGGAATTTTGATGGGGATTGCATTGAATCTGTAGATTGCTTTTGGCAAGATAGCCATTTTTACAATGTTGATCCTGCCAATCCATGAGCATGGGAGATCTTTCCATCTTCTGAGATCTTCTATAATTTCTTTCTTCAGAGACTTGAAGTTTTTATTATACAGATCTTTCACTTCCTTAGTTAGAGTCACGCCAAGATATTTTATATTATTTGTGACTATTGAGAAGGGTGTTGTTTCCCTAATTTCTTTCTCAGCCTGTTTATTCTTTGTGTAGAGAAAGGCCATTGATTTGTTTGAGTTAATTTTATATCCAGCTACTTCACCGAAGCTGTTTATCAGGCTTAGGAGTTCTCTGGTGGAACTTTTAGAAACTGCAAAGCTTCTGCAAGGCTAAAGACACCATCAATAAGACAAAAAAACCACCAACAGATTGGGAAAGGATCTTCACCTATCCTAAATCAGATAAGGGACTAATATCCAATATATATAAAGAACTCAAGAAGGTGGACTCCAGAAAGTCAAATAACCCCATTAAAAAATGGGGCTCAGAACTGAACAAAGAATTCTCACCTGAGGAATACCGAATGGCAGAGAAGCACCTGAAAAAATGTTCAACATCCTTAATCATCAGGGAAATGCAAATCAAAACAACCCTGAGATTCCACCTCACACCAGTCAGAATGGCTAAGATCAAAAATTCAGGTGACAGCAGATGCTGGCGAGGATGTGGAGAAAGAGGAACACTCCTCCATTGTTGGTGGGATTGCAAGCTTGTACAACCACTCTGGAAATCAGTTTGGCGGTTCCTCAGAAAATTGGACATAGTACTACCGGAGGATCCAGCAATACCTCTCCTGGGCATATATCCAGAAGATGTCCCAACCGGTAAAAAGGACACATGCTCCACTATGTTCATAGCAGCCCTATTTATAATAGCCAGAAGCTGGAAAGAACCCAGATGTCCCTCAACAGAGGAATGGATACAGAAATTATGGTACATTTACACAATGGAGTACTACTCAGCTATTAAAAAGAATGAATTTATGAAATTCCTAGCCAAATGGATGGACCTGGAGGGCATCATCTTGAGTGAAGTAACACAATCACAAAAGAACTCACACAATATGTATTCACTGATAAGTGGATATTAGCCCAAAACTTAGGATACCCAAGATATGAGATACAATTTGCTAAACGCATGAAACTCAAGAAGAATGAAGTCCAAAGTGTGGACACTGTGCCCCTTCTTAGAATTGGGAACAAAACACCCAGGGAAAGAGTTACAGAGACAAAGTTCGTAGCTGTGATGAAAGGATGGACCATTTAGAGACTGCCGTATCCAGGGATCCATCCCATAAGCAGCTTCTAAACGCTGACACCATTGCATACACTAGCAAGATTTTGCTGAAAGGACCCAAATATAGCTGTCTCTTGTGAGACGATGCCGGGGCCTAGCAAACACAGGAGTGGATGTTCACAGTCAGCTATTGGATGTATCACAGGGCTCCCAATGGAGAAGCTAGAGAAAGTACCCAAGGAGCTAAAGGGATCTGCAACCCTATTGTTGGAACAACATGATGTACTAACCAGAACCCCGGAGCTCTTGTCTCTAGCTGCATATGTATCGAAAGATGGTCTAGTCGGCCATCAATGGAAAGAGAGGCCCATTGGACTTGCAAACTTTATATGCCCCAATATAGGGGAATGCCAGGGCCAAAAGAATGGGAATGGGTGGGTAGGGAAGTGGGGGGCGCTATGGGGGACTTTTGGGATAACATTGGAAATGTAATTGAGGAAAATATGTAATAAAAATATTAAAAATTAAAAAAAAAAGTTTATACTCTTTTACATAGCCATGATGTCACCAAAATAATGGCATCCATATAGCTCTCACTGAGCAGACAAGTGGATATGGTAGCATGGCATTATCATTATGAATTATGGTGCCTTATGAATTTTATAGTTGAATTTTGATATGGATTGAGAATATTAAATAGGAATGTTTTAGATAGTTTTATAGGATGGGCCCATACTTTTGAAAATGTTGACAAATATTTATGTGCTTGCATTTAGCTGAGGAAAACCATCATGATTTAATTTTGTTCTCATTCTAATACCATCCATAAAGTATATATGATGGAATTCAAATTTTCATCATTTGAAATTGGGCAACTGTTTCTTTATGCCTGCACTTTCAGAGAAAATGTCAGGGTGTGTTCAAGAAACACCTTTGCCCTCCCCAAATTGTCTTAATACAAACTACCACAAAATATGTTAGGCAAATAAAAGTGTGATTTCACTTTGAAACAAAAAAAAAAAAAAGATTTTCCCAGGGCAGTGCCAAAACATGTGGCCAATTGCCAGGCCTCCCTACTGTCATATGTCAGCATAACAATGTTATGTGCCCAGGCTAGCTGCAGTGAGAACCAGGCAGCATGATTCCCACCCAGATAGCTCACTCAGCAGCCTAGTAGGACTCAGTTATCGTTATGATAACAGTGGGGTGGCCCTGCCAGAAATTCAGTCCTGCTGCTAGGGTTTGTGTTTTGGAAAGCAAGGTGAGGCTCTGTTCCTCCTGGGGTCAGACTCGACAGGGCCAAGCTCAAGTCCAGATGTACAATCATTTCCTCTCAGCTCCCTCACTCCGCAACTCTTGCTCCTGTCCCTGGTGGCTTTAGAGTCTGCAGTTTATGAGTTTTAGTTCCTGGGAGGGAGGAACACTTCACCAGTGACACGGCTGTGGTCATGTAGAAACAAAAGCCGAGGCCAGCAAGTGTCCACTAGGATGCTGGGTGTCAGGCAGAGTAGATGGACTCCACATCTTGGACAAACGGGTCCTTGCTATCCTGGTGAGAGAATACCCAGGTGAGAGACACCCAGCGTGTCTCTGGGTGCTGCCAGGTCTTCTTAAGGAGACTTGCAGCATGAGGAAGGAAGAGAATATCAGGACCTCCAAAGACTTAGACCCATCTTCAATAATTCTCTGGGGCAACTGGAAGGGGAATGAACTCCAGTCAGTGGAGATGCTAGAATGAGCATACAAGACATAGAAGATAACAGTAAATATGGACACTGCACACCACCAGCTCTAGGAGGTGAAACCACGGCTGCTGTGCACATGTGTATACATTTTAATGTCTGAGTAGATGTGTGGCTATGTGCAGATGCGTGTGCAGGCATGTGAGGGAGACATGCATGCCTGCATGTGTGCACTGGTGGAATACACATGTATGTGCACATATACTCACGGCAGCTTGTTCTTGTGAGTGTGCATACATCATGTGCATTTGCTTATAGATAAGAGTGTGTGTGCACTCGTGCAAACGCAGAGATGCATTTTGTGTGCCAGTGAGTGGATGGTATGTTTGCATGTTCATGTTCATGTGCAAATATGATTCTTTGCTCCTCCACGTGTCTGTTGCTTTGGGGTTTCGTGAAAGTTAACAGTGGTCAGCAGGACAGTTTAATCTACACGTTACACCTGACCTTGGACAGAAACCAGTCATGCCCTGCGACAGTTCTGCAACACTGTCGGGAAGTGAGTACCCTGGCTGTCATCTTTCATCTCCCTTTGCCCAGAGAGAAAAACAGTCCATTCGTCTCACAATTGCTCACTGTGTTTCTGGCCAGTGTGAACTGGCTGCTCCAGTGTTGGCAACCAACATACATGTGTGTGCAGCCCTGAGAGGCAGTGAGTGCCTATCATAGCCTGGTATCTCCATCCCAGGTCACCCTTCACTCTTTGAGGTACTTCTCCTTGCTGAAGGCTTCCCTTGAGTCCCCTGACAGCACTGAGAGGAGGAAGGGAGGCTGGATCTAGGAGAAGGGCTGTTTGCTTTGGCCCCTTTGGTTTTGTTCCAGGGCATGGGGCTCATCCCCGGTGACTTGAGCCTCTAACCTCTGACATTTGCAAAACCAGCTACAGGAGCACCCCTCTCAAGAGGTGACCCAGAACTGTGAGGCTGCCCTCAGCGTAAGCATGGTAACCCCGCAGTCAGCTGGTGTCTGTCCCCATTCTCATTAGGAAACGCTTCTTAACTCTAATGGTCCCTTGGCTGCTAGGCCTCCTGAGATCATTGCCTTTCTTAAAGCCCATCGTCAAGATGCCTGGCATGACTGTGCTCCCAGGGATCCTGACACCCCTTTGGATCTGGCAGTGACCACCAGTTCAAGAAGGCGGTTATTTTTTTTTCCAAGTAGATTGTTAGGAGCCCTGATAAGGCATTCAGAGGTCAGATGGGAATATCTAAAGAGTTTGCAGCCTTGCGCATGCCACAGCTTCTCCAAACACCCCAATACACCCCAACTCAAGCAGCCTGACAACAACCTCTGAGGACTCCTGTACGCTGAACTGTGTTTCCGCATTGATGTGTTGATGTCCCGCCTTATCTAAAAGTAGGGTTGTGGCAGGTAGGATGGCTAGATAAGGTCACACTGTAGAATGGCACCCTTATAAAAGGAGCTATCTGCCCACAGACCTACAGGGAGGATGCCATAGAGAGAGAGAGATGCAGGTATGGGTGAGTCTAGACCATAAACACAGGAAGTTCAGAGGGATCCAGAGCTGACTCAGTGTCTTAGGGTTTCACGGCTGTGAACAGACACCATGACCAAGGCAACTCTCATAAGGACAACATTTCACTGGGGCTGGCTAACAGGTTCAGAGGTTCAGTCCAATATCACCAAGGCAGGAACATGGCAGCATCCAGGCAGGCATGGTGCAGGAGGAGCTGAGAGTTCTACATCTTCATCTGAAGGCTGCTAGCAGAATACTGACTTCCAGGCAGCTAGGACTGGGGGTCTTGCAGCCCACACCCACGGTGACACACCTACTTCAGTAAAGCCACACCTACTCCAACAGGACCACACCTTCTAATAGTGCCACTCCCTGGGCCAAGCATGTACAAACCATCACACTCAGTATCACAGCCCACAAGAGACCAGCCTGCTTGTTCCTTACCTTGGCCTCCCAGCCTCAATCCTGATGGTAGGAAGTATCTGTTAACTCCAGTTAACTGTACTTTGCTGCAATGGTCTCAGGACACACACATAGCACCTTTTCTAGCTCTAAGCACAACACAGGTGTGGGCATCTGCATGTCTGAGTCTCCCATTGTGGCTCACAGAGCCATGGGCATCAGTATGTCTGAGTGGCCCAGTGTGGCTCACAGAGCCATGGGCCTCTGCATGTCTGAGTCACCCAGTGTGACTCACAGACACTTCCATACCTGGTTTTACTTGGTAAGCAAGTACTCCAGTGTGACTGGCATGTGGAGATGGTCTGAGGACAGAAGTGGTACCTCTGCTAATGCCCTGTTGTCAAGGTGAGGGTCTGAGTGAACAAGAGCCTCCCTGGAGATCAGAGCAAGGAAGCACTAACACACACACAGAGAGAGAGAGAGAGAGAGAGAGAGAGAGAGAGAGAGAGAGAGAGAGAGAGAGAGAGAGAGAGAGAGAGAGAGAGAGAGAGAAAGAAAGAAAGAAAGAAAGAAAGAAAGAAAGAAAGAAAGAAAGAAAGAAAGAAAGAAAGAAAGAAAGAAAGAGAAAGAGAGAGTCCAGGTGAGGACAAGGAACCCCGCTGTGGTGTCTACATCCAAGTCTTGTTTCTCTACCAAAGCAGAGGTGTTTGCAGCTACCAGGAGCCATGGGCCTGAGAGGGTCAGACATTGTGCTGGGCTCTGGCTCTCCAGGGCCACCTTCTTACTATGCCTCCCACTGAAGCAACAACACAAGGTGCAGTTTTAGAGATGGTGTGTCCCTTCACTGTGGGCATCCTAAATAAATCATTAACCTTCAAATGCCACCCACTGTCTACTAAGAAAAGACACCGTGCAACTTAAGAACAGGGGCAAAGGACAACGAGGAACCCACATGCTGCCCAGGAAGCAGGCAAAACCACTGCTCAAAGCAACATAGCTGCTGTAGCAAATTCCCTGTTCTCCCCTTGTTAGGTTTAAAATGAACCTCAGGCTACCACCCCAGGGCCAAAAGGTATTGCTTGCTCTCTAAGGCCAACTCAGGACTTGCCAGGGTGACTCCAAGGACAGGGGTTCCTGCTGAGATACAGGTGATCCAGTGGGACACTGAAGATCCCTGTCCCCTGAGGTAGAAAAGCAGCAATCCAGCCAGGTGTGTTCAGGGACCTTGAGTGAGGCTTTTCACCTCTTCAAGTTGACCAGAAAGTAAGGCCAGCTCTAGGCAGAGTGAGTAGACTCTTCTCAGATCTTTGCAAACACAGCACCTTGTAAGAAGACACTTGAGTAGGGGGTTGGTGCAGAGAGGAGACTGTCAGGGCCCTGAGCCAACAAGCAGAGTGAAAGGTCACAAGTGTGTGTATGTGTGCATGTGTGTGTATGTGCGTGTGTGTGCATATGTATGTGTGCATGTGTATGCATGTGTATGCATGTGTGTGCATGTATGTGTGCACGTGTATGTGCATGTGTATATGTGCATATGTATATGTGTGTGCATGTGCATGTGTGTGCATGTGTGTATGTGTGCATGTGTGTATGTGTGTGTTCATGTATGTCCACATGTGTTTGTGCATATACACATGCCTGTGTGCATGTGTGTGTGCATATGTAGCAATGTGCATGTACCTATGCATGTGTCAGTATCAATATTGTGTCATTTGTGTGCATATGTGTCAGATACATCCTTGTGTGCATATGTATGCATGTATATTATGTAGGGGTTTACACATGTATATAGATGTGTCATGTATATATGCCTGTGTACATGATGGGGTATTCTGGTGTGGATTTACTAACGTTTTAAATGTGCACCTTGTGTCTTGTATGTGCCTGCATGTATTCCCTGGCATGTGGTGCACAAGCATCTGTGTCTATGTACATGGTGTGGCATGCTTGTGTGTCTACATACATGTATCAGCCAGTGCTACATGTATTTTGTGTCTGGTGCTTGACAGAGGTGTACCTGTGTGCCTATGCTCTAACTTTCTGCAGAAAGACACAAACAGACTCTGAGTCCTCAACTGCTATGTCACTTAAGGCCATTCTACTGTCTCAACCAACAGGGGCCGGCAATTCCCAGGATCCTAGAACTGACTGAATAATAAAATTGACTGCATCCTGCCTCTCTTCCCTTCTCCATCTTAGAGAGATCCTTAATCTATTGGCTGGCATGTCCCATGCTCAGAATCACCCCCACCTCCTGCAGAGTCGCGACATCAAGGGCCAGAGCACCCCAAACTGAGCAGGATAGCCTCCAAGCAGGGATGTTTGCTGACAGGCCCGGTGGCAAGGACTCTGTGGGGAGATTAGAAGACCATCACACTCTGCTGGAGCTTCCTGGGCCATGTGGATAAGACCAGATGCTTGCCTGGTGCCTCAGTTTCCCCCTCCCCACTGGACTCTGAAGGGGGTTCTGCATCATCACATTCCTTTCAGAGTTACAGACCAAGTCTTCTGTGTGTCCTCACAGCCAGTGTGACCTAGAAAACATTCCTGAAGTGGGACACTCAGGGCCATCATCCCTGCACCAGCTGCCACACAGATCTACTTGTCCAAGGCCCCATCCTGAGCTGGGGTCTGGGTGAGAAGGGGCCCTGCTGCCTACAATAGTGGCCCCGTCTCACCTGCCCTTCCCCCCACCATGGTGCCCCTCTCTGCTTTCTGGGGTTGTAGCTCTCGGCCTAATTATCTCGAACCTTCTGTTCGAAGACTGCTGTCCTTGCCTGATAAAAACCAGTAACTTTCAAAGCAAACTGGGTCTTAATTTTCCTTGACAGCCCTGCTTGAAGCATGCGGGCCGAGCTGGGGTTTAATTAAATGCACATTCGTATTCCAAACAAATTAAGTACAATTAAGGACTCTGAGTTATGGGTATCTATCACTCCGTGATGTTTTTGTAAAAATTACCCCATCGAGATCAAAGTCAGAGGATCTTTGCCTTAATTGCTTCATTAGGGCGCCGCGCACCAGGCTTCGCAAGCACCGGCCCTGGTGTCTCTTTGGGAATTACTCAAACGACGGCTTTCGGGGTAATTGCTTCCACATTTTTCTTCTAGAGACGTCCTGGGCTCCACGGATCAAATGCAGTAGTAGCTTGAGACGTGCGGCTACACTCTGGTCCCCGTGCCCGCGGACACAGCATTTTGAGGTACATGCAGTGAGGCCCCACTGACCTGGCATGGAAGGGCAGCTTTTACTCTGCCACACACACACGTATTCTCAGCCAGGATAGATGGTGATCAGGAAGGAATAAGGTCCATGAGGCCAGCTCCTCACCCTGTCATCCCAGCAGCCACAGGCTCAGTCCTGGCTTCCCCACAAATGTCTATGATCTGAGGTGTGTGGTGAGCGGTCCTAACCCCGAGCGAAAAGCCTCTGGCCTTGGCAGGAGGGGAGGACCTTGGCCCCAGCCAAACATTGACTTCTGGTTCTCCAACTTGCATCCCCTCCCCCACTCCAGTCACTGCCAGTCCTTTGGAGGGACAATCTCCTATATCTCCAGGCCTCCCCAGAACCCTTCCAGAAGTGAGGAAGGCCTACCACCTGAAGCAGGACAACGCACAACTTCAACCCCAGGAAAGGGGACATCAAATGACAATTGACGTCAAAGGCTATCTTCTAGGCCCTACTTTGGTTCTGGGTAGACACAGGGAGCCAAGATAGGGTCAGTGTGGCTGGACCTAGGACCACCAGGACACCACTCTGGTGGGAATTTCAGATTTAGCATTCCCTTGAGTGTGTCTCACCATGTCTCGCTTGAGACATTCACAAACTGAGACCTGTGCCAGACCTACTCTAAGACTACCAGGAGCAACATGAGCCTATAGGGAGGAGGAGATGGAAAGGGTTAATTGGTCTGTCCCCAGTGGAGCTAGTCCTTCTGATAGCTGCCCAAAGCACTCCAGGGGTCTGCCCATTTCACTGCCACTCTGCTCTGCCCCCTTCAGAGTTGTCCCACCCTGTGGAGCTAAGCTTAGCACCTCAGTCCCTCCACCCAGAGCAGCATGCGGAGCCCACTCACTCTCCTGGCAGAGCCCACTCACTCTCCTGGCAGAGCCCACTCTCCAAAGCCCTGGTTCTTCCCTCTACAGAAAAGTCTGGAGGACACTGCCTGTCTCTGAGATCCGAGAGAGAAGGAGCGTTTGTTACCCAGGGGGGAGACTTCTAGGAGAACACCCAACTTAGGTTTCCCTTTAGACCCTACCGCACAAACTCTAATCCTCCGTGCAGAGCGACCATATTTGGAGCCCTAGAGTTGGGAGTGATTGAAGAAGAGCCCAGTTCACCAAGTAAGATCAGTGGTGTTTGGCCAAGTCTCCCACTTTACCAGGGAGGAAACAGAGGAGGTATTTGTCCCTGCTCTGCCCTGCAATTGGTGGCTTCCAGAAGCTGCAACCTCCCAGTCCAGGGTCATCTCCTTGACCTCCAGCCCTCTTGGTATCCCAGGGGGTCAACAGCAGCCTCCCTCAGTAAATAGTCTACCAGAACTCTGGTGCTGTTCAGGACCAGCCCGGTCACCTCCAGACCCTGCCAAAGGCTACCCTAACTGGTAACGTGAAGGCCATTGGCCACATTGACACCTGGATAAGACAGCACTTTATGCATTAACTCTATGTCAACGTACAGTGATTTCCAAGAGCCAGCTGCCCACTTACAGCATGGGTCAGGGCTGATCCGAAGCCTCCCTTGCAAGGGGAAGTCTCTGCAGGAGCAAAAGCAACAGAGTCTGGGTTTACACCAAAGAAGAGGCTCAGAGTGCTGTGGTCTGTCCTGTGGTGGTGTTCAGGAACAAAAGATCATGTGAACCCCACTCCCAGATCGGCAGGTTCTATGACATCTGAACACTTGTGCTCTCCCCACAGTCATGGCAGACGCTGAGGGGAACCACTCTCCAACAGATGAGCCCACACTGTTCCCAGTAAGGACTGACTGCCAAGACGGGTGGAGAACTTCCCTCAGACCAGCACCTAACCCTGTCCACTGCCAAACCTCCATGTGGCAGCACTAGGCTCTGGCTGTGCCTCCCAGCAAAGGACTAAACTAAAATGGCCAAGGAGACATGGGTCCGCAGACAAGCCCACACCCACTCCAGGTAGGAAGGCCATAGGAAAGCCACAGGAAATGCCTAGAGGCTGGTACAGGGCCAGCCTTACCCAGTCCCACTCCAGGTCTGCTAGAGCTTGTATGACCCTAATAACAGCCCACTGGGAGCCTTACTCCTCCTTCCTACACCAGACCCATGAAGCAGGTGCCCTGCTGTGTGTATGGCTCAGGATGTGGGAGTCAAAGGGGGTAAGCTGCTATGATAATCACGCCGCAGTAAGTGAGCTGGGGGAACCTGATCCAGTCTCAAGTTCAGAACCAGGTCCCCTTACCGAACAGGTGCACATACAGGGCGGGTAAAGGTGTCCCCCACTAGGGGTACATCCGGCCAAGACTCCCCAGAAAACTGAGTAGTGATGAATGCAACACAGCCTGGGACCCCTGCAGGGCTCATTACCTGCCAGCCAGAGGCTGAACTGCAACCTGCCTCTTGCAGGGCACGCTCATTGAATATGCATAGCTCTATTAGCATAGTGCAGCTCCACACCATAAACCATTAAGTGGAAATCAAAACAGACTCCGAGGGGGGCAGGACCAGCCTAGGCCAGTTGGTTGAGGTACAGCCATAGCCGGCCATTTTCAGGAAGCTGCCCCCAGTCTCAACACCCAGCAGACATCCTATCCCCACAAGCCCAGGGCCAGGCAGGAGCTTTGACAAGACTCCTGTCTCTCCATACCTGGGTCTCTTGAGTCCTGAACTTAAGGCCTAATAACCACTAGAAAACCTTGGGTGGGGGTGGTGTGTGTGTGTGTGTGTGTGTGTGTGTGTGTAGGTTCTCTCCCTATGCCTTGTCATTCCCAGATGGTCCCTGGACAAGATGGGGAGGGAAGGGGGAGGAAGGGAGAGGGAGAAGGGAAGGGATATGGAGAGAGGAAGAGAGGGAGAAGGGAAGGGATATGGAGAGAGGAAGAGAGAGAGAGAGAGAGAGAGAGAGAGAGAGAGAGAGAGAGAGAGAGAAGAAAGAAAGGGAGGGAGGAGGGAGGGAGAGAGAGGGAGGGAGGGAGAGAGAGAGAGGGAGGGAGGGAGGGAGGGAGGGAGGGAGGGAGGGAGGGAGGGAGGGAGAGAGAGGGAGAGAGAGAGAGAAAGACCACCAGATAGTTCACTAGAAGACCAGAAAAGAGGCAGATTCGGGGCAGAACTAGATTCATTCTGGTGTGCAGGGCTTGAGGGCTCATGAGACCAAGCAGAAAGTAGTGGTAAGTATGGGACAAGGTCTGGGATAAGTGCAGGGACCAAGGTGAATGGCCTAGGAAACAATCATATTACCCTGACCTGAGCCAAGAAAATGAGATGGGAGAGGAGGACTCAGCATCTGGCAAGACACTTTGCCTGTGGGACACAAATGTGACAGCCATGGGGCTCCCACACTGTAACAGGGGTGGCTGAGATAAGAGGAGAACCCCCATGTATATATGGGGAAAGTCATGACCCTGAGGCTCATTAGAGGAGCCTTAGTCCTTTGTAGACAGCGCCTATCAGAAAAGCCACAGAAAGCCGGGCGTGGTGGCGCACGCCTTTAATCCCAGCACTTGGGAGGCAGAGGCAGGTGGATTTCTAAGTTCGAGGCCAGCCTGGTCTACAAAGTGAGTGCCAGGATAGCCAGGGCTACACAGAGAAACCCTGTCTCGAAAAACCAAAAAAAAGAAAGAAAGAAAGAAAAAAAGAAAAGCCACAGAAGTGGGGCTGAAGGCCAAAGCAGACACTGAAGGTGGCAGACCAGGGCTTACTCCTGTCCATCCTCTGAGGCACCCACCTGCTCTCCAGTGCTGGGCTGGTTCGGGCTGCTTTGTTCACCAATGGTGGCAGGGGCTGGCCAGGTCTGACTGCACTTTCCTAACCCCTTGAGGGGTGGTCACACCATCCATAGTGCAGATTGGGATTTCACAATTGGCAGTCCCCTCCCTAGAACTGCCACTGACTTTCAGGGTCACAGTAGTCAGCCCTAAGGACAGACTAAAGGTCCTGACCAATGCTGCCTCCCTCCTGTAAGCTAAGGGGTAGGAAGGGCTAGCCAGACCCCTCCTCTAGCCAAGTGGATATCCGGTATGTACAGTATGTACATGGGATTGGGGTGGTTGAAATGCAGGATGGGAGTATGGTGGAGGCTAGGGTTAATGAGCACCTCTTTCTGCACAGGTAAGAAGCTAAGGGCCAAGTGGATACATGTGTCTCCCATCTCCTCCTCCTGTCCCCCCTTCCTTAGGCCATATGTGAAGGCTTTGGCAATGTGAGAAGCCAGGAAAGTCCCTGCTGATAGACAATGGGAAGCAGCCACGGGTAGCAGGGTGGCCTGAGGGGCAGCAAGGTCCCTGATTCTGCAGTCTACTTAGTCAATGGGCACCAGGTGTCACACAGTTAGGGGTCTTTGGAGAAGAGGCTGCAGCTGGTAGGGCTAAGAGGAGGAACCAACCATTTTGTGGACAGGAGAATGAAGAGAGGACCAACCAGCTCTCTCACTAACGGCACAGAAAATGAGTTCCCGGAGTGGCGATAATCATATTAACCAGACTCTAGGTGTCAGGAAGCCATGGTCTGACACAGCCTTTGACCACATTAAATATAGTTATGAAAACAATGGCCTGCCTGGGGCTCTATGGCCCTGTGCATGGGAGGGAGGTGTGGCCAGCAGGCCCACATGCACTGGTCCACCCCTGAGAGATACAGAAGTCAATGATTTGTCCCTCTGCCCATTCATCTTTCCAACCAGAAAAACCCATCATGCCAAGACTGGCAGTCTCCCATTACTGACACAGAAGACCCCAGCCTTAATTTCCAGAAAGGGTGAGGGTAATGGGTAGGGGTTCTAACAGCAAGGAACACAGATAGAAAGCCAGTGAGACACAGGACCCTGAGAGTTAAAGCATAGGCCAAAGCCATCTTCACCTACAGGGATAACCTTGGCCACAGAAGCAGACCTTCATGGCTTGGCCATGAAAATGCAAAGGGCCTCCCAGATGTACACACACACACACACACACACTCATGCACACACACACACATACACACACACTCATGCACACACACATACACACACTCATGTACATACACCACGCACACACTCATGCACACACACACTCATGAATACACACTCATGCACACACATTTATGCACACACATATACGCACACTCATGTACACACACTCATACACACACACTCATACACACACTCATGCACACACATATGCACACTCATGTACACACACACTCATGCACACACATACACACACTCATGCGCACACACACTCATGTACACACACACATACACACACACTCATGCACACACACACTCATGCACACACATACACTCATGCACATACACTCATGCATACACACACACCTGCAATCCAAGCCACTGGGGAAATGAGGCAGAAAAATCCAAAGGTCAGGGCTGGCTTAGATACAAAGCCAGTTCAACTTAGTGATTCTCTGTCTTGAAATTAAAGTACATGAGGGCTCAGTAGTATGGTGTTTGCCTAGTGTGAGCTAGGTTCTAGGTTAGATGATACGCCGCAAAAATAAAAGTTAAAAAAAGAAAACCAAAGGTATCTGTGAATATTCAGGACGTTCACCTGCCCACAGCCTCCAAGCAGGCACCTGGTGTAATGAGATCAAAGACCTCAGGGCACTGGTGGCAGTAGCAGGTCGTTTCCACAGATACTGATTAGTTTTTTCATTTGACTCCTGCTAGGTTACAGTATCAGGCATTAGTTACCTAGCCCAAGTCCTGTCCAGGCTAAGTGCATAGCTCACACCCATGGATGGTCCAGGCTCAAGTGCTCAGAGCTGGAGAACACCTCCCCAATCCCCTAAGCCCCAGTGAGCTCTTCCTGGAAGACTTTACACACCTGCCGATATCTCACAGAGAAGAGACTGGGGTGGTGAATAACAAACTAGACCTTCACCAAAAACATGTCCACCCAAGTCTCTGAGAATGACTGGAAAAAGGACTCACATATATAATTCGTTAACGGTCTCCCAATCACCTTTTCCATTTTCTCTCCCTCCTCCTTTTACTTTCTTTCCTCTTTCTTTTCTTTCTTTATCTTCTTTCCTTCTTTCTTTCTTCCTCCCTTTCTTTCTTTCTATCTTTCTTTCTTTCTTTCTTTCTTTCTTTCTTGTTTTTGAAACAATGTGTCCCTTTGCTGCTGAGGCCAGGTTTGATCTTGAACTTCCAGTACAGGTCTTATGTAGCCTCCCAAATGCCTGGTGTCTTCTATACCACCCAGCTCTTACCTAAGGACCTCCAAGGTAAAAAAAACTCTCCTGGGTTTGGGGTGACTCTAGTCTGATGGTTGGTGTCCTGTGTAAAGGTAGAGTGTAGTGAGTCCTATGAGACAGTGAAGTCAGACTGGAGCCATGTAGTCAGGTGCCATGGGATATCTAGAGATGCCAGAATCTGAAAGAGATGGCTCTCTCTCCCTTGGAACTGTGGCCTATACTCCAGGACTGAAGTGCTGGGGGAAAGGAGTATCTACTACCTATTTGAATCCATGCCAGTTTCAAGGAACTGGCCAGCAAGGGTCCAGGCTGGTACGGAGGCTTCCAGGACCCCATGTCACGGTGCAGGTTTCTACTGACATCAGTGTCTTCCAGAAGCTCCCCAAACCACAGCCACGTGGAGAACCTTGTGGTCAACCCTACCACCACACACACACACACAAGTATAGGAACACATACACCTACCTTCTCCGCTCCTTGGACCAAAGCCTTATCCTAGGAAACAGGTATCCCTAGAAGGTCCCATGTGAAGGTGATTCACCCAGTCACTTTGGGATGGGACATCAGTGGCGGTGTTATAAACACAGAATGTTGACTCCCTTTTTAACATATTTATTTATTTTTACTTTATATGAGGTTTTTGCCTGCAAGTATATTTTTGCAACACACATACATGCAGTAACCTTCGAGGCCAGAAGAGGGTGTCAGAGTCCCCAAAGCTGGAATTACAGATAATTCCTTGGGAACTGAACCCCTGTCCTCTGCAAGAGCAATTAGTAATAAATCCTGAGCTATCTTTCCAGTCCCTACTTCTTAAAAAAAAAAAAATTTTTTTTTGACTTATATGTACTGTGCAGAGATGTGGACAGGGATATGTCCACATGAGTGCAGGTACCAGCAAAGGCCAGAAGAGGGAGTCAGGATCACCTGGAGTTACAGTGAGTTGTAAGCTGCCTGGCATGGATTCTGGAAACTGAATTCCTGTCCCGTGCAAGAGCAGGATGTACTTTTAACCACCTAGCCATCCCTGCAACCCCAGAGTGCTGACTTCTGTGCCAGAGAAGATAGGGGCAGAATGGGAAAGATGTCCAGAGCCTGTGATGGCTGGCTAGTCTTGATTGTTGACTTGACTGCATCTGGAATGAACTACAATCCAGAATTGGAGGGCACACCTGTGATCCAGATCTTGAGGCTGGAAGGACACAGACTTTTCTGACCTGGATCTTGACATGGAGATCTTGAGGCATAGTGGCCATGCAAAGCTTAGGCCCAGGCAAGGTAGTACTCACCTTTAATCCCAGGAGACTGAGGCAAGCTTATCTCTGAGTTCAAGGCCAACCTTGGAAAAAGCAGGTTCCAGATCCAGGTGTGGTGGCACACCCCTTTAATCTGAGCCACACCTTCTTCTGGAGACCTACGTAAGGACATTGGAAGAAGGAAGACTCGCTCTTCCTCACCTGCTTGCACTTACTTGCCAGCACATCTGTTGGGACCTACTTCTTCAGGATTAAGACCAGCTGAAACAACTAGCCTCGTGGACTGAGCAACTTTTGGACTTCCCATTGTTGGGTTAATCAGACTACAGACTGTAAATCATTATAGTAAATTCCCTTAAAATATAGAGAGATTCTGTAAGTTCTGTGACTCTAAGGATCCTTGACTAATACAGCCCCTTAACACCAGGGAGCAGAGGGTGGCATCTTGCACCCCAGATAGAGTGAACAGGACAGGATATCTCTGTCTCTCTGGGCCTGGCCAGCCACAGACACAACGAATGGAACAGGACAGAGCCAGGCAACGTGGCTCAACCCTCATTCCCCAACATCTCTTGGCTTCTGAGTGGTTCAGGGATCCCTGGTCTGGTGCCACATCCCTGCCTGTTCCTCCTCTTCATTTCCTGAAAATGAAGTCATTTCTGAGCTCTGTCCCCCCAGGCCTGTGACACCTTCCCTTTGTCCCCTCTCTCCCCCAGGGACATCGATTGGAAGGGAAAAAGCCAGGAGTCTCGGCCGGAGCACTATTTGTTTTTCATAATGGTACCTTCTCAACCTTGAAACTAGTTTCTGTTTTGAAAATTATCTGACATCTGAAAATACGCTGATTCCAGGACAAATGCCGACCTGTGTACCCAAGACTAGGGGACTGCCATCCAATAAATGAATTCTGGGTCTGCCGATGCAGTGACGACCGTAGCAATATTCCTCCAGGGCGTGATTGGTGCCGTCCCTGTTCAGAAGCCCGTGACTCCAGATGCTACAGTACAGAATCCTGGGCTCTAAGCTTGGCCACTTGGACCAAGAAGCCAATTCCAGTGGTCACTGACCTCTGGAAGCAAAAACCAGCTCACACAGATCACAGGGTGGGGACTCAAATTACAGGACTAAAAGTTCACACGGCACCCAGAGGGCCTATGGATGTGTTCTCAGAGGAGGCAGGCAAACGCAGGGGATGTATGAAAGTCACACGTGTACATTTGTGCATGAGGTCACAGACAAACATGCCACAGACATGCCTATGCAATAGGAGCTCACATGTGCACCCATGTCCTCCTACACATATACACATAAACACACACACACACACACGAATCCCCAAGACCATACTCCCAGCAGAACCCATCATAGCCTGGAACATTAATGAGAATGTGTTTGGTGCTTGCTGACTCTGGCATTAGCCAGAACAGAAGCCTTCAGAGATCATCAAACCAGTGAAGCCCAGCCGGGACCTAGGGACCCATAGTCCTGCCAGGCACAGGCACTGGTTCTACTTATCACAGGTACTGAATACACAGTTGTCCTGGGAGATCCCTCCTGCCTCTCATGCAGGAGGCTCTGCTGTCTAGGCCTCCTCAATGTACCAACTAGGTCCCTCAAATGTTCTGCAGGAGGAGTCAAAGTACACAGGACACCCAAAAGGCAGTGCACCCTCAGACCTCTGAGCTATTTTAGCAGGACCCAAGTTGAGCCAGGCCTAAGACCAGGTGTGAAGAGCAGATGTTCGCTTAACTCAGACAGGACAAAGGGTGTGTGAGTCCCTGAGACAGCTCAGCAAAGCTAAACCCAACTCCAGTTGTTCCCAGAAGCAGCTAGGTCAGACACACTTGAAAAACAGGAGGGGAAACCTTCACTACATCCTCACGCGTTCACCTAGCCCGGCACAGGCTAGCGCCCATTCGCTATTTTAAGGCCATTGGTGCCTTGGCTGAACCGCTCAATGTCACCAGGAGCTGGGTGGGGGGAGGAGGGCAGAACCTTCAGAACTAATGTCAATTTTCTGCATCAAATATTTTGATAATTAAACAAAGCTGATCAAGAGAGGCAAGCAGCACGGCTCCGAAGCTCAGGAAGCAGAGGCCATTAAATAGAGGGGCCAGAAAGCGCCTGAGGCGGCAGCCCCAGATTAATGGCTTGGCGGTAATAGATTTTCCCAAGCTCAGCCGCACGGGGCAGCGTGGGGGCAGGAGGGGCCGGGTGTGCGGGAAGGCCAGTCAGGAAGCAGGGACAGTAAATCAAGGTACCCATGGCAGATACGGAGCTGGCTGTGGGCAGTGACCCACCCATCCTAGTCTGAATGTTCCTCCTCCTGGGTGACAGGCACTGACATCCAGGGCTGAGGTTGGCCCTTCAGACCCACAGCAGGTCTCTCCTGCAGTTTGCATTTGCAGCATAAGTGGTTCTATGTGGACAGCCCCCACCCCCCGCCCTGGCCCAGCTCTGGCCTCCAGCAAGGTTTGCACCACACAAAACAGTGGAGTGCCCCATTTCTTAGGCAAAGGACCCCATGCTCCTGCCTCTGTCTTCTGGGCGAGGCAGAGGAGCAGAATCCAACCAGATGTGGCTGGCCTAGATGAACATCCTAGATGCCTTTATGTCTACACAGCTGTGAATCTTCAAGACAGAGGAAGGAAGCAGTTTGGGCCTTTGGGTGCCTGATACGATCACACCACAGGCGTGGGTTAAGTTTGCAGCGTTTTTCCAGGCCTGGGGAAAATGGGGTTAATGAAACCCAGTTCTCCTGGCCCCCACATAGCAGCTGACCTGGGGAGAGTGCAGATGGGTGGAAGGTCCCCATGTGGCCTTGGTGCTAGGCAGCAACAGCAAACCATGTAAGAGACTGGCCCTGAGTTCTGCCGGAGTCAGTGGGCGCCACAAAGCCGCCACGCTGTTGTGGACTCTCTGCGTAAAGGGGCTATGGAAACTCTGCCCATCTCTTAGAGAGATTGCCTGGCTCAGGGCTCTCATCTGTAGACACTAGGTTCCCTTGGTCCCTAAGGTTTTAAGTATACAACGAGGATACCTCATGTTTTGTGTTTACTGGTGCTGGAGAGCTGAGAATGAGCAAGTCGGGGAAGCAGCAGTAGCTTGGTGGAGAGTCAAGGATGTGTGCTGTCTGCACTGCCATCTAAGCTTCTTCCCTCACGGGGTACAGAGAAGCCAGGTGCTACACTAAGGAGCAGCTGATTCCAGTCCTGGTAACATAGCCCACAAGCTGCCTGCTGGCCAGCAAAAAGGGAAAGATGTGGAGAGCCCAGTCTTGGCAACTATGTCCCTTAAGGTATCAGCAACAACATGACTTCAGAAAATAAAAATTCAATGGGTTTGGTGAGCAGAGCCCTGAAAATCCACAAGCCAGAGAGTCTCCTCAGCCTTAAACTGCGCTAGGCTCTGGAGCAGAGCAGGCCCCTCTTCACAGCCAGGCTGTGGCCCCAAGAACTTCATCCAGACCAGACAAGGCCCTTCACAATTTCCCTATCAGTACTTAAACTACTCAGGCCCTGTATTCCCACAGTCAGGGTGTCTTGGACAATAAGACTAGACAAAGGACGGCTGCCTCAGCTTCTCCAAGTGACCTTGCTGGGTAGCCAGCTGTGCTGCTAATATTGCAAACTCTCGGAGGCTCTCTCTCTGCATAAGCCTGTGAGTATCATGTCAAGGCTACTGTTAAGAACCATGAACAATCAGGTCCTAGTCTGGCTGGCCCCAGATCCTAATCCCTACCCTTCTTAGAAGCCCATGTAAGCAGGATGTGTCTACTGGTCCTTCTATCGGGCCATGTGTAACTCTCTGTGCTCCATTCTAGACAGAAGCCCTAGGTATCCCTCCAGGCTCTGCAGCATGATGCTACTACTGAGCTACACCCAAGGTCTCACAGCAGACACCACAGCCTCAGCAGCAAAGGAGTGCTGCTGAATGACTCTGTTTCTATTGGTCTAATTAGAATCGTCTTTCCCAAACACAGGTCAGCTCTTAGCCTGGGATGCTGTTGGAAGCCAGACAGATGAGAAGCACTAGGGACACCGGTGTGAAAGCTTACATATGTGTGTTGCCTACCAGGTTGGAACTTGCCAAAGCATAACCTTGCATCTGGTTCCAGGAGCTGGGCCAGTAAACCAGAGGAGGAGGAGGGTAAGTGGTCCTAGAGGTAACTGCATCCAACACATGCTTAAGCTAACCCCACATCTCCAGGCCCCTTTATGCTGGTGGTTCAGGCTTTCATTGCAGCAGGTCAGACTAGATGAGTTCATCTGTGATCACCCAGCCTGCAGGGCAGAAACCACACTCATAGTCCAGGGCCTTTGCCCCACACCCTATCTCCCAATCCTTAAACCTCTATAAGGTCAAAACCATGATCATCCTGTGTGCTTATGGAAATTATTCTCTCTTCCCTATACCCCTTCCCTGCCTCCAATACCAACTACTGTAAACAAGGCCTCAGAGCCTACAGCCTAGGGCTATACCGTGGCAGTCATCCCAGGACCTTCCTAGACCTGAGTACAGAGGAGATGCCCTCCACAGAAGCCACTGGGATGAGGAGACACTGCTGGAGGCATCCACTGTGATTACTGCCACCAGTCCCTGCTCAGTTCCGTCTCCTTTGGCTCTCATCCTGCAGATAGGACAGTCCCTGGGAGAGGATAGCAAGCCTTCACACTGGAGCCTCCATTTCCTTTTGCACATGGGCTCAGGATCTACATGGCAGAGGCTCTGCCCAAGGAAGCAAGGGTGTGTGGTGATTGCCATATGTGGTGATCTGAATGTGGTGTCCTCCATCCGGAGCATTGGAGTGCTTGGTCCCCAGTGGGTGGCACTCCCTGGAATCGCTAGAAGGTGTGTAGTTACTGAGAGGGTACGTCATGGAGGGTGGGTTTTGAGAGCTTGCACCATTTCAAGATGTTCTGTTTCCTGCCTGTTTCTGCTTCCGGATAAGAGTACTCAGCTCTTCTCACCATGGCACCTGGTGCCTGCTGCTCCACTATCCCTCCTCGGTGATGGTGATGGATTCTTACCCTCTGGGACTGACATCCAAGTAAGCCCTTCCCCCTGTGAGTTGCCTGAGTCACGGGATTTTATTACTGTATTAGAGAAGTAGCTAAGATGTTGTGCCAGGACCATAGCAGGATTCTCCTATCAAAGGTCCCTGGGGATGCAGTGGGCAGGAAGGGGACTACAGACAATTCCTCCTCGACCCCCAGGTACTCTGGGATTCCCCCACACCCTTGCCTGTGACCAGTAAGGCTGAGAGCATCCCTGTGTCTCTTGGCCTCGTCCTCAGCTTTCTGATTAGGATTCTAGTCTCTAGAAGTAAGTTCGTGCCTCCTTGCAGGATTCCTGGATTGGAGGACACAGCCATCAAAGAGTACAGGGAAATAAAAGACTGGCAGAGCAGGATGTCCCTGCACACACCTCACCTCATGCTGCTGGAGCCACAATAGGTCTAATTCTATTCCTGTGGCTTGTGGTGACTCTGGCTACAAGGCCAAAGCACTCCTGCTTGCTATCTCTCAGCTTAAGGTAGCACACAGGGATTCCCAGGAGCCTGGTGCTCATGGTCACCAAAGACCCAGAAGGCTCCAGACATCCAGAATAACACTAGTTAAGACCAATTGGTCAATAGCACCAGGGTTTTGGAGAGTGGATTAATGAGGATATGGTCAGGGAGGCAGCCAGGAAGGAGAGCACAAGAGCTGGGTTCTCAGCAGAGTCCCGTGGATGGGTAGCAAGTAAGGATGTGTGAATAAGGGTGGCCATGGCTGAGAGCAGTTTGGGTCATAGCATGGAGGAATGAGAATGTTCTGGTTGTGTGTCTAAGACTGGGAGCTACCTGGACACCAGGCTGAGCAGTCCCCTTGTTTCAGGACCCCCTCCTCACCTGAATCCATCCTGCCAAGTGGAGATGCCACACCCTAGTCTCCCCACCTTGATATAGCCACTAGGAGAAGGTAATCCACAACCCACCCATGACATGTGAGGGTCCCTGCCTTGACTTTGAACCTGCCTGCAAGTCTGGTCCCTGGACTGGCTATCTTCAGCAGGAACCATAAATTCCTGAAGCAGCCAATCCCAGCTTGGTCACTGTAACCACCTGGTAACTCGGACAGAAGCATATTTCTATTGGCTGTGACAGCAGAAATAAATCTGTCCCCAACCAATCACCTATGGGCAGCAAGGCATAGCAATAAAGGTATAGCCAATAGGGGCAGGAGCTACTGGGGACCAACCGGTAGGGACAGGGTGTGTGTGACCTTGTACTCACACTGGCCCCGCGGCTGCCAGACGTGGAGACAGAGGAAGCTGCTGCTTCCTGGCCCCTTGGGAACTTAAGCACCTCTCCTCTCACTCCACCAGCATGCCTGTGAAGAGATCCAACCACTGGGCTCCTGCCCTGCCCCCACTCTGGGAATCCCAGCTTATATCTGTCACTTGTGGCTGTTCGACCCTGGGACACTCTTGGAGTCTTTTTGAATCTCCCCACCCCCCTTTTCTCATGCTCAGAGCAGGGTCACCAGTCTTAGTGACTGCTGTTGAAGCCTGAGACAAAATCCACTGCACCAGCAGCAGGACAGCAAAGAGCTAGCCGGCCACAGCAGGCTTGTACCAGCTTCGGGTTGTCCTCACTATGCTGGGACACTGAGCAGGACCTCAAAATAACATCCCTCATCCTGGCACCGACTTGCTGGTTGCTGGCTCAACTCAGGTTCTTTAGAACCTCCTTCGTCCCAGCCTCCCTCCCCCACTGCCCATGTCCCCCAAGGGCTTCCACAGTCCTCAAGCTACCTCCCAAGACTCTCTGTTAACTGCTCTGAAACTCCAACCCCAGGAATCTTGGGCCAGTGGGTAGGTGACACAGCCAGGCTGGTGATCAGGAAGTGTCCCCCCACTCTTAAAGGGACTTTAGGTGACCATTTGTGAGGCCCCAGATCAGGTCTCTTTGCCACACAGAGTTTGACTGGACAACAAGGCTGAGGGAGATAGAACCTGGGATCACTGCAGAGATAGCCACTGGGCCACCAGGCCCACTGACTCCCACCCTAACAGGCACCGATGCCCACAGTGCTCCCACTGAGGACAACTCCAGTGTCATGCCCTTGGAGCATGGATGGAGTGAGGAGCCACTGTGTTTCCAGTACCTGTCCTCCAAGTGCTGGAATGACAAGACCTTTTGTTGGCTTTCCAGGGCCATCTCCTCCAAGCAGGATGAAGAGGCATTTTCCCAACACAGAAAGACAGGGATGTAGCATCAGACCTCAAGGAACAGAGAGGATCAAAGCTGATACCCCATACATCAGGCAGGGCAGCTCAGCATAGGTCTTGTCCAGGAAGTAAGGAGCCAATCATCTCCCCCTTCCTCACCTCCCACAGCCACTGTGTCCTCGCTTAGAGGCTTGACTAGCCTGAAGCTCCAGGTCCCTGTGTGTAATACTGGGCACCGACCATGCACATGTCCATCAGCACAATGCAAAAGCTAGATGCTACACTTCCCTAGCTTCCAGACAGCTCCATCCAGGGTCACAGCACAGTGGAATCCCAGCACTCCAGAGCAGGGGTCAAGGGAATGAATCCCCCAGGGAGCCCTATGATGCATGACCATGGCTCTGGAGTCCCCAGCTCTGGAGATCCATCATTCAGACTATATAGCTCCTTCAGACAACCCGATGGGAAGGGAGAGCTTCTACCAGAACAGTAACCTGCACATAAAGGCAGAATGGTTGGGTGATGGGTGCCAGCCCCTGCTTGGTCCCCTGAGAGTGGTGTCCGATAGCCCAGGTTACCCTCACACAGACAGAAGATAGAGCCATCCCTTTGCGTGGGTGTCCAGTCAGGGTCCACTCTCAATGCTTCATCCACAACAGATAATGGTTTAATAAGCGATCTGTTTTTTATTTAAAGGGTCGACAGTAAAACCCAGATCACATTTCTCACTTGGTGGGTTAAAAAACCGCTTACGCTCATTTCTGCAATGTAAAGCGACACTCTATCAAATCAAACATTTCCAGATGGGCCCAGCTTGGCGGAGGAGAGTCGTGTGTAGGTGGGGAAAGTAGGCAAGGAACACCACCTGCTGGCCAGTGGCTGGCAGCACCTAACATCTAGGCTAGGCTCCTTGCTCCCCCAGACTACCTGTTGTATTGTGGATATACAGTTGTTTGTGTGTGGCTTCAGAATCTGTCATCAACAGTGCCCAGAAGCTTCAGAGCCAGGGGTCCTGGCCACTCTGCCAAACCCTCTCTAGCTGCCTCTGTCTCCTACTAGCCACTAAAATTACAAAGCTTGGGTGGTGTCTACATAGCTTCCCTCCCAAGGACAGGCATCGATAGCATTGGGTGTGGATCAGAAGCCACCCTAAACACAGCATGTATTTATCACCTGGAGGGCAAGGGGGGGCTTTGGAAGGTAGCTGTCGGGACAAGGACTTAGAGTAAGCCCCTCCCACACAGCATCCTGACCCAGACTTCCACACCATAGCAAGGATACTAAGTTGTCCCATGAACAGGTCCATCTAGATTCTCAAATTGTCCTCATCCCCCTGGGCTATAAGAACACTCCCTCTCCAGAGTCTCCAAAAGTCTCAGGAGCTGGTGAATGGCTCCATTCAACCTAGAGGACACTAGCAATGTCAGGCCAGCCACCAGATTCTAGTTTGTAACCCCTGGCTACTGAGGGGTGACAGACACCTGGTGTGAGATACCTGGCTGCTGCACCTTGAGCATGATATCCAGGCATTATGGAGTCTCCTGGGCCCACTGCCCATCTCTGGGGGCAGTGAGTCCTAGAAACCGGCCTGTTGGCAGTCTCCCCAAAAATGCATTCTCGGGATTCCCCCACGGTATGCAGTTTTCACTCTGAATTAAAGCCGAAGCCAGCTCTAAATTTAATAACAGAGTTATAAACTCTCCGAAGTGTACGGATGGCTGATCGACCCCGGAGAGGAGTGGAATCTATAAATAGAGGTCCTTGTGAGCAAACCTCAGGGCTTGCTCCAAAGCTTGCTGAATTACCTTTTTGTAAAAGCTGCCGCAGGGCTGTGCTGGTAAGAGCAGAACCAGGGATGCCACCCCCCGCCCGAGATACCCCCACAAGGTCTGCTCCTCCTAAAGTGGGCCCCCCCCAGAGCACAGACACCCACAGAGGCCCAGTGTCTACGCCAGTGTCTGCACTCTGACAACAAGCAAGAGGACAGAAGCCAAAGAGGTTGAGAACAGACAGGAACCAGCTGGCCAGAGAAGGGCCATCCTGACTCCAGAGTTCAAGATGATCACTCCCACAGGAACCACTCCTATCAGCCGTGGGGCTGACCTGGGTGTGCCAGCAGGGACAGTCTGTCAGAGCTCACAAAACTAGCCACCCCAACTTCCCCCAAACAGCCTTTCCCCATCACCCTCAAACATGAGCAAGGGGGATGGGGAGTCTCTGGGGGTCTCCCTAGACCTCTGTGTCTCTGAAATGCCAAGACCCTGTCTGTCTCCTTTGCTTATACTGTGACTTTACCATGGGAACCCCTGATTTCTGACACCTTCAGCTGCTTGGTCACCATGCCAGCTAAGAGTGGGAACCCCTGTGTCAAAGGAGCAGAAAGCCGGCGGACCTCAGGTCTGCTGACCCCAACATGATCTCACCCATGGTGGGGACTCAGTCGTATAAGCTCAGGCCTGTGGTGCTGCCCACCTCAAGTTTTACCCATGGGGAAAACTCTTCTCGGAGTTATCTCACCCAGGGTGTGCACCCCAGTTTAACTCCACCTCAGTGCAGCCACTCCCTCCACTAAGGTGCCTTGGGATAGCACCAGGATTTGATTTTTGCCCCCAAGCAATCTTCATGGTCCCTTCTTCTACACGAAGCTTTTGATTCACCATTTAAAATATCACTGGTGGCTTTGCTTTGGTCCAGTCTGAGGGTGGCATCTCAACGTGATACCCTCACATACACATCTGCTGACTGAAATTAATCTACATTCCACATGGAACTCTGAGGAGAAAGGCGGTGACATTGTGGGGAGGGGACCTTACCTGTTTGGCCCACCCAGCATAGCCCAGACCTCCTGGCTTATAGAGCTCTGACTCCTTGTGGCCTGAACAAACACTGATTGAAGCATCTTTGCTTCAATTTTGTGGGTTTTCCCAGGCTTCCCTCTGTCCCTTTGTCCCTCTGTCCCTCTGTCCTCTGGCTACCCCTGTCCCACTTTGCGTGAGCTAGAAGTATAAAAGCATGTCCTTCCTGGACTTCTGGGTATTTATCTGAGGCAAGGGGGTTAGTGACAGTGCCTGCACCAAAGGTTGTAATGAGATTGCATAGAGAGAGGCCAGGATAGGGCTCAGAACTCGTCCTGAACACAGCAAGCGCTCAAAGGAGAGTGGTCACCATCACCATCACCACCACCTCCATCATCACCAATACCAACACCACCAACACCACCATCACCACCATCACCACCATCTCCCCATCCCATCCCAAGGCTCCACCCACTGAGAATGAGGCCAAGACAGTTATACCTACACAGAAGATATGCTCAGGCAGCTAGGGAGTCTGAATCTTGGTCCCTGGTGGAAAGACAAAAGGTCGGTTCCAGAGATACCTGAATGATTCTATTTCAACATCCACAAGCACCTATCCATCTCAGCCTTGCCACCATTTCCCATCCTAGAGCCCGAGGGAAGGCCTCCTCTCTCCCATCCTGGCTCCCAGGAGTCTCCTGGTACTGTTATAGAACCTGGCCATTGTCCTGCCATTACAGAGAAGCCCAGACAGTAACCAAACCCAAGGCTGTCCAGGGTGAGGGGCTTCTGATGGATAAAGGCCTTGCAAAGTCTCAGACCACCTCAGGGAGTCTGTCCTGATAACCTGGGTTGTTATCTTGTCCCCAGTGTCACTGAGGACCTGCAGCGTATGAGATGTGAGGTACACAGAGGCAAACTGAAGGCCGGTTGGCGTCTCCCATAAGATCACCACAAGCTCTTGGTGGACTCCACCCCAAGCCCAATGAGCACTTAGAATGTTCTAGTAGCCGTTTGTGCCTCAGAATGTTCAACAGGTAGAAAGTAGTTCCAGAAGGATACACAGACCAAGAAAGATGTAATGGAGGAGCGATGTTCCAGAGAGGCTTCAGAGCTGGGCTTTCCCCCGGGCAGGTGGGACACAGCCTTGAGTCACTAGGCTGCATCTAAAGCCGGCCACGGCAGAAAGGCTGGACCAGGGCTCAGCCAGCGGACACCATCAAAATGTTCTCTAAACTGGTGGTCTTGAGTTTATCTCTCCAGCTCAAGGAGGGGAAGCCAGACCAGGGCTAGGAGCCTGCATTTGAACTCAGCCCTGACAGTGCCAGTAGGGTAGCTCTGACCTAAGCATTGGTTTTCTTACACAACATCAATTCCATAGATGTCATTTGTACCCAGGGCCCCCCAAAGGCAGGTGCTAGGCTCTATTTTGTCTGGCTTTATGGGCTTTCCTGCAGACAGCAGTGAAACCGTTGACCTTCCGAAGTTCTGCTACCTATGCTGGTCTGGGGAAGGGTCTAAGGTGCGCTGGAAGGAGGTCTGCCTGCTACAGAGGAAAGAGGTTTTTGGTTACCAGGTCAAATGACAGGTCCCTCCTTAGCCCAACTGAACAGTAGAAAGAGGTACCACGGGTACCCCAGGAACACAGGACCCCTGCACACTGTCACCCCATCTTCCAGGAGTGTAGGTAGGTTTGGGGCCAAAAGCGGGAGCCAGGTTCCAGAACCCACATATACCTAGCCTTCCTTCCATCCTAGGTAGGTGCTCAGTGTCAGCCTGACTCTGAACGCTGAGGCCAGTGTAAGCCAAGAGGAGCTTCACAGAGCAGAGTATCTGGTATAAGGAAGGGTCTGGGTACCTCCTCCAGCCCCCTAATGCTGAAGCAAGGCTTCACATGGAACATTTGTAGCCCCCACCAGCTGTGCCACCTCTGCTCCTGGTGCCTTCTGGTCTGGCCATGCTGTCACCTCCTCCACAGCCCTCAGTGGTCCCTTTCAGCTCAGGGCAGGAAGCTAGCTTCTCTCCTGCATCCAGCTGCTCCCCAGAGTATCCCCTGAGGCCCCTCTCCCAGTGCCTGGAGATACCGTGGCCTACAGATCAGGTCACAGGATGCCCTCAGCCCAGACTCACAGCATCCCTGTGGATGCTCAATTCCAGCTTCCCTCCTCTGAGCCCTTGTGAAGAAGATCCTGCCTGAGACTCAGGCTTCTCTTTGCCTTCCAGAGAGAAGCCCACACCCTGAACCTGGAACTAGCCTGAGTTGTCTCCTGCAGCTAGCGTGGGGTGAAGACCTGTGTTGCAAGCCACACCTAACCCCGAGAGTCAAGGGCTTTATTAGCAAGAACTGCAGTGGCCTGGCTAAGGACATCCATATGGAGAAACAGAGCCACCATAGAGACCCCGCCATGGCCATGGCCCTGTTCCCTTCCGGGCTCCTACTTCACAGGGCAGACACCATCCCTCTCAAAGGACTATGTCTCCATTCAGTGTCCAGGGATGGAGCTAACCTCTGTAAGTGGCAACCGCGCTCACAAGTGCAGCCAGTAGGCCACTGGCCCTTTAAGGGACACTGGGCCCTGCCTTTGTTGATGAGCCAGCCTGCAAACTCTGTGAGCTCTGTCAAAATATTTTTAGCATTTGTTCTGTTTAAAAACCCTGAGGTATTAGAGTGTGCTAATCTTTAGAAAGGTTAATTTATTCATAGGGGTTTTGACAGAGATGTATGGCACAGTACAGCGTGGCCCCTGCCCAGGGGAGCGCGCACGCGCATAGAAAAGCAAGTGCTACAGACAGGCAGACCAGAGTCCATCGGGGGTCTAGCCCACCCCTCCCACTGCCCCTGGATCTGTCTTGCTCATCCTGGCCTAGACAAACCTGCTCTCTCTTCTCAATGACCCTGTTCCTAGGGGAGTATGTCTTTCCTTCTACCAAAGGCAGAGCCTTGGTGAAGTCCCGCCTCCTCACGTACATAATCAATTCTTCCCTTCAAAGTTGCTCTAAAGGTAGAACCATATAAAGCCACCAACCTACCATGGTTACAGAGGATCCCCCTTGAAGCCCCTTCTCCCCAATGTCCCCACCATCTCCTAGGACCTGTGAGCAGCTGCAAAGGAGCCACAGAGAGCTGGAGACAGCCTGAACCTGGCACTCCCTCAGCAAGAAGAGCTGTGGCAACAGAATGGCTACACTGGCTGAGGTTCCTGTTTTTGGCAGCAGAGTAAGAGAAAGCACCCCAAGAGTGCTTCAGACCCACTTGAGAGCTCTTTTTAAACCACCCACCATCTCACCTCCCAAGGACCATGGGCTTCTGGGCCTTTGTCCCGAGTCTGGATTGAGCATGCCCCAGAGATCTGGATCTGCCATATCTGTTGGCCTGACTTCTCTCTGCCTTCCTCCTCTCAACACACTCTGGCTGCTACAGCTTCAAATCAAGGCCAGTCTACTTTAGACTCCCTCTTCTGGGAACTCCTGCTGGTCCCAAACAGTTCTTCCTCAGTTTCAAATGTGACCTTCTTCTCCATGAAGCTCTTCCTGATTGCCCATGGACCACTTCTGCCAGGGCCAGGGCCCATGCATACCACATTTGCCATGATATCTTTCCCCTCAACTGCTCTCTAAAAGATGTCTGTCCATTCCATTTTTGCTCTTGGTCACAGCCACTTCTCAGACAGAAGGTGAGCTCAAAGCTTGAGGATTCTCGGCAGTTGCCTTTCAGGGTCCAGAGAACCTCGAATACGCAGCCCTCAGAGATAGATGTAGAATTTTGATCTATAAACTGGTGTCTACACAGCATGTGTGGTCTATGATGGCCTTTTAATGGACAACTGGTACCCAATTCATGACTGACCGGGGTCAGAAAACAATGTTCCTGGCCTGGAAGTTGTTTCTTCTTTATTTTCTGTTGATATTAACAGCAAAAAGCCCCTCCTCGAGGAGGGGTCCTCACCTCTGTGGCTTTCTGATCCAGCTACCAGAACAGAGGCCTAGCCTCTGCTAGGCTCTGGGTCTCCCTCAGCCCAGCCCCCACGCCTGGGAACATCATTTTAGAGTGGCCTGGGCTGGACGAGTATCCAGCTCTGTCCGATGCTGCTGTCGGCAGGTTGCTCTGAGTGGCAGTTTCCTTCCTGTAGCATCAGACTGCCCAGTGACCAACAGCGTGGCCTTGTGAAGCCCCAGCATCCCTTTGGGGCCTGCCTGTCCTTCCTCCCCATCCTCACCCAGAGAGGCAGGCCCTCTGTGCAAGTAACTGCCACCAACTCTGTTCACCTTGAGACCCATCCCAAGGCACAAACCCCACACCTCCAGTGCAGAAGGCCGCAGGACCCTGTGCCATCACTAAAGCAGTTTGTGCAGTCCGACACCAGCTGGCCCCCCACCCCCACCCCTACGTGCAAACTTCCCTGCCCTTGTCCTTGGAATGTGGGGCAGTGGGCTGCAAGGGATGGGAGACAGATGCATGGTCCTAAGCCGTGTAAACAAGGCGGGGGAGGGCAGGATTAGGTTACACCGGTGGAGTATCCTAAAATAAATATAAGGACGGTTGGTATACTTCAGGTGAATTAGCCTGATTCAAGCTGTCAGCTTTAGGAAAAGTCTAAATAAACAGGGCTCCAGCTCTTCCCGGCATAGGAAGGGGTGAGGACACCATGGGGCGCCAGACTTCAGAGCTAATCCGTGGGCCTCCATGGTCCTGAGCATCAGCCTTGGATGAGAGGGGATGCATGCTGCACTGGAGGCCCCAAGGTCAGAGACCAGGCCCTAGGTGACACTGGTAACCCCATGAACAGCAGCAGACTTCCCTGCTGCAGGGCGGGGCTGACAGGGCCTCCTAAGCCCCTCAGTGGGCCGAGTTACCGTGGTGGAACAGGGTAAGAAAGCTCTTTTTTTTTTTATTAAGTTTTTATTTTTTATTTATTTATTTTTTTTATTACGTATTTTCCTCAATTACATTTCCATTGCTATCCCAAAAGTCCCCCATATCACCCTGTAAGAAAGCTCTATGCCATGGTCCCACAGGTGTGGGCACATGTTCACTCACTACCTGTGTCCCCCTCCATCACTGGGTGGAAGATGGGGTTGAGTCTCATCTTCCAGACCAGAGCGCCTGTGACAGAAGGCTCAAGTCCCTCCAAGCACATACTTGTGAATGTCTGTGGCTGTCACAGAGTCAGGACAGTCCTACATGGCACCAGGTAGCCTGTCTGTCAACAGGACCGGGGCGGGTGGGATGGCCAGACACCCTGGTTGATTGCCTATTTATGCCATTTTCAGCTCTCTGTGTTAGCTAACTTTCCTGGAATACTTAACCCCAACAAGAACTGTGGGGAGAGCCCTGGGGAGGTGCCACTCTGGAGCAAGGCCTCAAGGCTATCATCATCATTATCATCATCACCTCCACCTTCATCATCACCATCAGCATCAGCATCAGCAGCACCTCCATGTCTGTACTTATTTCTTCCTATCACTGTCCCCATCCATCCCTCATCCCACTCATCTTCAGATAGCAGCTGTACCTCCTTACCCATACTCTAAAGCCAGTTCAGGGTGGACATACCTGGGCTGAAGGCTAACTATCAAAGCCTTGGGGAGGGAGGGGCTGTGACTCCCTCTCTCACTACGCTGATCTGCAAGAAATCCCACTGGTACCTTCTACAGACTCAGCTACTTCCCAGGGCCCAGAGAGGAGCCCATGGTATCTGACCAATACCAGGATCCTTCCCAGATAAAAGGCACAGCACTCTGCTGGGCAGACAGTATGGGTCCGGGGTGTGCTCAGAGTGTGAACATCTAGTGAGTGGCTTTCTGCCTAGGCACAAGCACCTTCAAAGGTCTAACTCAAGAAAGGACAGGACCGCCGAGCAGTAGTGACACATGCCTTTAATCCCAGCACTTGGGAGGCAGAGGCAGGCAGATTTCTGAGTTTGAGGCCAACCTGGTCTACAGAGAGAGTTCCAGGACAGCCAGGACTACACAGAGAAACCCTGTCTTGAAAAACAAACAAAAAGGCCATGGTGACCACATGCCTTCCCCATACGTAGTTCAGCCCTTGGGAGCCCCTCCCATTGTGCCCAGGGGAGGTGCCAGGACTTCCTTCCTCTGCCTCCAGCAGTGCCCCTAACTGATGCTCAGGACAGTGGATGAGGAGAAAACACAGCCTCTCGCTCTGGATCCCAGGGTGTTTGTGCATGGCCAGATGCCATCCTTTCCACACAGGTGGGAGACGGCCCAGTCAATGTTATTAAAGACTAATGAGAGCCTTAATAAGACCGGTCAGTCTGAGGGCAGGAACAGAGGTTATCCCACCAGAGAGGTCTATGAGAATTGAGAGTGCTAGCCTTCTCGTCTGTGATCTACTATAGAAGGTTTGCCTGGAGAGGCCCGAGGCTCTCGAGCTTCCTCCACTGTTCCCTGGAGAACCCCACTGACTCTGCTAGTGTTTGAAAGTTAAATTTAAACTTTCTCCACAGAGGGATCAACTCACCCCATATCCACCTTCACCACCTGACCGCTTCTCTGAAGGTCTCCTTAGCCGTCCCTGAATGGGGAAAGTACCTATGGGCAGGGCTGGGAGCAGGAGGATCGGTGTCAGTGTAGCAAGGAGACAGCGTGTCGGGGAAGAAGCCGCTTAGTCTCTGGGATGTAAGAAGATTGTTGATATACATTTCCCTTCATGGGGTTCGGAAGAACACCCCCACCTTTGAAAGAATTCAAAGCCAGATGGCAAAGGAAAAGAGTGGATGCATTGCCCACCTGAGTGGAGCTCAAGGACGCTAGCCTGCTTCCTTGCTTGGCATCCCCATGCTTGGCAGCCCAGGCTAGCCCAAGATGCCTGGAGCTAGGCACATACTCTCTTGACATTCTGGAAGAGGATGCTTACTCTCCTGCAACAGCCGCCATCTTGGAGCTAGGTGATCACTCGAACGTCATCCTGAGTCTGGCGATCCTGGGGAGGAGCACACACCCTCTCCTATGCCCTTAAACAAACTGCATTTTCTGTAGCATCCATTCATGGTCACTGGCCTCTTGCTGTGACGGATGTTACTCCCCCACCCCCAAGCCTAGTGAGCCTTCGGCCCTCGGCTGGGTTCCAGCTGCCCCATCCACCCCTCCACAAAGAAAGATAGCTTTGGATCATCACCAGGTGGCTCTTGGTGGCATGGAGGGCTCCAGACTCATGATCCCAGTGGAACAGAGGAGGGCCAAAACCCCCACCCCAAAGCTCAGATTATGTCCGTCACTGTTCTTCCTCGTAAGTTTGGAGTCACTCTGTGCTTTCAAAGATTCATTTCTCATGACTCTTGGGCCACAGAGGTGAGAGGAGGGCAGGGCTGATCCCGGAAAGCCCACCTGTGTGTCTAGCTTTAGTCTATTGAGCTGTCTGTCTGTCCCTAACTGTTCAACAGCTGGACTCAAATCCCCTCACCTCCTCCTCTTCCATTAAACGTGTCCTCCATAAAGATCACAGATTTCACCAGACCTTCAGGAGAAACTAGATATGGTAGAAAACTCCTGTAACCCAAGCAAGCTCTCAGGAGTTTGGGGAAACAGAGTCAAGAGTCCCAAGCTAGCCTGGGCTGGAGAAGACCCTGAGAGCTGAAGGCTTCAGAGAGTAATAGATAAGAACATGCTGGCCCTGGGACTGAAGGTGGCCCCAAGATGCAAGAAGCAGCTTAGAGAGTCAGCTGGATGCTGGCCCTCTTATGTCACTTTTGTGGGAGATACTCACTAGAGGTTCGGAATCTTCTAACAGGTTTCTCATCTGTGGGATGGGTCACCTCACAGCTCATCTAGGAAATATAGAGACGCCACCTGAGGGAGCTAAGGTCCTACAGACCTTTTGTGGCTTCTCTCCAAGACCCACCAAGCCTCTGGTCCTATCTGAAGGAAGGGCTCCTGGCAGCCTCGTCTTCCTGTCTCCTGGGAAACTTTCGGGGTGGCCTGAGCCAGAGCAGGAGTCTGTTCCCAGCCAAAGCAACACACCAGGTGTGGGGATGCGGGGACCTCTCTGGGCAATTAGTTATTATCAACAGGCTTTGAGCAACTGGCCAGATGGGAAGCCAGGTACTCATTGTGGCTATCGCTAACAAATTGATCATTACCACGTTGATTTTTAAGAGTTTGAGCTCAAATCCCAGTGAGCCATAGGTTCAGCCCCCAAATGAACAGAACCTTTAAAATTCAAATCAATCTCATCTGAGTTTACACTAAATTTAGCAAATGGAGTACGTCTCTGACCCACTGGCTCCACAGAGTGCCCAGTCCTTCCAGGTGCCCTGTGCACCACAAGCTCTGATGCCACCAGGTGTGAATCTTAGCACCCACCAGAGTGCCACCTCCTAATTAGGGCAATTGTGTCTCTCATGCCAGCCTAACACGGACGACGCCACATCCGTGCCCTTTGGACATCCATCTGAGTTCACAGATGGCTTAACACCTATTCTCTGGAGGGCTGATAAATGCAACTTTATTGAGAGTGAATAGATGTGGGTGATCATTGCCCCAGAAAACATCTGTCTAGCAGACTGGGCGATCACACACCTCAAACCCTGTTCACAGATGAGAGAGAGAGAGAGAGAGAGAGGGATATGCTGGATTCCCAACAAAGGGTACCTTAGATGTGGGAAGACGTCCTGCCCACTGGGTAACTATGCTGCCCTCTAGTGGACAAGATAAGCAGCTCCTTCACAGTAGCTGTTCAAGGTTTGGGAGAAGGAACTGCAAAGGGCCTTTAGGTCACCAATGGTAGGTTGGTGGCCTTATGCTGTCCTTCCTGGTAGTCACAGAGCAGGTTTCCATGTGTGAGCTGATTTGGGCATGGAGGCTTCACCCAGGTTTTCAAGGAAACTACTGAAGCTCTCTCTCTCTGGCTTTGGCATGTGTTAGGTTGGGCCCTCTCTAGCTGTAGCATATTGCCAGGAGGGGGAAACTGACAGTCAGGTGTCACGAAGAGGCTCCAAGGCCCTTGAACCAGCAAAGTGGTTGCAAGTTAAGGCCACTCCCTAGGACAACAGAGATCAGTGATGTGGGACCAATGGCACTTGCCAATAGAGATGGGGAAAAAAAAAAAAAAAAGTCCCTCCGTCTCTAAAACTGTGATGATTTGGTTACAAAGACAAAAAAACAAAAACAAAAACCCACATGCTGTCCCTTCAGTAGACCTCGTGTTTTCCTGAACCCTAACCTGAGCAGCCCAGAGGGTTGACAGGAAGATATTGGCCTCTCCAATTTCCATATGAAGAAATGAAAGTAAGTTATATCTCCTATCCAGGACCCAATATAAAGGCCGCATTCAGGATGGGGCCCCAGCCTGGCCCTGCACACACAGGCTTCCTGGTCCCGAGGATACCGGCTCTGAAAGCCCAGAGCTATCCCCCCCCCCATCCACAAGAAGCTGCCAACTTGCACTAAAGTTGGGAGTTTTCCTTAGCCAACCCATTCTTGACACTTCAAGGATGAGCCCCTTGGCTGGTTATAAATAGGTGAGACCTGTCGGACCCCAGGTATCTGCTGCATGACCCCAGGCAAGTAACTCAGCCTCTGGAATCCCTCACTGCCTCACAGTGACCCAGGGCTAATGGCACTCTCCAAAGGAGGAAGATCCCATGACCACCATCTGTTTGATATGAAAGACCCCAGGTATCTCCTGGTGGATGCTTGGGATGGATCCACCTCTCTGAGGGATAGGACAGCTGCACACTGGCCCTTCAACCAGACAGTGCCCTCTCTCCCTTTTCTTTTCTTCCTTTCTCCCTGCCCCAGCCTAGGCAATTAGGAGTCCCATCCAGCCTATTTCCTTTAACATGCCCAGCAGTCTATACTCCAACTGTTTCCTTCTTTTTGGACATTACAAGATGTTCCAGGCTCCCTGCCCCACCTCTGGGATGGCTGTTCTTCCTTACTGGACAATGGACATCTAGGATGCTGCTGTTCTTATGCAGCTGGGTGACCTTGTAGGCTCTTGGTATATTGAACTAGTAAAAGGGGGCGGACATCTGCCCCTATGTGACCAAATACATGTACCAGTCTGTGTGCACAAGTCACTACGTGTGCATGCCTATATAGATTGTGTGTGTGTGTGTGTGTGTGTGTGTGTGTGTGCAGACTGTAATCATGTATTGACATACCTATCTATATTCAGGTATGTCTATCTGTGCATGTGTATGTGTGGGTGTACACCAACTCATTTATATGCATATGTCTTAGTCAGGGTTTCTATTCCTGCACAAACATCATGACCAAGAAGCAAGTTGGGGAGGAAAGGGTTTATTCAGCTTACACTTCCATGCTGCTGTTCATCACCAAAGAAGTCAGGACTGGAACTCAAGCAGGTCAGGAAGCAGGAGCTGATGCAGAGGCCATGGAGGGATGTTCTTTATTGGCTTGCCTCCCCTGGCTTGCTCAGCCTGCTCTCTTATAGAACCCAAGACTACCAGCCCAGAGATGGCACCACCCACAAGGGGCCTTTCCCCCTTGATCACTAATTGAGAAAATGCCTTACAGTTGGATCTCATGGAGGCATTTCCTCAACTGAAGCTCCTTTCTCTGTGATAACGCCAGCTGTGACAAGTTGACACAAGATTAGCCAGTACAGCATATATCTATACTTCCATAGGAAGAATGTGGGGAAGGCTCTGACAAAGCTAGAGAACTGGACAAGAACATAGACCCTAGTGTTGATGGGGAGGAAGGGATGGGAGAGTCTAGGATCAGGGAGCCAGTGGTTACTTTGCCTCATGGGTATTTGACATACTGTATGCCTTCCTATGACTTCCACAACGCTGACCCTCATAGTAACAAAGATTCCTTGAAGATATCAAGACAGTCAGTCCTTGGAAGGATCAACTGGCTGACCTGAAAAGCCACCTACCTGGATCTAACTAACATGTTTCTGTGAGTCACCTACGTTGACGGATATTGGTGAGAAACCCCAGAGGGGTGGGGATACTGGAACTAAACCAGCTATTCTTTTTCTTTATGCTCTCTGAAGTTGTTCCAGTATAAAACACTGTTTTAAAAGTTCCCCTGGAGCTGGGGAGATGGCTCAGTAGTGAGAACGATTGCTGAGCCATCATGAGGAGCCAAGTTCACAATTGTAAAATCACGTAAAAGCCAGAAGTGGCAGGGTGCGCATATAATCCCAGCAGTGGGAGGGAGAGATGGGTGGATCCCGTATACTAGTGGGTTAGTCAGCCTAGCTGGATCAGTGAGTCTACATTCAGTGAAAGGCCCTGTCTCGGGGAGATACGGCAGAGGTGTGAAGACACCCAGTGTTCAGGCCTTCAAGGGTACTCACAGTGGTATGTGCACATATGTGCCCATGAACACATACAGCACACACATAAAAAGTTACCCTGGTGTGACAGCAGGAGCCAGACCATCCTTTGGCCAGTTCCAGTTCCTCTCTGGTGCCCTGGTTCATAGCTAGAACTTAAGGACCAAGGACCAGCACTAAGTGTTCAGACTTGATTCAGCTGGCAGCTCAACCATTACTCCACACCCTCAAGCTACATTCCCTGTGCTACACTGGGCTGTCCAGCTCAGAGACGTGTCAGTTTTGGGACCATGGACCCCCAGAACGCAAGGAGCCCAGAGGACAGTGAGGCTCCTGGTTGCATGGCTTCTATACAGGCCTGCCTGGGGCCATCGGGGCCACTGGTGCAGGGACAGAGGGGGCCGCCTCTCCTTAGTGTGACTGGACTGGCTCCATAGCCATCACCAGGACAGTCTCCCCTGGACCCCACCCACACCAAGGTGGAGACCACAGCAGCCACAGAAGCCTTGCATGGAGCTCCACCCTCAGTCACAGGCAGGGAGGCACCCACGTGCTGTGAGATGAAAGATTGGTCCGTTGCAAACGAGTACCGCTAATGACTATTTAGCACGTCCATAACTTTACCAACAGAGCCCCAGCCTGAGAATCCCCAACGAGGCCTGGTCCTTGATTAATGCTAATGGGTTTTCTCACCAGCTGTGAAAATGCATTTTCCATAATTTAGCTGTCATTACAATGGGAAGGATTTATAAAACACACGCACACACAACGTGCTCTGAGGCCCTGGAGGGGAGCTGTCCAGGAAAGGCCTAGAAGCAGCTGGCCTCCCTGTGAAATGCAGTCTGCTGGCCACACCTGGCCACCTGGCTTGGACCCCCAAGCTAGGACAGGATGTTGCTGAGAGCACCCTGCAGCAGAGCACAGCCATTCCCTGGACTCTATACCTCATCAGGTGGAAGACAGGACTGAGTCTGTGAACCATGAATTGGGACCAGGTTTCTTTTCTGCCTCTTTAAGAAACAAGGACAACAGAGGTCACACCATCCCCTGGCCAATCCCTGTCCCTTCCTCTCTGGAGCTAGAACTCAAGACCCAAGAACCAGGCTCCTTCAGAGCCACTGGCACCATATACCCCTCGGCTCCTGGCTCCTCCTCTCTCTGAAGCTCCTCAAGTGTCATAGTTTTCACCTTTCCATAACACCAGGAAGAAAATACGGATGGTTTTGGGATGGAGGAGACCACCTGGCAGGTAGCTGGGTCTCAGAGGAAAAGGGGAGACAACATGGGACTAGAGAGAGAGGGTGGCACCCTCCTGTCCTCAGCCCAAGTATTCAAGATGGAGCTTCAAGAGGCACTGGTCACCAGCCATGCATGGGGACTCAGAGCATAGGACGGAAAACATTCAAATGGAGACATGTTTATTGAGAAAGCTGTTGTCAAAGGAATAGCGGCCAGAGGTTAAGAAAGAAGGAGAGGCCGGGCGTGGTGGCGCACGCCTTTAATCCCAGCACTTGGGAGGCAGAGGCAGGTGGATTTCTGAGTTCCAGGCAAGCCTGGTCTACAAAGTGGGTTCCAGGACAGCCAGGGCTATACAGAGAAACCCTGTCTTGAAAAATCAAAAAAAAAAAAAAAAAAAAAAAAAAAGGAGAAGAGGTTTAAAGGTGAATTCATGAATTTGGAAAGGTGGACGGTTGGGTGAATGGGAGGGCCGTGAGGGGGGTAGGTAGATGGAAACATGGAAGAAGGAATATAGGTTAGCTCTGAAAGCATAGAGAAACCCCAAGCCCAGAGGCACAGTCTGTTTGAGGGTCCCACTGAAGCCTCTCAGGAGCCTGATGGTGGCTGATCCAGTGCAGCCAGGATAAACCTTCACACCTCCACTTGGGAAACCCAGTGGCCCCAGGCAGAGGAAAGAACCCCCAAGTGACCAGGCTGGTGTCTGGCCCACTGACCACAGTCCTTCTCACCTCCCCCTATCTGAGGGGCTCAGGCAGGGCAGGGCAGGCCCTGCCCCACCCCCCTGATTTCAAACACAAATGAGTATCTGGAAGTAAGTTAAGAATGGGGGTGAGCGGGAAAGGCCTAGAAGCAGACCAGCATCGAATCAATTAATGGGCGTTCTTCCGAGCCCGGTGCACGCTTTGCCTTCAATTAGCGGATCTCGCCGGCCCCTGCTGCAGGCCCGGAGCCTCCGCCGCGGAAACTTTCTCCTTCTTGTTTTAATCTTTCACCGAGCCCGGCCTTTCGCCTCCAGCCCATCTAATTGAAACTAATCTTCGCGGGCAAGGCCTGTCTCTCCTCCTAATCCTCCTCCGAGGAAGTTCACATGGTCCCAATTACAACCACACCGGCCCCCTTTATTCCCGCCCTCGTCTCCCTCTGCCAGCCTCATTTTTTGAAAGTCTACGTTATTAACTCCATGCTTTCGAGTTCCTGCCCGTCACGGGCCGCAAGATGCTATCGCTGGCTGCCGATGGATAAGGTTACCACGAAAGCATTTTGTGGGTTACGTTTCACACAAAGGCGATAGAGGGCATGATAGCGCAGAACCGGTGAGCTCCGAGGGGGAGGGGGCCAGCACTGCCAGCCCTGGGCCTCAGATCCCCTGCTTGCAACCTGCAGGCTGGGGAGCCCAGAAAGGGCTCTGGAAGCATCCTGGAGGAGCAAAGAGGGAAGAGGGGCATCAGGTATCCCCAGAGAGCACATTACCCCACCACCAAGCCATATGGTCCCAAGAGGCCCCCCGCTGGAGGGCTGCAAAGTGGGAGATGGGGGTCCCTTGAGCTGGCTCCACATTACAAGGCAAACGGAAATCCTACATTTCCAGGCTGTCGAGAATGTCAAGTTTCCGTGCTCCAGGCTGGAATCCCACCAGCACCGTGTGGGCACGCTGGTTATCGTGGCTGATCAAACCTCAGATTGGCAGCTTGGGATGTCTCTGATTAGTTTTTTTTTTTTTTTAAGAAACTGAAATAATCATTAGTTAATGAAGACATCTGGGCCCAAATTCCAGAACTACGGGAGAGAAAGCAACGAAATGGACCACCACAGGGTGACCCCGTGGGTGAGGAGGGAGGGTCTGAGCTGACCAGTCCCCAGACCACAGGCCAACTGATGAGGCAGTGAAGTACTTCCATGAAGGCCTAAGTTTAATCCTCAACCCCCATGTAAAAAGCTTGACATAGTGGCACTATGGAGGGGCAGGGGTGAGTAGGAGGAAGATCCCTGGGGCTTGCTGGTCAATTAGTAAAGCCAAATCAGAGGGCTCCAAAGAGATTCTATCTCGAAAAGTAAGGAGGAAAGTAATAAAGGATGACACAGATACTGACCTGTAACCTACACGCTCACACACACTCACACACTCACATACACACACTCATATACACACACTCACACAACACACTCACATACACGCTCACACACTCATATACACATACACACTTACATACACACATACTCACACACACTCATATACACACACTCACACACACTCACATACATACACACACACTCACATACACTCACACACATACACACACTCACACACTCACTCACATACACACTCTCACATACTCTCACACACTCACTCATATACACATACTCACACACACTCATATACACTCACACACATACACACTCACACACACTCTCACACTCACTCACATACACTCACACACACTCACAGACACACACTCTCACACACACACTCTCAAACACACATTCACCCACACACACTCACATATACACACCAGTGCATGTACACACACATATACATTCATACACGCACACACACACACACACACACAATCTATTAACATTTAAAAAATTTTTAAATGTCTATAAAAAGACATCGTTATCAAAGTCCTGTAAGGCCCCTCTGAGGATCTTGAGCAAGAGCTCACCCTACTTGATGAGCCTCATTGATTGACCATGAGGCCGTCATGACTCCATCACCCACCTCCACCCTCAGCAGAGCCTTCAGAAGCCAAGCAAAGCCTTTCCACAGCAGCTACAGGGCACAAAGGTCCCATGGGAAAGTCCCACCAAGACCTCCACTTCCCCATCAACTTAGGAAGCCTATTCCTCCATCAATCAGAGCAGGATGTAGAGTTCTGGATTCTAGATACTGACTTCCCAGATAAGTTGTGAAACTGAAGGTGAGGTCAGACAGACACACACAAACACACACACACACACACGCAGACGAGCCTAATGGAGCCCTGAACAGCATAAAGATATATGTTGTAGGCACCTCCTGGGTCCCAAGCCCATTGAGCTATATAGTATCTCCTTCCTGGGAGCCCTAGGCTGATCATATAGCTAGTCCCAAGTCTGGCTTTCCCACGTGTATATGGGGCCTTGGCTCCCTCCCCTGGCCAGGTAGGGAACAGATAAAGGAATGGCCAGCAGCACATTTCTAGTCATGGCCTGAGTTAGCAGTGTGTAGCAATCCCACAAGAAGTCCCTCCCATCTGTTAGACACTTCTCTAGCCTCCAGGTTCTGCCACACTCCACTCCTGACCCATCTGGCAGAACCAAGCCCATGGTGGGACTGATTCTGCTCAGAAGTTGGGAACCATTGAGATTCTGAGATACAATGTGTGCGTCACAGACAGGCAGGATGACTGTTTAATAATAGAAACTTACCGGCACCTAGTTACACAAGTGCATCAAAAAACAATTACCCTGTGAAAAAGGATCCGGACTTCAGCGGACACACCAAGACTCCTGTAAAACTCCAAAAGAATGTAAACGCGTCTACAATGATGGGAATCTGACCTTGGGGTGCCTGGAGTAGAGGGGAAGGAAGAACTTTCAGGGGATTTGGCCAAGTATGTAACTTGAAGGACAGAAAACTCAGAGAGCTGAACAGTTAACTGGATACATTGTTTAATTGTGGTTAAAAAAATACACATAAAAGTTACTGTATCTAGGACTGGCAAATAGCTTAGCAATTAGGAACACTGGCTGCTCTTTCAGAGCACTGGGTTTGGTTCCCAGCTCCCACAACATGACTCACAACAGTCTGTAACTCCAGTTCCAGATGATCTGACACTCTCAGCTTCTGTGGGTCTGCACACATGTGATGCACAAACATACCTATGGGCAAAACACCCATACACATAAAATAAACAGAATTTTAAAGTTACTACACTGGCCATTCTTAAGTAGACAGTCCAGTGGCATTAAGTCCATCCACAAATGCCAAGCATGACCATGAACATCTGTAATCTCAACTCTTGGGAAACTGAGGCAAGAGGATTATCCAGAGTCTAAGGCCAAGCAGGGCCATATAGTGTGTGCTGGGTCAGTCAGAACTTTGTAACATGGCCGTATCTCAAACAAACAAAAGAAAAGTACATTCATGTTATAGGACCACCCTTCAATTTCCAGAGTCTTGCATCTTCCCAAGCTGGAACTCTGTCCCCGATAAACAGGAAGTCCTCAGCCTCTGCTGCCTGTCTTTTGTCTCTGTAAATCCCTAGTGTTCTTACTTAAAGCTTTCCCATGTTGAAGCTTGTGATGTGAGTCCCTTGCTGAGTAATATTCCATGAAGTGCTGAGTGACTCCATGCAGGTTGCCTTTCTGCTTACCTACTCAAGGACATTTAGATTGCTTCTTCCTTTTGGTGTTAGAAGCTGTGCTGATAACATGCCTGTAGAGACACCTTTCGGGCCTTTTTTGGTGTGTGCATACCCAAAGAATAGGATTGCTGGCACACACGCATGGTAGTTCTGTTCGCTATTTTTTGAGAGAACACCGTGCTGTCTTCTGTCCTGGCTTCTTTGTTACCCATCTCCTTCAACAATATGAAGGAGATACAGTTTTTCTACAGCCTATCTACACTTAATACTTACTGCTTGGAGTATGGTTTTGCATTTGCCTTTCTGGCTATTAATTAGCCACCCTAATAGAATGCATTTCAGTGGATTAATTTTAGTACTAAAGGATGTCTCAATAAAATAACCAAAAAGAAAGATGAAGTAAAGCCCTGTACACTATTCCTAAACCCAGGGAGGGGTTCTAGCCCTATTAGATGCTTTGGCATCTGAATAGGCAGTGCAAAGTTCTAGACACATGGCACAGACAATGTCCTCACAGAAGCTAAGACCCCCCATCTATCCCCTCCCATGTCTCCATCCCTTCTGTGGCACCAGATATGGGAAACCTTTGTCTGGATTCTTCTTGCCCAGTGTTCAGATCAAGCCTTGGAAACAGGTCTTTGTGGTGGCTACGCAGGGTGAAGGTAGCAAGATGCTTGTCCCACTGCACACCACTGTCCATCCTCTGAGCAATCACAACTCTACTGGGACTGACAAGTTCAAGGGCTGAAAGAGCCTTGCAACTGGAGAGATGCTACAACCAGCTTCGACACGCCACGGCACAATGAGCTGGATGTGCTATTAGCAGGTACCCCAAGCTTGTCTTTGCATGCTGGTTCCCAGTGCAAGACTAAGACTCACTTCAGGCCACTCAAGGCACAGTGAGCTTCACCCTCCCTCCTGGGACTCAGCACTGCTGCCCTGAGATGAGACCTATATGCTCTACTAGCCACGGTGCTGGCTGAACAGATCCCAGGAGCCCACAGAACTGAAGAGATGGAAACCAGTGCCTGCATCTCCCAACATGAGCTTTATCAGCAACCCTAAGAGACACGACAGAGTATACGTCAAGGGGGGCAGGTGGAGAGCCCTAAGGAGAAAGTCTCCAGCTAACACCCAAAGAACAAGAGTCAGCTAAGCCTTCTGTACACAGGCAGGGCCAGCACAGGGTAATCTCCTTCCCTATTCTGAGCTCCAGAACATGTCTTCAGAGCAGCAGACAAGGAGGACAAGGGGGCAGATATGGGGTGGCCAGCTGTCCCAAATTGTCCAGGGTTGAGGGGTCCCCAGGACTATCAGTTGTAAATAGCCCACACCAACCCAAAAGAGCCACATTCTCTTGGAGGGGTAGGGGCACAAGATGACTTCTGTGAGTTTCCAGGAGACTGAGCTCAAATTCCTCTCAGACTAAGCCCCAGCAGGATCTTTCTCTATTGATACAGATTCTGCAGGTCACTAGGGACTGGAATGGGGAGAAAAGATTAAAGTCAGAGGTTTTCTCTGTGACTCTTTCCTTCCATTAGGGAAGGTTGTGGGAACCTCAGGGACCATGCTAATCTCCTAGAAGAAGCAAAGGCCATGATAGTGGATCGCTCAAGCTGGACAGCTCAGCCCAGTGGACATCAGGAAGAACGTGGTAGTGAAGCCAAGATGCAAGGCTGGGTTAAGGGGGGAACCTATGTCCCCATTCCAAGACCATCTCAGTGTTAGCCAGCCTTCCACTACTGTGACAGGGTACCCAAGAAAAACTGTTTTAAGTAAGAAAGAGATCTTGTCTAGAGTTAAAGAGATTTCAGTCCACAGTCTCCCTGACCTCGGCTGCTTCTCCCTATTGCAGAATATCATAATGGAACCAGGATGCTCACCACATGAGAGTCAAGGAGAGAGATAGAGAGGGAGGGGAGAGAGAGAGAGAGACAGAGAGAGAGAGAGACAGAGACAGAGAGACAGAGAGAGACAGAGACATAGAGGGACAGAGACAGACAGAAAGATATACACACATATGTGGGTGGGAGAGAGAGAAAGAGGAGAGAGCAGAGAGACAAACAGAAAGAGAGAGAGAGAGAGAGAGAGAGAGAGAGAGAGAGAGAGAGAGACTCAACAGTGCCGCCATCTGGAGACCAGCAACCCTCTGAGCCTATGGGAGCATTTTATACTCATGTGACAACATCATACATATGCCCCTGTGGTGTCCCCTCCCTGTTTCTAATAGCAGGATGGTTCACAAAGTCATTTGAGCCTGAATGTTCACAGAGAGCCCATTTTGTAACAGATTCAACTGAATCCTGGGTGTTTGAACTCAGGACCCTCACGCTTACACCCCAAGTGTTTTACCCACTGAGTCATTTCCCCAGCCTGGCTTTCTTTTCAGAAACCATGAGTAACTAGAGATACCCAACTAAAAAGGGATCGCATCAAACCAGGAAACTTCTGCCCAACAAAGGAAATGATCCACCAAGTAAAGAAACCGTCTGACAAACAAGAGAAGACATTTGCAAATAGCACAACATCTGTGAAGGGGCAGACGTCCAACATATACAAGAAACTCAGTTCAACAGCCAGAAAACAAATGACCTAATTTTAAAAAATGGGCGAAGGACCTAAACAGACATTTCTCAAAAGAAAGCATGTGAACGGCTGACGTTTGGGTGAAAAAGCACTCAACTGTCACCAATCACCAAGGAAATGCAAATTAATAACCACAGTGAAGCCACTGTGGGTGGGACAGCCTATGTGTTGTGAGTGGCGTTGGTGGTGTCTGAGGTTGGACGTACACACACTTCCCTCTCCCTTTACACTTCTGCACACGTAACTACCTCCTTCAGTTCCTTTCGCTATCCTGGGATCTTGTCACCTCCCCCTGTAGAATGACTGTCACCATGGACTCATGGTTCTTCAACTTACTGAAAAAGCATTAATCATTCCCAGCACACACAGACCCATGAGCCTGTAAATGTGGAAGAGTGCACACTCCCTGCCTAAGCAGCACACTGAGGGGCACACCCTGTGACCACAGGGTCTCCACTGTCATTTCTGGACACATTTTATCTGTGCGTTAAAATGAGCGGGGACTTTGCCTGCCTTGCTCTTCCTGTGAGTGTGGTAGTTGGGGTGAGAATGCCCAATGGGCTCATAGTTTTGAATGTTTAGTCACCAGGGAAAGACACCATTCTAAAGGATTAGAAGGATGAGGAAGGGAGTTCTCGTTGGAGGAACTGTGTCACCATGGGTGGGCTTTGAGGTTTCAAAAGCCTGTTCCAGGCCCAGGCTCACTCCCTTTCAGCCTGCAGACCAGGGTATAACCATTAACTCCTGCTTCACCACGATGACAATGGTCTCTGAAACTGTAAGCAAGCCTCACTTAGATGCTTCCTTTTATAAGAGCAGTCTTGGTCATGGTGTCTCTTCACAGCAACAGAACAGTGACTAAAAGCAGTGGACACGGTTACTCTGTTCCCTCCAGGCCACCCCCTGACTCCCTCTTCTGTGCTCACAGTCCTCTGGCCCCAAGGCGACACTGTCCACAGAACAAAGTTGCCCTCTCCTGTGAAGAGTTCCCAACAGCAACAAAACAGAGGATTCTGAGTCACAGATTAGAGCCGCTGACTCCAACCTGCCCCTCAGGACATGGGCAGGTACTGGTGAGGGGGACAAAGGCTGGCCCTGATAAAGCAGACAGGGTTGTGTGCCAAGGGCTCTGTACCCTGGGTCTGTCTTCATGGTCTGTCCGTCCCATGACTACAGCAAGGCAATGTGCTCTGAGCCATCATTAATGGAGTTATGATTCTTTCTCAGCCTCTGCAAGGCTTTGAAAGGCACCTTGCTGCTGACTCTAGGAATGTGGTGGGGACAGAGGTTTCTCCTGCTCAGGGGCTCCGTGCTTGCATCTGACAAAGTTCCTAACAGATAACACCCTGGAGATGGGGGTGGGTGGGGGTGAGGCACCTCCAGACCACAGTGAGGCCCTTCCAGGGAATATGATGATGTTTTACATAATGGGGTTTCTGTGGGAATCATAATTAATTTTAAATTTCACATTAGTGGATACATAGCAACCTTTTTCATACAGAAAGAGAGAGAGAGACAGAGCTAGCACTTGGCTGCCAAAAGCCCACCTCACCAGTGGCTGAGACCAGTGACCCAGGGATGTCCTTCAAGAAACAGGAGCCCAGAGCCCAAAAGGAAGAATTACAGCCAGGGAGAGAGCAGAGCTTGTAGTCAGAGTTTTCAATGGCTCTGTGGGCTTTAGTTCCAGGGCTCAGGTTGGCTGTGGCCCAGTCTGGGAAGCAATGTCTCAGTAGGTATGGGAACACAGAAACAGTAGCCAGAACTCCCCGTAGTCAGGTGCTCAATAGACTGAGAGCCCGGGGTGAAAACTTCTGTCAGCTTCAGGAATTTTGTCAGGTGATTCTCAGGTTCCAGGGAGTGTCCTGGTGACTTCTGGGTGGCCAGACCCCTCCTGACCCCCCACCGTCCAATCCCTGTGCCCCTCCCTCCCACCAGCCAGCCAGTCAAACCACCAGGGGACTTCCGATCTTAAATTCAGAACCCTTGATCTGGGACCCTCATTCATGATTACAAAACCCGGGTCTGACAAGAAGGAAGTCGGGCTTCTGAAAGGAAGGCTTCCGAAAGTCTGTTGCTCTGAGCCTGGTGGGCACAAAGACAGCCAGAGTAAGGCCAGCCTGGGTTCAAGATGAGGGGGTAAATACTCTCTTCTCCATTATACCTCCTTCTAGGGAACTGCTAAAGGTCTGCCTTAACCCCCTCTCAACCCTCCCCCACCTCTGCCCTACCCCTGCCCTAACTGCCTGCCCACCCTGCCCTACCCCCACCCCAGCCTGGTCCCAGCCCGACCCCAGCCTGGCCCAGTCCTGCCTTAGGCCTGCCCCATCCCTGCCCCAGCTCCCACAGCCTACCAGCAAAACTTTGTCCCTAGCTTCCTAGCAAACCTATCTCTCTCCAGGCAGCTCTGGAAAACCCGCTCAACCCCCTGACCTCTGGGCTGGTGGGCAGCAGACTCTGATTCTTCAGTGGGTACCTGCCAGCCTAAAGACCCCTGAATAGAGAGATTCCTCTTCCTCTTCCTCTTCCTTTCCACCCTGAACTCACCACTAGGTTCCGTTTGGGGCTAGATGCATTACTACAGAATAAGGAATTTCTTCAAGTTATTAACACCAAGGACAGACAAAGGGGCAGCAGGGCAGGAGGTGGAGGGCTCCTAGGAAAGGAGACAGCCTGGTGTAGATGAGGGATGGACTCTGAAGAGACTCAGAACCCATGTAGCTGAGGAAGCAGGGCTTCTTATACCTACTGAGGAGAGTCATAGCAAGGGCCTGCAGCCTGGCTCTCTGGTTTCCAGGCAGGAAGCAGGAAGCTGCTGGGGAACAGGATGTGACTCCTCTTTGATGTAAACTCACTTCCCAGGTGAGCTGTCTCAGGCCTCACGAGGATGAGAGTCAGGATGCCTGTCAGTAACTGCGAACATCATATTCTTACACACGCAGATATCCCTAACTGCACACACTTACCCATGAAAAGCCAGTATTTGAGGAAAAGGGACAAGAGGAGGCCAAGGAGACAGTGACGCAAGACAACACACCTGTCTTGGACACAGGTAACCAGAGGAAGTGGCATGGCTCCTCTACACCTGACTTCTTTATCTTCAAAAGAAAATAAAACTGCTCCTCCCCCGAAAGGCGGTCAGACAGATGTGGACTGGCACTTTGCATAGGTGGGGGTATCTCCAAGGTAGCTTCAGGGTCTGGGGTTTCTCCGGCTCTTGATTTCTCCTTGATCAACCCTCAGGTCAGAGGGGTGCTGATCTAGAATCTCTTATCTCCATCCCAGCCCATCTCCATTGCCAGAGCTCTAGGATTACAGCCAAATCTTCATTCTCACACAGCTTTTTTGTGGGTGCTCAGGGTCTAGAGACTGGTTGCCCCTTTGCTCATTCGGCAAATCCTTTATCCATTGAGCCACTTCTCAGCTGTGGGGGCCATTGCAGAAAAGCATAAAAATACAAACCACTTGGCGCCCAGTCGATAGACCTGGAGGCTGGCTCTTGTTTATGGACTGAGAGCCTCACCTGAGAACGTGAGCTCATGGTACTAAAATTTATCACCACCCTTAGTTGTCTGTGAATGACCTTCAGTGTACCAGGAGAACTGGCATGGGGACCATAAATGCCTTCTGGCCAACAGGCAAGCATATAAATAAGGAACCTGCGAATAAGAAGGTTCAGCTGCTGACTCCTTACCAAAGCTCAGCTTGGCAGGGTCAACTGAGTGATTACACACCTCTTCCATACAATTCCTTGCTCCACAGCCTTGTCTGGGGGACAAAAAAGAAGCATCCTAGAATCAAGACAGCATGTACTGCCACCACAGAGGTGTCTGGTCTCCTTCCCATGGTACCTACCTGCTGCTCCAGCCCCCCAGTACCAGCTAGGTCCTCACTGCAGACAGCAATGCCCAGCAAGATCTGCAGTTTCCTCATTAGCTCTGCTCTGTCTTCTCCACTGCCTGGTCTCCTGACCACAGGGCAGACAGCATCCTCAAACCACACCTAAGGTCAGCCCTCAGCAACCCAGAGGGCAGCTCCAGGGCTCATAAGCTCCTGCTCCTGCACTTGGGGAGGACTCTAAAGGAGGAACCCTGAGGGATCAGACATCAGGAACGTGCCCCCTGAGCCAAGGCCAGGTGAGATAGACACAGGAATTGAGTGAAGAGTCAGTGCCTGGATGTCTCCGTTGTACCAGTGGTCTGGGGAGCAGCCACTGGCTGGCTGCTCTCCCCCTTAGCAGCACCCCAGCTTAGTAAAGCATAGCAAAGCAACTCCAAGTGGTTGATCAGTCCAGGAGGGCTGGGGCACAGTGGACAGGACAGGAGGCTCACCCTCCTTCTGTGGGGCCCTCGGCGGGGACATAGGCTGCTTCAGACACTGGCTCACTCCCTGCTGCAGGGCAGGGTCCATACCTGGTATCCATGAGGTCCGACATCTCTGCCCACTATTCGAAAGGGCCTAGTTTTAGAATGTGCACCAGCAGACAGACAGACAGACAGACAATGCCCTCAGCTCTTCCCCTCCCCCGTAAGCCCTCTCCCAGCACTGCTACCCCCAGTACCGACCCAGCAGGGGCCTCGTCTTCATCGCATTCAGCCCCCGCCTTGTGGGTTCTATCAGGGAGAGTATGTTTTATTAATATTGGTTATTAAAGTTTAATACTGTGATTACAGCGAAAAATGGAACTTCACCTTCGAGGAGTATTAGAGGATTCCAAAGAGAGCCCGTGAGTGAGAGGGACATTTGTCACAGCTCTGCAGATGGTCTCTCCCATCCATCATGCCCTGGGCCAGCACCCATAGCCGGCCAGTGAGGCTGAATGTCCTAATTGCCCCCAGGGCTGGGAAGGGGGATGGAGCCACCTGGGAGAATGTGCAAATGAGTCAGGGGCACCAAGACCCAAAGAGGGTCCTCGTAGCTCAGTACCCCTGGATGGGACAGAGACAAAGCCAGTCCCCTGGTTTTATGACAAGAAAGTGGGGTGTCATAGCACCATGGGGAAATGAGGGTCTTTCTTACAATCTGGGAGCGGTGATCAGAGTGCAGGGGTGTACCCCCTAGAAGCCAGAGAGTAAAGATGATTGGCTGGTTGTTGATAGAGGGCTCAAAATAAGCAGAGTCACTGCTGCCCTGGTCAGTATGACTGGGCAAATATTCAAAGTCCCCTCTGAGGCCAGCCACAGCTCACCCAACCCTTGTAGCCACAGATCCCCCCTCTCACACCTGCAGTAGAGAGGCCAGACACCCCTGCCAACTATTCAAAAGAGCCTAGTTTCAAAGAGCCTTCATCTTCTCCCTGATGTCCTGCCCTCCCCTCCCCACCCCATGATTAGCACTCAGTGCTAGTCAGCCATGTTTGTCATTGTGAGTCAGTGAATTGGGTGGACATTGCTGAGCGGGTGTGGCTATCCCATTGATTAGACCCACCTGACAGAGCCACAAACCAGGCCTGGTGGCTGGTGAGAAAACTCTGTCTCTCAGTCCTGGAGTGACCAACAATTAATTCAAAATCAAATGTGTCGTGTACCCAAGGTGTATCTGGTGGTGTTTCCTCAAGGCTTCACTGAGGCCTTGTGCACCTGCCATCACAGGAGGGATCTACAAGGATCACACACACACACACACACACACACACACACACCAAAATGTCTCAGCTCAGCATGGGAAGTATTTGATGTCAGGACTTAAGAGTGTTTTCACCCCACATACAACCCTTTCTGCCACTGCAGAAACATGTCAATAAGCTGAGAGTGGAGATACACAATTGTGATCTCCGAACTTGGGAGTGGAGGCAGGAGGATCAGGCGTTCAAGGGCAGCCTCGGCTACATAGGAATTAGCCTTCAGCTTGTCTCAGAAGGTGGGAGAGAGGGTTAACTGCAGAAGAAGAAGAAAAGATTTCAATACCTTCCTACCCTCACTCTTCAGCACATAAGTGTGAAATGGCCATTTCTTCAGATTAGGTTGTGTTAGAGTGTTTGATTTTAAATGTTCCTTTTTTTTAGTTGATAATGAGTTCTATGAAAAAAATCATTCAGTGAGTTTTGTCTTAGGGTAAGGACAGGCTCTCTATCGACTTCTGAAAGGAGCCTAGACACTCCTCTGCCTCTTCTTTGTGCTGCATATTTATGCAGAGCGTGGTTTTCAATGCTGGGGATTGGGAAAAAAAACAAAAACAAGAGTCTGCCAACTCTAAAAGATGCTGAAGGCCATGTGTGCCCTGCAGTAGTAGCAAATACCCGGCCAAGATTTATGTAGATGTAACCCAGGAGCAGGAGAGATGCTCTGTGAATAAGAGCACTTGCCACACAGCATGCAGACTTGAGCTCAGATCCCAGCACCCGCATAAAAAGATGGGTGTGCCCATGTGCCTATAACCCTTTAGCTGGGAGTGGGGTGGGGCTGCAGGCAAGAAGATCGATGGGGCTCAATGGCCAACTAGACTTCCCCCAAATCACTCCACGTTCAGGGAGAGACCCTGTCTCTGGGGAATAACAGAGAAAGACATGAGGTATCCTCTTCAGGCCTCTCTACAAGGTGTGCACGGGCATAAACACATGTATACACATGCATACTACACACACGTGCACATGCACACACAGAGAGAAATAAACAACACATCTGTTTCATTAGTATATAGCTCATTAGTATGCAAATGGCTCCCATCTTTACCAAAATTATATTTATTCCAAAGAATTGTTTAAAAACAGTATATTTCTTTTTTTAAAAAAAGATTTATTTTTATTATATGTAAGTACACTATAGCTGTCTTCAGACACTCCAGAAGAGGGAGTCAGATCTCATTTCAGGTGGTTGTGAGCCACCATGTGGTTGCTGGGATTTGAACTCTGGACCTTTGGAAGAGCAGTCGGGTGCTCTTACCCACTGAGCCATCTCACCAGCCCCAAACAGTATATTTCTTTGAGTCTCTGTAAGTGTTTGACTTGTACACCTAAATTCCCAGGGTCACATAAAAATTTCTTAGGCAAGAAGGGGTTGGTCACAAATGGAAGATTTTAAAGAGACCCTGGTCCAGATCAAGATGCTAGAAGGCTCAGCATTGGAGAGAGGTCTGTGTCCTCCAGAGGGGTGTCTTAGTCAGGGTTTCTATTCCTGCACAAACATCATGACCAAGAAGCAAATTGGGGAGGAAATGGTTTATTCAGCTTACATTTCCACCTTGCTGTTCATCACCAAAGGAAATCAAGACTGGAACTCAAGCAGGTCAGGAAGCAGGAGCTGATGCAGAGGCCATGGAGGGATGTTACTTACTGGCTTGCTTCTCCTAACTTGCTCAGCTTGCTTTGTTACAGACCCAGGTCTACCAGCCCAGGGATGGCACCACCCACAATGCCCTTCCCCCACCACCACCAACTGAGAAAATGCCTTACAGCTGGATCTCATGGAAACACTTCCCCAACTGAAGCTCCTTTCTCTGTGACAACTCCAGCCTGTGTCAAGTTGACACACAAAACCAGTCAGTACAGAGGGGCAGCAGAGCTGGTCCTCAAAGGACAAGAATAGGGAGCAAGGACAGCACGGATCAGCCCTTTTGTAAGGGCTCATTTGGGTCCTGCTGTTGGGAAGAAGGGCTCTGTCTCCCAGTTTCGTCTTAAAGGCACTCTTAACACCATCCTGTTGGTCATGTGTTTCAATGCTTGAACTTTGGAGGGGACACATTCTAACCATGGCAAAAGACAAAACAAAAACAAACAAACAAAACAAAATAAAAATCAGTCAGCCGATGGCCAATGCCTGCCGCTGGTACCCATGGCACATCTCACACAGAGCAGGTATCACTAACCGATTGCTACTGAGCCGAGATCCTGACAGAACCCTCCCCAAATAACCAGAAATGCCACCATGTTAGTGAAGTGTCTGGCTGGGGCTGAATTAGCTGTGGGAAGAGAGAGGAGCCCAGGAGTCTCTAGAGTTCAGCCCCATATATAACAGGTAAGTACCTATAAGTAGCCTGGGTGAGGAGCCATCCCAGATGGAGACTCCAGTGTTCATGCTCAGGGTCTGCTGGAAGATACCTGTCACCTGTCGTGGGTTGAACATGCTTGGCCCAGGGAGTAGCACTATTTGGAGGTGGGGCTTTGTTGGAGTAGGTGTGGCCTTGTTCGAATAGCTGTGTCACTGTGGGCATGGGCTTTAAGACCCTCATCCTAGCTGCCTGGAACTCAGTCTTCCACTAGCAGCCTTCAGATGAAGATGTAGAACTCTCAGCTCTTCCTGCACCATGCCTGCCTGGAAGCTGCCATGCTCCGGCCTTGATTATTATGGACTGAATCTCTGAATCTATAAGCCAGCACCAATTAAATGTTGTCCTCATAAGAGTTGCCTTGAGGGGCTGGTGAGATGGCTCAGTGGGTAAGAGCACCCGACTGCTCTTCCAAAGGTCCAGAGTTCAAATCCCAGCAACCACATGGTGGCTCACAACCATCTGTAAGGAGATCTGACTCCCTCTTCTGGAGTGTCTGAAGACAACTACAGTGTACTTACATATAAATTAATTAATTAATTAATTAATTAATTAAAAAAAAGAGTTGCCTTGGTCATGGTGTCTGTTCACAGTAGTAAAACCCTAACTAAGACAGTACCCCAACCCAGGTTCAGACCACCTCAGGGGACAGGACCTCTGATAGTTGCAGGCTAGAGGAGTGGATGAAGAGAGGGCTGTGAATACCCGAGGGCTTCACACACTGGAGACATTATCTCGGTCACCTAGCCCTTCCTGAGAAGTAATCAGTGTAGAAAGCAGCAGAAGCTGTGAACAGAAAGAGACTTTAGCAGCTGTAGCCCCCATGGAATCAGCTAGGACCTCACCCAGAGGTGACCTAAGGCACAGCCAGGTGGTCAGGTGCAGACTCTGCAAGAGAGCAGAGCTGGGGTGGCCCTGAGAGACTAAGGAGGGCCAGGGAACTCAGGCATTATCACACTGGCTGTCAGGGACAGAGCAGCCCTCTGCCCTGCATCAGTTCCTCTGAATCCTCCACAACCTGATAGGTTAGAAAAGGACAGAGCAGGCTCACAGTTGGAACAGTGCCTTGTAGGGTGCCTCTGTGATTAGGTTCTCTGTCTTTGCAGGCACATACTCTACCTAGCTGGAAGAACAGGATAGAATGGTGGGTAACCTTGGCCACCCTGTGACCTGGACCCACTAATTGCTAGCGATAAGTGCAAGAGAGGTGCTGATCCAGGAAGGCTACCTGGAAGAGGGGAGCCATGGCAACTGAATAGGTGACAAAAGTGTCAGAAGGCTATGAGTCACAGCCAGGACATCCACACAGGCACAGGGGTGGCAGAGGGCTGTGTGGGCATAGCCAGGACATCCACACAGACACAGGGGCCAGAGCTCTCAGTGGACACCCAGTCACCAGGTGCCCCACTGACCCAGGTCTGACTCCACAGTCTCATACATCAGGCCTGCAGTCATGTTCACCATTCCCAGGAGTGGAAACCACTTGCAATAGGTGGTCCAGCTACTAGAGACGCAGGAAAGAGGCCCAAGCAATGGTACAATCCCTGCTGGCTGGGGCAGGGGGCTGTGAGCACCCCCAGGAACTGAGCCAGAACCCCCCAGACCAGGGAGGACTCGGGACCTCCCTGCTGCAGCCACTGACCCCCAGATAGATCCCCAGGGCCTGTGTCTCCCTTTTCCTCACCTGAGCCTGGGGACAGGGGAAAGAATAACTCACCTAAACAGAGTTCTTTCCCTGTGTTGTGTTTTTTATTTAATTTTCCAACGAACACACTCTTTTATCATCCAAAACCGTGAAAGTAAATTAAGAAGAAATGGGTTTCTTTCAATTAGGCTCAGCGCTGCTTTGAGTAACTGCCTATAATTCTATTTAATGAAAAAATAAAATCATTATTCCACAGCTCCCCCTGCCCTGTCACAAGCCCACAGACGGGCTCCATTAGCGAGCACCGTAGATTTATTTAATTAGAAAAATATTTTGTTTTCTCTGATTTCTTTAGGAAGGAGGGGGGGCAAAAAAACTAAGAAAAAAAAAAAAACCTCCAGGCACAAAATTAATCAAATCTGTTACCTGGTAGTTAATGGCTGCTACGCACAGGCATCTCTCAATCCGACTTGGATTCCCACCCGAATTTGGATTGCACTCCAACCACGGGCTGACCTACCCACACCTCCCTGCCTGTTTGGCAAACTCTGATGCCAAGGCCCTTGCTGCCAGAGCAGGAGACCCCAGGCAGGGACCCAGGGAGAGCAGCCAGAGTCTCTTGTTGCCACCAAACATTAGTACTTTTGTGCTCCACATGCAGAACCAGAGCTGTGGTCAAGTCTGTGCCAGCTGTGGTCAAGTCTGTGCTAGCTGTGGTCAGGTCTGTGCTAGTTGTGATCAGGCCTATGCTAGCTAGGCAGAGCCTTTGTAATGGCAGTAGCTGCCAATCCTAGAGACCCTCTCCCAAGCTGGCAACCTCAGGTGACCCCAGGGTCCTAAGCCAAAGAGCCCAGAGGTGTGTGGGAGGGACAAGCAGCTGTGCTGAAGGCCTTGTGCCTTCCCCAGGACACCAATATGAGGAGAAGAGACCAGAGTCAGACATACGGCCTGATGCCTTCATGCCCATGTGACCTTGATGTGCCTAACTGCCCTGCAGGAACATAACCCTGACCCTGATGGGAACCCTGAGGACAGTAACTAGGGTGCACCTGTGGGCTTTGCCTCCCTGAGATCTTTCGGGGACTCCGAGTGCTGGCTTTGAGCTCTCGCAGAGGCCGCCACACAGCACCCACAGGACAGCCCGTCCTCAGCTGAGATGCCTTGTCACATGCAGGCATGACCCTGTCTGAGTCCCTCATCACACTGAAGGACAGGGAGAGCAGGAAATAGCCATAGCCAGGCCCGGAGGACTGGAGGACTCCTGGGCCAGGCTGTAGGCCGCAGTTCCATAGGGAGGGTTTCACCTAGGACAGCCGAGATGCTCAGAAAATGGTTGCTGAATGAATGTCCTAAGGAACTGGTAAAGCTGCAGCATGCCTGACTCTAGAGCTTCCTTGTTCCTTCCTCCACCCTTTCCCCTTCCATCCCTCCCTTGCCCCCCTTTCTCCTTCCTTCCTCTCCCCCCTCCTTGCTTCCTCCATCCTCCCTTCCCAGCTCTGCAGGAATTTCCAGGAGCACAGCCTATGGTTCAGAACCAACTCCTCAGAGGGGACTCCTGAGGGAGGATTCCAGAGAGAGGACTCCTGGGGGGAGGACTCCAGAGAGAGGACTCCTGAGGGAGGACTCCAGAGAGAGAGGACTCCTGAGGGATGACTCCAGAGAGAGGACTCCTGGGGGAGGACTCCAGAGAGAGGACTCCTGAGGAAGGACTCCAGAGAGAGGACTCCTGAGGGAGGACTCCAGAGAGAGGACTCCTGAGGGAGGACTCCAGAGAGAGAGGACTCCTGAGGGATGACTCCAGAGAGAGGACTCCTGGGGGAGGACTCCAGAGAGAGGACTCCTGAGGAAGGACTCCAGAGAGAGGACTCCTGGGGGAGGACTCCAGAGAGAGGACTCCTGAGGGAGGACTCCAGAGAGAGGACTCCTGAGAGTCACTTCGGATTTCCTGGCAGAAAAGGAACATCTGTGAGCCAATTCCCTGCAGATGGAGCTGCTGCGAATGAGACAGCTACCCATTGAAATTTGAATCAGGTCAGCAAGGATTCATTTGCTAGCACACGTATGTCCCAAATGCTTCTCGGGGAGTGATGGGATAGCTGGCCCAGCACACTTGTCTCTTCCAGTGGCTGAGATGCGGAGTACTGAGAGCCCCCCAGACACCCCTTCCTCCCCAAGCCAGGACTTCCCTGGGAACAGAGCCACACCCCTCCAGTTGATCTCAGTCACCAGAAGCCACCTTTTTAAAAAGGAAAGAAGATTTAACATGCAATAGAATTTGATCATATCCTTTCTGCTCTCCCAACTTCTCCTACACCTTCCCCACTTCCCTTTCCACTCAGTCTCTCTCTGTCCATCTCCCCATCTCTGTTTCTCTATCTCTGTCTCACTCAAAAACTAAATAAAACAGGAATCAAAACAAACAAATGAAGCAACAACAACTCTCATACACACACACACACACATGCAAAGAAAAAGCTGGAATTTGTTTTTGTGTTGGCCCAGGCATAGTGCCTGCTCTGACGTGTTTAGTATAGCCAGTGACTGAGTTGCCTTTCCCAATGGCAACTGCAAATAGGTTCTTGGTTAGGGGTGGGACTTTGTGCTGTTTGTTGTCTGGTCTGAGCTTTGTGCAGGTCTTGTGCAAGCTGCCGTGGTCTCTGTGAAGATAGTTTCCTTGGTGTCAAACACCACCTCTGGCTCTTACCATCTGAAGAGATCCTGAGTCTAGAGGACCATCTTATGCTGCTGAGTGCCACCTCTACTGCAAGCAACCTCCAACTCCAGTCTGGGTACGTCTTGCTGCGTTGTTGGCTAAGGGGGTCCTATGGACTCTCCAAAGCACCACTGACTATTGCCCAAGGCTATTGGTTACCCTCCACAACTTGTAGGCAAGGCTCTCTTGCTGAAGCTACAACTCACTTATGCCATTGATCATGGAGAAAGAGAGCCAGCACCTAAACAGATGTTTCACCCTGCTGACTGGAATTAGAGGTGCTTTAAGGTATTCTGTGGATATGCTGTGTGCTTTCCTACCAGAGTAGGAAATTAGCCATCAACATCTCCGAGTTACATACTCTGAGACCCACAGCAGCAACCTGCCTATATGTTATTCTGGAGCAAGCTTAGCACAAATATTAAGGGAGTGATAAACCCTTTCTGATCAGATTTTAGGTCCACTCTGTGAAATGGAACCCATTCACAGTGACAAGAAGTCACCTTCAACAACCGTTTCCCTTCAGCCCTACTACGGGAACTAAGTCAGGGTAGTTACAATTTTCTCTCCCAGTCAGAATCCCCGGGGCCTGCAGTCCAGCCACCCCTGACACATTGGATGGGTCTCCTGATGGCTCTGTCATGTTGAGTGGGGCTCATGATAGCTCCTGGTGAGACTAGACCCAGAGGCAAGCCATCTGGACAACACATCAGACTCAGCCCTGTTGACAATGATGATATGACATGGGGGGGGCTGGCACTCCAGGGACACTCCAGTCTTCAAGTTGGGACAGCATGAGGCGGCTCAGAGCCAGGCACCTTCCCACCAGTGCCGAGCATTGCCCAGTGCTGGGGTGGGTACCACAAACTTCTCTAGTGCAGATACAGCCTCTCCTCATTAGCCCACACTTCAGCCAGGGCTCCTGTCTAGACGGGGACCAAACTGGCCCATCTCACCCACTCTCTGTTTCTCAAGTTTTCTGGCAGGAACTCAAGAGATACAGGTAAGTCTCAATCTTTGCTCGTTTCCCACAGTTCCGCAAGGAAAAAGAATCTGGCTGGATCTTCTAGCCCAGGTGGGTTAGAAGCAAGGGCAGGCTTCTGTGGTGCCCACCAGGCTTTAGGGAATCCCACGGTGCGAGAATAGGTTACATAGGGAGGGAGGGAGCTCTTGCCCAGTCTGTTCCCAGAGTGTAAGTAAGTTCTCTCTGTACACAGCTCGGTCCAGTGAGCATCTACACTGGCCTTTGAGCCCCTGCTGTAATCCACAAACAACTCAAGAAGGTAGCAGCTATGATGGTAGCAGTCCCAGGCTACGTTGGCTCCTTTCCATAGAATAGTCAGCTTTTATAAAAGTTTACAGTTCATAAGCTGCTTGTCAACACAGACAAGACAATGTCTTTACAAGGACCACAAAAAGCCAATACAGGAAAACTTGCCCCAGACCATGGGAAGCCCATAGGGTCCTGAGCAAAAGTTCCATGGTTCTTAGCCCTTTAAGGCAGGAAACTCTGGAAGGGACCTTTCCACAGACCACCGAGGCAAAGGCCCCACACCCAGCTGGCCTCTCACAGGCTTTAGAGAAACCCTGTTTGCATCAAGGTCTCCCACAGAAAGTATGTTGATCCTGAACTGCCCACCCTCAGCACCTCAGAATATGACTAAACTCAGAGAGGGGGTCTTGAAAGAGTTTATTGAGGAAAAATAAGGTCATTGGGCAACCCTACTGATGGGTGTCCTTTGAGAAGAGAGAGGGCAATGTATACACAGCGTGGAACGCTGTGTGAGAACACAGGGTGAAGACTCCACCACAAGGCAGGACAGGCCTTGGGAAGAACCAGCAGGCCAACACCTTGATCTTGGACCTCACCCCAGATTGTGAGGGCACAGCCCTGTCTGCTCCCATGTCCCCAAACTAACATGTTGGGCACTTATGTCCTATGTCTGCTGAAGCCTACAGAGAACAGAGGACGCTCTGAGCAGAGCCTACCCCGCATGAGCAGATGCCTGACTCTGGCCTCACCACCATTCCTTCTGTGTGAACCTGAGCCACCGCCAGACGCGGTTTCCTCGAGACTCAACAGCCTCTTCCTTTAGTGGGGAATCCTATGACTTTGTATCTTACAGCTGACTGGGGTTCCAGGCTCCTCTCTGGCACTCAGCTTTTCCTCCAGTACTCGCATCTGGCCCTGAGTGGCAAGCTTGGTATATAGCCCAGCAGAACTCAGCCCCTAAGATCCCTGATCTAAATCAGATAGCAGCTGGTTCTTGCTTCCAGAACCTGAGGTAACATCCTCATCCCTGGCCCTGTTTCTCTCCCCTGCTCCCTGAAATGCTCTTTGGCAGAATAACTCTCAGGACACATCAGAGCATCTAGACATAAAAGGTAGAAAAACACTGACTGTGTGCACATGCAGATAGTTGCACCAGGCAGCCCAATACGACACTGGCCCACCAAGTGGCCCCAGTGCATTTGCTGCACCTTGTCTTGCTTCCTATTGCTGTGATAAATACCATAACCAAAAGCAACTTGAGATGGAGGGATTTATTTCATCTTACAGGTTATAGTCTATCAAAGAGGGACGTTAAGCCAAGAACCTAGAAGCAGGGACCACGGTGGGACAGTGCTGACTAGCTTACTCCTGGCTTCTGCTCCGCTAGCTTTCTTATACAGGTCAGGACTACCTGTCAAGGGATAGAACCGCCCACAGTGGGCCTTCCTACATTAATTAGCAATCAAGACAAAGATGCCCTACAGACATGCCCATAAGCCAATCTGAAGTAAGCAACTCCTCAATTGAAGTTTTCTCTTCTCTGTGACACTTTGGGTCAACTCAACTATAAAAACTAACCAGTATATCAGTATTTATGCATTAAAAATTTCCACCAAGACAAAAGGGCAAAAGAACCTAGATGTGTTGAGGAAGGGAACTCAGTCTCCACTGCACAGACAGACTGTAAGCTCCCACAGGCCCCCTGTTCTGCTCTGAAATGTCCTAATCACCCTGATCAGCTTTGCCTGTGTGTGGTCAGTGGGATAATGGTGCCCACGACACCCATGTCCAGATCCCAGAACAGAGAACATGTGGCCAGCTTGCTAGCTCATGGGACTCCCCAGAGGTGGAACCCATAGGCTTTGAGACGAGGAGCAAATATGAGGAGACTCACGAGCTGGCAATCTGCGAATGCTGGAGACCAGGAGAGCCTCAGGTGTCACTCGGATCTGAAACTCAGCTGGCTCAGGACTTGTAAAGGGCCCATTTTTGAGCTTACATCTGAAGGCACAGTGGATGCCACATCATTTGGGGTAGTAACCCCTTTAGTTCTTTTAAGACCATCAATTGACTATTGATGACCCAACACATTGTAAGCAGCCAGTCCCCAGATTCAAATGTTTATTTCGTGTCTCAGACACACTCGAAGGACCTTCCTACAAATGCCTGGCACCCCTGGCCAAACACAAAATTAACATTGCAGATGGGACTAAGCAAACAGCCTTGCCATGAGAAATGTCCTGGATTATCTGGATGGGGCAGAGCCACCACAAGAGCCTACCAGAGGGAGGTAGGAGGATCAAAATTGACAAGCTGGGTCTGATGGTCAGGTCTGTTGTCCAAGCACTCAGGAGGCTGAGGCAGGAGGATCATGAATTCCAGGGAAGTTCTACACAGTGAGAACCTGTCTCTTAAAACAATAAATGTATGGCTAGAAAGATGACTCAGCGGGTAAAAGCATTTGCTCTTGCTGAGAACCTGAGTTCAATCCCCGGCTCACAGCCACATTTGTAACTCCAGTTCCAAGAGACCTAACACCTTCTTCTGACCTCTATGGGCACCAGGGACACATTCGATGCTCAGACACACGCACAGGCAAAACACTCATCATGCATGTAAAATAAAAATTAACAAATAAGCTTAAAGAGAAGGGGAGGGGAGCAAGAGGGAGAGGGAGAGAGGAGAGAAGCAAAGGAGGCCCTGTGCAGATGGAGCAAGAATTGAAGATTGGAAGACACTGGCCTGACTGCTGGGGTAGAAGATGTGGGTGACCTCTGAACATTGGAAGGGGCAAAAAAAAAATTATTTCTCTGCTAGAATCCTCAGAAGGGATGTGTCCTGCTCACACCTCCATTTCAGGACCCCAATCTCCAGAGTGTGAGATAATAAATTGGTCCTGCTTTCAAGCAACATTATCTGGCGTTCATCACACCTGCTTAGCTCTTCCTTCAGGGCTGACGCTTGTTTGTTTGTTTGTTTGTTTGTTTGTTTGTTTGTTTGTTTTTCTGAGTACAGGCACTATAAACAGAGCTGAGTAGCTGGTTCTGTTCATGCCCAGAGCCTAGGGGTGTCTGTGGCATGTCCTTTTCTTGGATCCCCAACAGCAAAGCACCAGGTCTGAACACTACTGCTGGATTAGCCTTGGTGACTGTCACACCGTCCCAGCCTTGTCCCAGCAGCTGAGAGGAAGGTGGGCTGGTTATTCTGCACATATCAAGTGTGCTTGACAGTTTTGAAGAACCGCTTGCTTCAACCTTGGCCTGGACACTGGAGGGGATTGTCTTGCTTTCCCTAGAGCCACAGGACAACCCTTGCTCTGACCCACCCTTCATGCAATCATCTCCTCAGTGCTCACCGCCTCTCCTGCAGGAAAGACACTGGGGACCCCCAGACTCCTCAAGGAACCATCCAGAAACCTGACCTCCAACCCCAAACATCAGTCATACTCACATTCCACACAGGCTCTTCTGCCCTGGGAACCGGGCAGGCTCCGCCTTCTCATGACAGATGAGCTTCCATGCTTTTGGTCCCTGCTGAGTACCCCAGCCAGAAGTAGGTATCCACACCAGGTCATGGGGGTCATGGTGGGCGAGACCAGCACCCTCTATCCAAGCCTGTTTCCAGCTTGTTCTTCTGCCTGAATAGGGACAATAAGGGGGAGTTTTCTACCAAAACACAACCACCTTGGAACTCTATCCTGACGGTGACAAATGTCAGGAACGGCTGCAGGACAGAAGTGGCCACCTTGGTCCGCAGAGCACCCTCTGAGTAGCAGACTAAGCAGTCCCAAGTGAGCCTTTGCCCTACCTACCTATCTTGCCTCCCTCTGCCCCGCTGTGCGCTCTGTCCTGACCCAGACCAAGCCCCATACAACCATTTGTGGGCACTGCAGAGCAGGCCTGGTCCAGAGGAACCATTGGGCCCACCACATCCCTTCCACTCTGTCTGTGGTGATCCTGTAAGTCCAAGCCCAGGATCACCTGAGCCTAAGAGGGTGAAGTTTTGTGGTGTGGGAGCCCCTCCCTGCTCTTCTGCTGACCTTGGGATGGAGAGACCCCCCCGCTTATAGTGCGAAGGGCAGCCCAGGATATGGAGTGTGGCTGCCCTCTGCTGGCATCTCTGAGCAATGACCACAAAGGACTCCCGCCAGCAAAGCAAATCCCTCCAAGTGACCCTAACCAACCACTCCCTGAGTAGGACAGTTAGACACTAGGCACCGCCTCCCCACAGCCTCGAGGCATGTATAAGGATTTATTTTGTCTGAAAGTAGACAGATGCAGGCAAAAGACCACTGTCTACATGGAGACTGCTTCATACCAAGTGCTACATGGGTTAGCACTCCCTCTCCCCAATGCTAATGATCACCCCCAGACAGAAAGGGCCATGGGAGTAGAAAGATCAACAATTTTGCCTTGTCTAGATAGAAAAACTGAGAAAAAGAGACCTCAAGCCACTGTTGCTGGCCCACCCCAATTAGAGCACCCATAAGGTACAGCCTGAAGCCTCCTTCAGCCAGAGAACCTCATGGAGAGACAGAAGACAAACCCCAGGGAGAGTAGAGATTGAACACTGCCCTTTATCCCAGTGGGTCAAGAACAGGACAGGTAGGTGTGTGACCTGGGCAGGAGTACTCTGTCCCCTCCCCTGAGGCACCATTAAACATTCACTGACAAGACCCTGTGCTGTGCTCAAGGCCTGGATCCCCCAATTCCCAGAAGCTCCCAAACCCGTAGTCTCTAACGCATCAGATCTCTAGAAGCCTTAGGAGACCAGAAGGCCCAGCCAGGCCCTCTGGAGCCTAAGTCCCACGTGGTTAGACACAGTCTCACTATTCTCCAGACAGAGGCCGAAGCTCAGAAAGTCTCAGCCTCAGCCTTCAGTCTAGCCAGGGACAGAAGCCAGCTTACAGGGAGGTACCCACCACCACCTCCCCCAATACTTCAGTGCTTGGGGTCCACGAGGTCCTGCCTTGCTCCTTGCGCCTTGTTCCAACTTCCTATAAAGTGAGACAACCAGTCCTCTCTAAGCCTGAGCAACACAGGAACTTCCTGCTGCTCCCCACTACCCTTTGTTTTTGTTTCTTAGGGAAAGGAGACATACAAGTATCCACAGAGGCCAGAAGAGGGCATCAGATGCCCTGGAGTTGGAGTTTCAGAGAGTTGTGAGGCACCTATGAGTCTCTGAGCCTTTGTGCTTAGGGACTGAGTCATCTCTGTCACACTGTTCTTTCACTTTCTTTTCTTTTCCTTGTTTTTGTTTTTGTTTTTCCAGACAGGGTTTCTCTGTGTAGCCCTGGCTGTTCTGGAACTCACTCTGTAGACCAAGCTATTCTCAAACTCAGAGACTGGCCTGTCTCTGCCTCCCCAGTGCTGGGGTTAAAGGTGAACACCATCACAGTAGCCTGTGTACCATCACCTGACTCTTCTACAATTTCAAAGTTGCCACCATTATTTTTTTTTCAGGTGTGGGGCCGGGGAGTTCCTTTAAATACTTCAGATATTTATGAATACAATGTATTCCTTCTAGATGATTTCTGTTACCTCAATAAACAAACCTTTCCAAATGCTGATGGCCTCAATGACCAAGAAAACCTTCAAGTTCCCTTAAAATGGCAACACTTTTCACAGCCCTAGGAAAGCTGCCCTATGCTGCTCCACTGAAAATTTAACTATTCTTTAGCTAATATGTTAGTAAATAACTGAACAACAGTCATGGGTTGATCTCCTGGACAGTGCGGCAGCCAGCGCCTTTTCAGCATCCTGGATATTCACAATGCCAAATACAGAGATTATATCTGAACAGCCAAACTGGAACCAACAGCTCTGCCTCAGTGTGCCAATTCTGGGCTCCAGTCCCATTCTCCAAGGGGACAGGGACAGTTACTCCCCAGGGTAATGGGTTGTGGGTCCACGTGACCTTTCTCATGATCTGAGGTTTTTTATAACCACAAGACTCTCAAACCATAAAAAGACCTCTGAGTCCAAGCTGGGGGACACTATCACCCTCGTGCGGAGGCTGGCCTTGTTTCCTGGCTTCAAACTGAGCTCAGTAAAGACAAGAGGATTCAACAGAGCCTAGAAGGGCTCAGATATCCACCCATCAGGGAATGCCATCCAGAAGAAAAGCTGGTATCTTCAGTTACTAAAGATCTTGTGACGGCAGCAGAAGCTAGCGGAGACTTCTTCTGACACTGCACAGACAATCAGACACTCAAAAGTCTGCTCTTCCTGGTTTCAGATACTGCCCTGAGCTGGGTCTGACCTGGAAACCCCTCCAGGAGGCCAGGGTCACAGGCCAGAGTGAACAGCTTTGAGGACAAGCTGCATCCAAGATACCTGGCCCCAGAGTCCAGCCTCCTGCCTATCACTAAGAGCCCTGTTGTGTCATACAGCATGCACTAGCCAGGTCAAAGGGAACAGTCAGGAGCCAGCTCAGACCTAGTTCCTGAGGAAGTCATGACTCTCTGGAGGTAGTGCTCAGAGGACAAGGATCACCCTGCCCTGTAGAACTTCTCCTAGTGCTGAGCAAAGGTGGCCACAGGCTAAAAGCTCCAGTGGGCAAATCTGCTGACCCTCCCCTGGATCCAGACCTACAGCGACAACCTCCTTAAGCAGCAACTGGTTGAGGAGTCAGGGGCAGATCCCAAGCATGTCATTCACACCCTGCCACACCTGTGGTTCATCGTGAGCTATGCACCCAGACGCTCATCCATCCCAGCCATTGTCCTTACCACAAGAAAGCTGCCAGGCTGAACAGGGAGTAGGGACATCACAGGGAGATCAAAGACGGGGGCCTTAAAGGGGGTTGGAGGAGCAAAAGCAATAGCAGACCCACGGGGGTCAGAGGGAAGTTCAGCTGAGCCTGGATGGTCAATTTCTGCTGCACAGGCACATGTCCCCACCTTGAGGGGCCCACCAGCCTTCCCATCTCAGGGAGGGGTAAGGGAGGATTGGCTAACCGCCAACTGGGGCACAGCAAGGACAAGGCTTCAGATTGCCTGAAAGGTACAGGGACAGTGCTAAGTGGGCTTCTTAAGAAGGTCACCTCAGGCTGGAGAGATGGCTCAGTGGTTAAGAGCACCGACTGTTCTTCCAGAGGTCCTGAGTTCAATTCCCAGTAACCACATGGTGGCTCACAACCATATATAATGGGTTCTGATGCTCTCTTCTGGTGTGTCTGAAGACAGCAACAGTGTACTTGCATATATTAAATAAATAAATAAATAAATAAATAAATAAATAAATCTTTAAAAAAAATAAGAAGAGCAAGGTTCTGTGTTTCTTGATGAGGAACGGGAAAGCCAGGATGAGGTATCAGAAAAGGAGTTGGGTGTTGCAGGAGTCCAGTGCTGAACCACTGCAAGAAAGGAGGAGGTGTAGGCTGAGCCCCCACCGCATAGGTGACCTGCTACCTTTTGTGGGTTCCATACATGTCTCTATGACAGCCTGGAGCATCAACACCAGACTCCTTGGAGAGTATCACTCAATTATATAGATTCAGGGTCCCAGACACACACTCACTGATATGAGAATCCACTTTCAGGACCTTTCTGACAAGGCTTAAGACACAAGAAACAAATTCCAGCCTGGACTTCCAACCAACCTTGCTACATGTGACTTCCCAGGAGGCTGCAGCCTCCTTAAGGCACAGAGCAGGCGGCTTTGCTCTTGAAGGTCCCCTTTCTTCTTTGGCTCTGTGTCCTCACCCTTAACAAGGGGTGCTTTCCCCAACCTGTATCCCACGGGAATACAACACCAGCTGGAGCTCACCCAAAGCCTGACTACTCTCTAGTCCTGATACACTACTACAGGCAATAACAGCTGCCTATAGACGGCAGCTTGTCCAAGATGGGTCTGCATGACTGTCCCTGGGTCTCAACAAAACAGGAAGGCCTATAAAACAGATTGCAGCTCCCAGGCAAAGTATAGCTATGAGGTTAAAGGTGGGCTAAGCCATGAGCTTGGGTTTCTGCTGGCTCCATTACTGAGAAGGGCTTGGTCATGCACCACAATGAGCTCACAGTTCCCTAAGGATCACCCGCTCCCATTTGGATACACTGTAGCTGTTCTCAGACACACCACAAGAGGGCATCAGATCCCATTACAGATGGTTGTCAGTCACCACGAGGTTGCAGGGAATTGAACTCAGGACCTCTGGAAGAGCAGTCAGTGCTATTAACTACTGAGCCATCTCTCCAGCCCCCTCTGCTCCCATTCGGATGGTACCTATTGTGCTATACCCAACCTCGCCTACACTAAGACATTAGCAGAGATCTGCACCAGCATCACCTACCCTAACCACAGCGAGGAGCCACACCATGGCCCAGGAGCCCTGCTGCAGTGTGCCCCTTGACCTTTCTGAGTTCTCTGACCCCCATGCTCACCTCCCAGAGTCCCTATGACCTAGTCTTTTCTCTCATGTCCCAACAGTCTTGCAGGCCCAGGACCAAAGCACACCCTCAACCTCTCATCTCACCCTCCTTGCCCACTGCCTCTGACTCACTCCTGCAGAGGCCCCAGAGTTCCCCATCCATTTGAGACTGCCCTCTTGATCCTCCAGCAGGAACCTGGTTTTGTTTTTTGGTTTTTGGGTTTTTTTGGTTTTTGGGGTTTTTTTCGAGACAGGGTTTCTCTGTATAGCCCTGACTGTCCTGGAACTCACTCTGTAGACCAGGCTGGCCTCGAACTCAGAAATCCGCCTGCCTCTGCCTCCCAAGTGCTGGGATTAAAGGTGTGCGCCACCACCACCACCCGGCAGGAACCTGTTCTTGCAGGGCCTAAACATCCTTAAGACTCAGGAGTTGTGATGTGTTGGCCCTGATTAGCAACCCCCCAAAAAATGAGTGACAGGCAAGAACTAAGAAGCACAGGACAGCTTGAGAGTTTCCCACTGCGTTGGACGTCCCAAGCATACAACTGCAGTAAGGTATCAGTGAGGCAGCTTCTGCCCAGGGATCCTGGGAGCCTCTTCACTTCTTAGGGGTTCTTCCCTTTGCTCTAGGACCTTGATTTCTTCCTAGGAAATCAGAAGGCTGGACATCATCCCCACTGCAGCTCTGCGCCCCAAACCCCTGGGATCCTAGCCTAGTTTTCATCAGGAAACACCATATAGCTTGTAGAGAAGTTCATAGAAATTTCATCCTAAGCCCCCAAACCTCTGTTTTTCTGCATGTTTCCAAAGCAGGCAGCCAACAGCGAGCCAGCCACCGCCCTTCCTAACAAGACCACTATGACCAGCTTCCCAAAACTCACCTCCACCTGCATCTCATGCAAGCCAGCCAGATGGCAGCCTGATTACTTGAGACCATCTATCCAGGGTTGTCACCTTCTCACTGCCACCAGCACCCAAGACTCTCAGACCTCCCTCCTGAGGTCAGAAACACAAACACCCAACAAGAGGAAACTTGGGAACCACTTCCTGTCCAGAAGCAGCCTCAGGAAGTGTGATGGACCAGGGGTTGGGGTTGGGAATAGGGCAGGTACCAGAGCAGTGGCCTATGCCAGGCCCCTCTTGGTGCCTACAAAAGAAGAAATGGTTGTTCCCTGACCCAAGATCCCTCAGGCCAAGGGATGGTGGCTTTCCTACAGGTGTGGGCACAGCCCTTCAATAGCCACAAGAGCAAAGGAGGTGAGATAATCTTTCCACTAATCAGGTGACACCGATGTGAGACCCTAGGATCTGTTTGGAACTGGGGGGAGGGGAGCATGTTAGGAGGGGCTTCATGGCCATGTGATCAGACAGGGGAGGGTACCTTGTCATAGACACAAAGCTCAGCCCCAGAGTGTGTCAGCTCCCTCACTCAAGTGCTGTCTGATGGCTTCTGCTCCGTGGCAATGAAAGAAAAGCTTTTACAGAGACCACAAGGTTCAAAAAACATGAACATCATAAGAGAAGCCTTCCAGGAAATATCTGCCAACCCCTCTTAGGAGAATGCAGTGCAGGATAGTACTGGAGTATCAGTTTCACCATTTGTTGGACCTACTGTGTACCAAGGAGGGCATCAGAAAGATTCAAAACAGACAAAACTGTGGGAACAGGCAAGGGCCTGAGAAAAGACAAGTCAGGCCAGAATGATGGGGATCTAGGGCGGTAGTCAGGCTAATTTTCTAAAGAGGGGGCACCAAGAAGTTCCAGCTGAGTAAAACATCTGCTGGGATCAGGGATACTTTGTAACTTTGCAAAGTACAAGAGTTAGTGTAGCGGTCTGAGGGCAGGAGCTGGTTCTGGGTCTACCTTGCACTTCACAGAGCTGTTGTACAGGTCAAGGCTGGTACAAGACTCCATAGCTGCTTCTGGTGGCAAACACAGCCTGCTAAGCTTAGGATTCCCATGGGGGAGGGGGGAAGGAGAGAGGGAGGGAGGGAGGGAGAGAGAGAGAGAGAGAGAGAGAGAGAGAGAGAGAGAGAGAGAGAGAGAGAGAGAGATCTTAGACCTTGTGATGATAGACATTAGACAGGTCCAGTGTGACCAAGCCTCAACTGATACTGCCTCTAACCAGCTTAATTGTTTTAGCAAACTCCTGCTAGTCAGGGTAAAGAGGCACCAGTCAGTCACCTCTGCTGTCAGGAGCAAGAGCCCTATGGACCCTGGACAACTCTAGGGACCATCCTGTTTTCCACCATCAAGAACCTAAGTCATCCTTGTAACAGGCTGGAGCCTCCCTCCCTCTAGCTGTGGCACCAGCCTTCAGTGCAGGCTCCCTTGCTGTTTTGACAGGACCAGGATCATCTCCTTACCAGTTGCCCATTGCCCTTGTCCTCTCTGGCTGATCTGGACACTTCCGGTCCACACTGAGCCCACAGCCAACCTACTCCCTGTCGTCCAGACTACCAAGACCATGGCAGAGAGGGCACCCTATACACCCCGGCATGCACACCCCAGCAGGGGGTGCAGCTCTGCCCAGCATCATTAATCTCATGCTGACTCTTGTGTCAAAGTGCATGTGATTTCTTGTAAAAATGATCCGGCTGCTAATTAGGCTGTTTATAACTTGTTTCCCTGGTCGCTGATGATAATTAACATGCAAATGAGCTTGGGGAGGGGAGGCTCTGAGCCCCCGTTCATTACCACGTTAATTACTGTTTGCATACTTAAGTATCTCAGACACAAATGGCAGCAGTTAGCAGAATGGCCAAGATGATCATTATACCCACGGCATTTTGAAAAGTCATTTCACTCTGTTATTTTTCTGTGTGATTAATGGTTCCTGGTGGCCTGGTTGATAAACTTCGTTAGTTCTAGCCAATCTAGGCTGTGTACACAGACTGCAGAGCGGCTCCCATCAATCTCTCCTTGTGAGCTCCCCAACTGTGTAGATGACAAAGTTTCTGGGGAAAAAGGAAGCAAAGGAGAAAGTTGGGCAGTTCTTGGGGCCAGAGTACTTCTTGGTGTTAAAAGGACAGGTTCCAGAATGCACCACTCTGCCCAGCAACAGTGGGCACTGTTTGCTTACACGGTCATGTTTGAGGAGATCTGTGTGTCTTAGGGCTGAACTTAAGGATTCCAGGATGTCCCCTGCACAGTGCCACATGAAGATCTTAGCTGGAACCTGTACAATCCTGTCTCTTCCTTCCTTCCTTCCTTCCTTCCTTCCTTCCTTCCTTCCTTCCTTCCTTCCTTCCTTCCTTCCTCCTTCTCTCCCTCACTAGTCCCCTTGTTCTCCTCCATTCTAGCTGCCTGCCAGGCATCTGCTGGATGACGGTAACCCAGCCCTGACCTCCTCAATTGAGTGGTTGGAATCTTCAACTGGAATCCCAGAGTGGAAGCCAACTATATCTGAGTGAGCGCAGGGCTGATGGTGACGGTGGCAAAGAGAACCAGGGAAATTATTTCATATAAGAGGGTCTGTCTAAGTGGGGGTGACTGAGCCTGGTGGATACATAGAGGAAACCTCACTCAGTGGTGCTGGAGAAGGACCAGCTTATAGGGGACAAGGGTAGAATTTCCTGGGCATTTGTGGTAGGACCCTACAAGGAGCTGCTGTGAGTGGCCTGCATAATTCAGGTGCTGAGATGGCTGAGAAGGGCAGGGCCGATCCCTAGGTGGAGATCTGAGTGGGCTTTGTGAGCTGTGCTTCAGACATGTCACAGATGGGCTACAGGCACGCAGATGCTGAGATGGATACCATTGAACATGTGTTTTGCTTTGATGGTGATGAGGCAATGGGGGCAGGAGCAGAGGAGCTGCATGGAAGGCCTGTCTGAGGGACCCTGGATGCCGTGGCCAGGTATCTAATGCTCCAGCAGGACACTTCTGAGCCAAGCATTCCCTTTAAGGGTCTGGACCCACCACTTGACCTCATAACCCAGTTCTCATTGATAAGATGGGGTCCCTGCTGAGCAAAGCAGCCGTGGGGGGCTATAGCTTCCCCTCCATGAACACAACCCTGTCTGCAGCTGAACTGTCTGCCAGAGGAGCCTGGAATCCCCAGATGGACAACCTGTACAAATACTCAGATAGCCCCTGTATCACTTTCCCTATTCAGGAAAAGTGTTTCACCCACCTCCCAGGTACAGTCTCCTATGCCTGTAAGAGAGACAGAAGCAGCCAGAAGAAACAGGTGGGCAGGTGACTGGGAAAAGGGGGAACACCCCAATCCTACTACATTATTGATCTCAGGATGGAACAAGAGCTCTAGGGGAACAAGAGGAGCTAGCGCCCTGGCAGGTGTGGATTGGGCGTGTCTGCCAGCTGCAGGGCCTGCCAAGAGCTGAGCTTCACTGGTGCAGGGTCTAGGCTGATGAGGAGGAAGGAGAGGAGAAGAGAGGAGAAGAGAGGAGAAGAGAGGAGAGGCCTACCATTTGTGTACAATTCCTGCTGGCTGTCAACAGAGAAGGCAGGTTGAAACTCCACCAGGTAACTTCCAGACTGCCTCAGGTAAATTTTCTGAAGCCTCTACTGAGTGGGGTCACAAAGAACCCTGATGGGGGAGGGTATCCAAAGCCCTGGTGGCTAGGGATAGCTTACACAGCCTGGAAGAACATTCTGGATGCTTGGTGGTGCAGATGGCCCTGGTGGGTACGAGCAGGGACAAAGCTCATAGAATTAGCCAGTGTTGTGCCTGGCTCTCAAGGAAGTGGGGAGTGAAAAGCACCCAAGAGCCCAAGGTTGCCCTTTGAGGAATCCTGGCTGCAGTCCTGTTTTGATTCTCGATTCTCAGTGGCTCAGACACAATGAGTTCCTATGGAGGAGAAGAGAGGGAGACGGGTAGACGAGGTGCCCTGGGAAGCCCTTAGGGAGAACATGTCAGTGGTAAAGAGATACTCAGACTCCCTTGGGGATGGACAGACAAACTGGCCAACTCACCTATGAACTGAGCCGAGGCCTCTCTACCCTGTATTCAGCACCACTACCAGCTCACAGGGTCAGGAGAGCTCAGGTCCTCACCAGGAAGGGGGACCATTTTCCCAGCCCCTAGGGTTAAAGCTAGTCATTGGGGACACATCAGTATCTGAGGGGCACTTTGCAGGAAACAGTGACCACTACCCACTGCATGGGAGACACGAATGAATTCTGGAAAGATGCACCAGATCTTTCTAATGCAGCCCTCTTGGGGGGACACCGGGGATCTGGGAAGAGGATCCATCCATAAAGACCTTTCCATGGGAACAGCCACTCCCACTCTTCCTCTGGAGAGCTGAGAAAGAGCTCCCTATAGGCCCTGTGAGTACTGTCCCAGAACAGCAACTCACAGTTATCAGACCCACACCCAACAAGGTTTGATTCGGAGTTTTCTCAACGTCTGCCCTGTTCCCTGCTCATCTGAGAAGACCCTGGTCACTAGCCCAGAGAAGAGAGGAGAGGCCTACCATTTGTGTACAATTCCAGTGCTCTTTCCAATGAAGGGCATCCCAAGGGCCTGCTTAAACACTGTATGCAGAAAGCTACATTGGGAGCTACAGTGACTCTGCCCCTGTTCCCATGAGGCCAGGCACAGCCTCAGATACAAAGCTATCACCACAGAGGAGTGGTCAGATGGTCAGAACTATTCTCATGGGTTGTTTAAGGGATGTCACTATGGAGCAGGGCTGACTCCTGCTCAGACATCCTAGATCCCCAACAAAGCAGGGTGTCTAGGGTAACTCATAGGTCCTATGTAGTGAACAGGGCTGAAATTCTGGTCACCACCAACTAGATTCGAGTCAGTCACAGCAGAAATCCTTTGGACCAGAGAGACTAAAGCCTTGCGATTGGTTCCCATGTCCGGATTCTGAAACTTGGACTCCCTACTCAACTCCAGCAGTCTGGATTTGTTTACCACAGTATCAGAGGTGTAAACACAATATAGAAGACACAGCGTGGACAGGTGGGTTCCAGCACCCAGGCATGTTGCTCTCAAATGGGAGTTACAGTCACAGCCCAATCCCAACCAGAAGATGGGCCATCTGGCCAGTGCCTGCAGCCCCTCAGGCTCCCTACACCCAGGCAGGGCACAGGGGACATATCAGGGCTAATGTGATTGCCATAGTCAGTGCCCCTCTGTGCCCCAGGCCCTTGCAACAGCCCCATAGGACAGCCCACTCCATTACAGAGCTCGCCTAATTAGGGTAATTAAAATGAAAGTAATCAAAGTAACATAATAGGAAATTTCTTAATAAGCCCTCACCACTGCCGACTGCAAGTTTTGTGCCTTTGTGAATGTCAAGGAGCTGAAGCGAAGGTAGGCTGTACAGGAAAGCGGGCCTTGCTGGCTGCACCCACCTTGCTCCCTCAGACCCAGGCTCTCTATATCACAGCTCCCTCCATAGAGGGGTGTGTGCAGACTGTATCCCTGGAAGCTATCCCACCCACCCCCAGCAGCCTTGTATCCAGTCCCCAGAGCCCCCAGAGGAGCCAGTGCTCACCCATACCTGAACACTTTGGTGAGGCGAGTTGGGAGGGGCCACCCAAAGCAGATCCCTCTGCAGTCATATGAAGTTGATTACCCAGCATGCCCGGTAGGGCAGCTGACAAAGCATGGCTGATTCTCAGGCCACAGCCTCTACTTCCTCCTTCTAAAACTGAACCGTATGCCCCCTCCTCAGTCTAGACCTAGCCATCCCCATCAAAGGGCTGGCAGAGCCAGGGTAACCCCAGGAAACAGGCTGTGGGCACAGAACTAGAGCCTAGCCTACTTGCCCAGTGGGGCCAAGGACTTGGGGCAAATAAGAAGACCACAGGACCCCCAACGTGGACAGGGGCTGCAGGAAGGGGAGTGAGACCAGACGTGGTATGGGGTGAAAAATCCATCACTCTGTCCAAGGTTGAGTTGTGGGACTCAGAGACAAAGGCTGAACCTGTGGGGCAGGGGGTAGCACAAGGCATGGAACAAACAGTTCACCCAAAACCCAGGCACTGTACAATCCTGAGCCTCCCTCCTCCGAGACTTAGATTCTCTCCTCCAAGGCTGCCCCATGAAGCCCAGTTAAACCTTCCCCTTGCCCTCCCCGCTGCCTGAGCAGGTCTGGCCACTAGAGGGCATAGCTGAGCAGCCAGGCAGCTTTGGGATGTTGACACTCTCCCTGGAAACTGGCCTTGCCTGTTCTGTGTCTACTGTGCTGGGCCTCTGTCTCTAAAGGCCCAGAGCCCCTGGGGCTGACCAGCAGCTTCACCCACCACCCCCAATCCGGGACCTAATAAGGAATTTGAGTCATCAGAGCCTTTCCATGTCCAGGCCTGGCTGGTTCAGCTTGTGAGTGTGAGCAGGGTAGGCATATGTATATGTGTCTGTCACGAAGGGCTTGTTGGGGCCAAGAGTAGTTCCTGGGGTCAGAGGGCAGGGTTAGAAGACAGACTTGTTCTAGAGTCTTTCTCTGAGCTGATTATGGGTTGTTTGTGCTTCCCACCATGGACTGGTCTGGTAGTGCTCCCCACCATGGGTTGTCTGATTGTGCTCCCCACCATGGGTAGTCTGGTAGTGCTCCCCACCATGGATTGGTCTGGTAGTGCTCCCCACCATGGGTTGTCTGGCTGTGCTCCCCACCATGGGTAGTCTGGTAGTGCTCCCCAACCACGGATTGGTCTGGTAGTGCTCCCCACCATGGATTGGTCTGGTAGTGCTCCCCACCATGGGTTGTCTGATTGTGCTCCCCACCATGGGTAGTCTGGTAGTGCTCCCCACCATGGATTGGTCTGGTAGTGCTCCCCACCACGGATTGGTCTGGTAGTGCTCCCCACCACGGATTGGTCTGGTAGTGCTCCCCACCATGGGTTGTCTGGTAGTGCTCCCCACCATGGATTGGTCTGGTAGTGCTCCTCACCATGGGTAGTCTGGTAGTGCTCCCCACCACGGATTGGTCTGGTAGTGCTCCCCACCATGGGTTGTCTGATAGTGCTCCCCACCATGGATTGGTCTGGTAGTGCTCCCCACCATGGGTAGTCTGGTAGTGCTCCCCACCACGGATTGGTCTGGTAGTGCTCCCCACCGTGGGTTGTCTGGTAGTGCTCTCCACCCTGCTCCAGACCTGGCAGGCACTTCTTGACCTTAACCCTCAGCCTGCATCACCCAGGCATGAGCAGGTGAGTGGGGGTGTACTGCTGGGTTGGAGTTCTGAGACACTTTTTTCCTGGAGGTAGATGGAGCCAGGTGTCTCAGAGCCTGCCCTGGCCCCTGATCTCTTAGCATTCAGTCCAGCCCCCCAACTTGAACACCAAAACCCTCTTAGGCTGACCTGAGTAGGCAGGGTCCCATCCCACTAGACACGAGAGGAAACCAAGGCTCAAGAGAAGAGTAACTTGAAACCCAACGTGACAGGTTCTAGTGTTGCCCGCCGCTTTTGTTCCCCCTGGTAAGAACACACTCAGGGCAACCGGAATCTTCTGCGGCACAAGCTTTATTGCTTACCCCATCAGGAGCCAGTGGAGAAGAGAGCCAGAGAGAGAGAGAGAGAAGCGGAGCCCCCTCCCTTTTATGGAGGACTGTCCTCCGCCTCGGACGTGTCACTCCCTGATTGGCTGCAGCCCATCAGCCAGAGTTGTCATCACGGGAAAGGCAGAGCACATGGGGTGGGAAACTACCCCAGCGCATGTGCAGATGGTTTGTTTACTACTTAGAACACAGGTGTCAGTGCCATCTTATAATGGCGAATGTGAGGACGGCTCCTTACATCTCCCCCTTTTCTTTTATTTAAGAGCAATAGGCCACCCATAATAATGAGAGTGGAGATAGAGGTCAAATCCCCAGTGTGTAAAATAGGGGCTTTACACAAAACCTCCTCCCAGGCTCATCACCTGAAGGGGTCTTGGTCCGCTCCCGTGTCGTTTTTCCTGGGGGAAGGACACTTGGACACTCAACCTTCTTGAAAGATGACATGTCTCCCTAGAATAGGCTCATAAATGCCACAGAGCCCTTCTACTGCAGTGCTTAGCCGTGCAACTCTCTCGGGCTGCTGAAGCACACTCACTCTATCCCGTGCAATGAGACTAGCCTCGTGGGGTGCAAGAGCTGAGTGGCCAGCGACCTATTGCTTAAGCATAGATAACCATATATCAGGGGAAGCACCATGTTCTAGTGCTGCAAGCGCCTGGGAAATAACCACCATGTCTCTCCTAATTTGGGCCTTAAGCTTACAGACCAATCAGAGAAGCAACACTAATCCACAGCAAAGAACAGCTCCAAATAATTCCACCCCCACCCATTCTTTAAAGAAGGAAAATGTTGAAAAGATAGTCCTTAGGTCAGGGACAGGTCCAAGTGCGTGGGGCAAGTCTCAATTTTCAAAGGGTCTGTTCAAATTTAGCCGTCCAATTCTGTATCTCCCAACGCTGCTCTCCCTTTGTTGTTATCGCACTGGACATCACCAAGACGAGGGACATCAGTATTCCCTTGGTCAGTCTGGATTTTTCGGGTGAGTCTTTCTGGTATCCAAAATGGGTTGTCTTCATTCTGTAGAAAAACACAAACAGCTCCCCTGGATCTTATCAAAATAGGATCCGGGCCTTTCCATTTGTTATTTAAAACATCTTTCCATTTAACCATCTCTTTGGGCCTATCTGGCTCTGAACAATGACGTTCAGCCACTGTATCTTTGTTAATTGTCCAGTGGCTTCACCTGTTCGAGAGAGCACCTTCCAGGCCTTAATAGCCGTGGAGGAAATTTGGGCATAAGCTCCCCAGTGATAATTTGTTTGATCAGCGGTATAAGCTCCCTGACCCGTTAACAGGTCAAAGGTCCAATCTCTCTGCTCTGGAGTCAAAGCGGCAGCATTTGCTCGGGCCTGCGTTTGTGCAGCCTCTTGCCATAGAGCTCTCCATTCCATATATTTGCCCGCACTGGGGAGAGCGGCTTTTGCAATCATTTGCCAATCGGCAGGAGTTAATGCCTCGCCAGCAAGCCTGCCTAACTGCACCAAGGTGAAATTAGCATTGGCTCCATATTTACGAACCGATTCGGCAAGCTCTTTAATCTGTGTATAATCTACCGGAGCGTGAACATACCCACCCTCAGCTCTTTCAAAGACCGGAAATGCCTGTTGCATCTTCCTTTGTTTCTCTCTTGGAATGAACGAGTCTGCGCACTGTCTCTCTGCGCAGGGCTGATGTACTACGCAGGGTGGGGGCTTCGCATAGGGCGGAGGTGCACTATGACTTTGAACCGACTGCCCTGAGGCCGAGCAGCAAGCTGGCCTTTGCCAGCCGCTTTTGGCTTTTTTCTTGACCTATAAGCTCGCATTTCTCTCTCATAATGAGCTGCTCCCTCCTCCAAGTCTGTTTTCTCAGAAGGGCTAATTTTTTTATCTGATTCACAGCTACTAAGAACTGGCTCTTTAAACTCATCTCTTTTCTCCTCTTTCCTTCTAATCTCTCCCCAGGTATTTTTCCCTGACATTAACTTTTCTTTTTTCCTTTGTTTTTTCTCCTCTTTCCTTCTAATCTCTCCCCAGGTATTCTTCCCTGACATTAACTTTTCCTTGGGTTCAAGACCCGTGGAAAGGCCTGTATACTTATTTCGCACGCCATGCTTTCTCTTTTTTCCTGCTCTCTCTCCCCGCTTTACTTCTGATAGACTGTCTTGAATTTCATTCAGAATTCTCCACCCTGCCTTAACCACTTGTTGACATGTGAAAAGAAATAAAAGGGCTTTTAACACTAGAGAAAGTTCAAGACCAGACATACCTTGTAAAGCTGTAACGAACGCGCATCCGTTCCCCAGCTGAAGAGTTCTGAATCCACACCGGATCCTTCTCAACAGTCTGTTTTCCGGGAACACTTCATTAACCGCTCCTTCCCCGTGATGTAGTAGTCCCGGGTTTCGGCACCATTTGTTGCCCGCCGCTTTTGTTCCCCCTGGTAAGAACACACTCAGGGCAACCGGAATCTTCTGCGGCACAAGCTTTATTGCTTACCCCATCAGGAGCCAGTGGAGAAGAGAGCCAGAGAGAGAGAGAGAGAAGCGGAGCCCCCTCCCTTTTATGGAGGACTGTCCTCCGCCTCGGACGTGTCACTCCCTGATTGGCTGCAGCCCATCAGCCAGAGTTGTCATCACGGGAAAGGCAGAGCACATGGGGTGGGAAACTACCCCAGCGCATGTGCAGATGGTTTGTTTACTACTTAGAACACAGGTGTCAGTGCCATCTTATAATGGCGAATGTGAGGACGGCTCCTTACATTCTAGCAGAGCCCACGCCCAGCTATGGAGCCTGCCTGCTGAGAGAGTGCCACTAATATCTCTTCAGTGGCCAGGTCTCAGGTTCCACACACCAGGGTCTGCACAGATTCTGAGGACTCTGGAGTCAAGCTCAAGCTGAACATGACAATTCGGACACTAACTTCAATTCCCTTCCTGCAGGTACCCAGGAAGACCAAACATGGGTCAGTGGGGACTGAGACCGTGATGTCAGCTCAGGAGCTCGTGGCCTGCCTCTGCCAGGAGGGGGACAAGCACCTGGCCCTGGAGGAGCTGCCCTTAGCCACAGCCTTCTATCTGGCCGCCTTCAGCTGCCATGCGCCTTCAGCTGTGCGGCATGTACAGGCTCTTCTGGCTGAGTCGCCAGGGGCACCTGTGGTGGCCACCCTGGAGTCCTGGTGTTGTGGGGACAGTCAGATCCCTGCTATCCACTGGGATGGCATGACGGTGGTCTCCCTGACTGGGCCACTGGCCTCTGCCTTCCTCGGTGCCATTTGCCCGGATCACCCTGCCACTGTCCTGTACCTTTTGGCTGGCCTGCTGGCCCAAGGGCGTCACGTGGAAGTGGTGCAGCGCTGTAACACTCTGCTGGATGCACACTCCAAGCAGGCCCTGGAGCTTCAGCTGACACGTGCCCTGGCCTGGGTTCTGTCTGTGGACCAGACCAGAGAGGGCATAGCGGCCTATCTTCAGAACTTTGCCTCCAGCGCAGCCCGGACAGTGGCCTTCATTCGTAGCCACCAGCAGCCCTACCTTCCCAAGTTGCTTGGCTGCCTCCAGAACTACCTCTCAGGACACCCGAAAACCAGCGCCAGCCAGCAAGAGACCAACTGCCGGGGACTACTAGAGGCCCTGGACCCCAGAGGCAGCTGGATGGGTGCCATGTCACCGGAAGCTCTGCTTCGCAGAGGCCGGTTTGAGGATTGCAGGGCGGCATGCAGCCGAGACCTTCAGCCTGACTCAACGGGGAGTAGACCCCAAGGTAGGAGAGTGACTTACAAGTCACATTCTCCAAGAGCCATGGCGACAGCCGCTCCAGTCACAGCTAAAACCTGCCTATGGTGGGACCAGAGCTAGGTCTGGGACTAGGGTTGGGGCGGGGTTGGGGGCGGAGCTGGGCGGAGCTGGGGCGGAGCTGGGGACACCACAGTGAAAAGACATGGAGCCCAAAAAAAGGAGCAAACAAAGTCTTGCCTTACTAAATGCAAGGCGCAAATCTGGCTGTCAGTCAGGGAAGGCTTCCCAGCATAGGTGGCTTTTCATAGTCCACGCATAAGAAACCATATACCAATGCCCTTGGGAAGAAAGCTTGAAATGTCCTTGCCACCAAATAGTCACGGTGGTTGAAGGGAAAGAGGTGGCAGCAGGCCAGGGCCTGGAAGTGTCTGGATCTTACTCTTAAAACCACAAGAGCGTTTTCAAACTGATGTGAGCCTGCTTCTTCCGCTGTTATGTATGGACTGTGATTCGGGAGCCAGAAGGGGGCTAGACCTGCTGGGACCTAGAAGGCTGGGGGGAGACTGAGGGAGTAGGAAAGCAGAGACTGGAGGAACAGGACAGGAGCTGGAAAGGTTGGGAGGCTAAGAAACAAAGAGGAGGCTGGGAAGCTGGAGGGATGGTCCAGACCAGAGCCATCTATCAAGGGTCCTTGTACTCTCACCAGGAGACCATGGCCTTTACCTGGGAGGAAGTGTTGCAGTGTGAGAGCCCACTGAGTCATTTGTAGCAGGACTGTGGACATAGTTAACTAACGGAGGACGGCGAGTGATTTAAAGAGTTAGCCTTGAAGACTTGACTGCAGAGGGGTTGGCTGGGGCAGTAACCCTGTGCTACCTGCTTTCTCTTACAATAGCAAAACACCTAAGATAACCAAATTATAAAGAGAAGGTTCCTTTCTGTTTGCCGGGTTTTGTGGATTTCAGTCTGTGGTCAGCTGTCCAGAGGGTCTCACAGGGCACCAAGGGGCCAGTACACAAAGCTCCTTTGTTGAGTTGTGGTAAGAGAGACAAAGTATCTGTTGAGTGGCAGGGTTCCCAGGGACCTGGACACCAGCAAGGTAAAAGGAGGAATCAGCTGGAGAGAACTGGAAAGCCCCAGGTCTTGACTCTGATGCATCAGGTAGGCAAAAGTGCATTACATCATCATATAGGACAGCCAGGCAGGCCAAAGTGCATTACATCATCATATAGGACAGCCAGGCAGGCAAAACTGCATTACACCATATAGGACAGCCGGGCAGGCAAAAGTGCATTACATCATCATATAGGACAGCCAGGCAGGCAAAAGTGTATTACACCATATAGGACTGCCAGGTAGGCAAAAGTGCATTACATCATCATACAGGACAGCCGGGCAGGCCAAAGTGCATTACATCATACAGGACAGCCAGGCAGGCAAAAGTGTATTACATCATATAGGACAGCTGGACAGGGTGGTGCCCACCTTTAGGCCCAAGGCTTGGGAGGCAGAGGCAGGCATATCTCAGAGTTTGAGGCTATCCTGGTCTACAGAATGAGTGTCAGGACATACAGAGCTGCATATAGAAACCCTATCTCCCTCAAAATTAATAATAATAAATATTTTTAAAAGATACAAAGTTGGGGCTAAGTATTTTTTTTAATATACAAAAGTAGGGGCAGGAGAGATGGCTCAGCAGTTAAGAGGTCCTGAGTTCAATTTCCAGCAACCACATGGTTGCTCACAACCATCTGTAACTGGATCTGATGCATTTCTGGCATGTCTGAAAACAGTTATAGTGTACTCATATAAATAAAATAAATAAATTTATTTATTTATTTTTAAAAGACACAAGACAGGGTTGCTCTGCATAGCCCTGGCGTCCTGGAACTCACTTTGTAGACCAGGCTTGCATCAAACTCAGAAATCTGCCTGCCTCTGCCTCCCAATAAAATTAAAATTTTAAAGTTTTTCCCACATACCTGTACAAAGATGAAAGGACAATTCTCAGAGAGGAGAATGTTTTTAAAACATACAATGGCAGAAAATACAACCATATGCAAAGTATTTGTGGAATTCCCACATATCAGCAAGGCAAATGAATAAAGGAAGTGGGGGGAAAACTTTTCCCCAAAGAGAAAACACAGATAGCGAGCAAAAACTGTGGGAAATCGTCATCACCATGGTAACGCAATGGAGGCAAATTAACACAATGGAAAAGTATTTCCTTTGGACACAGCCGATTGGAAAGAAAATTAGTGAACCCCAGAAAAAAATGAAAATTAAAACGGTGAAATAGCACTTTAGAAGACCCAGGCTGTCAAAACTGCTAAGACTAACAGCAGATCTGGTCCTGGGAAAGATCAGCTAATCTGACAGGGCACCTGCCCCTCAGGCAACAACCTCCTAATTTGGACAAAATACCAAAAGCCAGTGCCTGAAAGTGTTGGATGGTCACTGCCTGAATGCATAAAACTGGGGCTATATGAGGTGAGACTGCAGGTTGGTGATTTTTCTTCTGTACAGTCATGTGTACAATTAAAGTCATGGTTTTCCTGACTTGAGAAGATGTCAGAGTGTTCGGGGCTGAATAAAATGGGAAGCTGGGAAGCAAAGTCCTGAACGGTTACAGAAGGGATGAACTCCAAAATCTAAACATAAACCTATGGCTGACTGCTGGACTGAACACAGGCAGGAGAAACAAGATGGTCTGTGTAAAGCATCAGGTGGCAGCTTCAGGAACTAAAAAGAGAATTTGCTTCTGAAGACAGAATTTGAAGTTTGAGTCTAGACAACGCTCACTTTGTAGACCAGGCTGGCCTCAAACTCAGAAATCCGCCTGCCTCTGCCTCCCAAGTGCTGGGATTAAAGGCGTGTGACACCAGTTACTAAAATAAAGTTCAGCCCTCACCTGAAGCACAGAACTAAATCCAGAGTCTTTATGAAGCATCGCTCAAATGTCTGGTGTACAATTTAAAAAGTACCAGCTGGGATATATAACTCAGTGGTTAAGTGTTTGCCTAATGTGTACACAGAGCAGGGTTTGATATCCAGCACCACCACCACCCCAAAATGGAAATTAGCTGAGAAGTAAAATAATAATGAAAAAAGTCAGTTGTAGAGAAAAGTTGTAGAGACTGGAGAAGAGCCAGCAAAATTTAAAATAAAATAGAGATTCTGTGATATGCAAAACCGAAGAAAAATGGCTACAGCCTTACTGGCTTGCAGGGCCATTAAGAAATGTATTGTGTGGCTGTATTCTTGAACAGAGACATGGGTGTGATGTTAGCAGTTGCTGGGGGCCTCTGCTGCTTCCGCGGCTGACCTTTGGTTCACAATGTTTTGTGTTCACCCTTGGCTTCTGCCACCAGGACTGGGCAGGGAACACTGGTGGTGGTGGGTTTCTCAACCAGTCTGTGCAAACCGGTTGCTTGTTGTTTCGCTGGCCTCCGGGATGTGGCAGTGTCCTCCCCACACCCATCCTCAGACCCTGGGGAGTGTCCATAACTGTAACTCTCCACTTAACAATGTGGAGGGGGCAGACACCTAGTCCACCCACTCTTCGGGCTTCCGGTAAGGACTTCAGATAACTGAAGTGCTTCCTTTCTGGACCCTCTAACTGTCTCTGTTTCCTACAGACAAGTGCTGAGTTCCAAGAAGGCAAAACAGCAAAAACGTCCAGGACTGGTGACCCTAAAAAATCAGAGTCGGAACCCCAGCTTCACAGAATGGGCTGGGTGGGGCTACATCCCTGAAAAGGAAACTAAAGCCCATCACTAAAAGTCAGGGCAGAAAGGAATATAAATAAACTTCCATTTGAGCCGAGAGGTGATGCCTACAAGAGTCACTCTGAGGGAGCAATGCTGAGTGGCACCGGGAGCTGCTGGCTGTGGTGCTGGCACAAGTCCTGTAGCATCACTCTCTGGGTGCCCATGGGCTCAGAGTCATCCTTGTGGTTCTCTGGAGCCCTGGATTCTAGCAGACTTTGGAGAGATGCCCTGAGCTGACATAGAGAGCTGTAGGAAGTCAGGCTCACACCTGTTTCTGTCCCTAGGCGAGCACCTGGCGGCCCTGCTGATCACCCGCGCGGCCGCCACCTTCTTCCAGGATGGACCAGCTGGGGACATGCTGCGGGACCTACAGGAGGCCTTCCGCGAGAGCCCCGCCGGCGCACGGAAGCAGTTCCAGGCCCTGCTGTCCGCGGAGGACCGCGAACGCCTGCAGACACAGGCGCAGGAGGCCGCGGGCCTGGGCTTTGCCCGCTTCCTGGAGGCTGTGCGAAGCCGCGAGCTGCGCCGGGATGCAGACCGCGAGCTCTTGGTTCCCGTGACGCGCGCGCTCCGCGTCCTGCTTCGCGTGGCACCTGCCCGACAGCGACCAGCGCTGGGCATCCGACTGGCCGAGTGCCTGCTGCTGGCCGGGGACGTGGCGGGGGCTCGCGCGCAGTGTGAGCGCCTCCTCCGTCCCAGGCGTCCGGGGGAGCGCGCGGGGGACCGCACCGGAGAGCACGCGCCGCTGCTAGCGCTGCGCGGCTTCTGCGCGCTGCACGCGGGGGATGCGCGGCGCGCGCGCGAGGACTTCCAGGCAGTGGTGGAGCGCGCGGCGCCGCACGCGGGAGGCTGCGTGCGCGCGCTGTGCGGCCGAGGGCTGCTACGCGTGCTGGCGGGTAGCGCCTTCCTGGGCGCGCTGGACTATGTCACCGCCTGCCGGCTGCGACCGGAGGAGGCGCTGCTGATCGCCAAGGCCTACGTGCCCTGGAACCAGCGTGGGCTGCTGCTGACCGTGCTGCGGGAGGAGGGCCGCAAGATGCTGCGGCGCTCGCCGAGCTACGCGGGGAAGGCTGCGCAGGCGCAGGAGGGGTGAGAACCTGCGCCGCGCCGGAGGTGGAGAAGCTAGCAAGGAGAGTCTGATATTTGCGCTGGGATCCGCTAGATGGCTTCCCTATGCCAAGTTCGGGATCTGGATCCAGGGCTGAGATCTCAGGATCCTGGGTCTCAGAAAGTGGTGCCCTGCGGGCGTTCTCCCCTTAAAGTTAGGAACAAGCTGGAGGTGTTGGCTCACACCTGCAATCCCAGCACTTGGAAGATTGGTGCAGGAGGACAGCCTGAGCTCCACAGTGAATTCCAGGCCTGCCTGGGCTACATACAGAGTGAGACTTTGTCTCAAAAGCACAAAATGCAAACAAACCAGAAAGTCAAAATCGAAAGGGGCAGGAGGCAGGAGAAATGGCTTAACAGTTAAGCGTGAGTGCTGATAGCCTAGTTTCCAGCAGCCTGCCTTACGTAGCTCACCTCAGCCTATAACTCCAGCTTCAGAGGAATTCCATGCCTCTGGCCTTCAAGGGCACTTGCCCTCATATACGTACATACTCACACATGCTCTCACACACAATGTTCAAAATAATTTTCTTGTTTTATTTTTTTTTAATTTTTTTTTATTTGCTGGATTGTATTTGTATCACATGTGTGCAGTGCCAGCAAAAGCCAGAAGAGGGTGTCAGCTCTTGGGAATTACAATTGTGGTCACCAAGTGGATGCTGGGAATCGAACCCCAGTCTTCTGGGAAAGTCCTTTTAACCACTGAGGCACCTCTCTGCCCTCTCCCCACCACTAGCACACACACTTTTTCCTTTTTAAATGGAAAAAACAAAATCCTTGAACATTAGTTCCCTGCCGTGTATAGTTCTGGTTGTTTCTTTTTGTGCATGTCTCAAAATACAGAGTTTTTGCTGAAGCTGTAGCTAGTCCCACCTGCAGTAGATAATGAGTTTTAAGTTTCTCTTTGTTGCTAAATGATTTTGTGACACCTTGTCTCTAGAACGCTTTGTCTTAAAGAGGGGACAGGTGTAGCTCTGGCTCAGTGGGCAGCTCCAAGGAAGGGTCTTTGATTTCAATTGCTGCCTCCCCTCCCCTTCCAGACACACGTGACACACTGCTGCCTGGTGTGTGCACCTCCAGCTGCCTATCCCTCCCCCACCACTGTCAGTCCACACCCCACACCTCCCCATGAGCTTCCTCTGCCCTGGTGTGAATTGCTGTTATGTTTCTTTGTGATGAACCCAGCAAAGCTAAACCATCGATTCTTGTGTTTACAAAAAAGGAAACTGAAGTGGAGTCTGCTGGGGTCCTCAGGCAGATTTGGTGCCTACTTCTGTGTAGTGTCTGCCCCATGGGATGGTAGGAGGAGCAGGGAGAGAGAGTGAAGGAGCAGGTTAGGAATCTGGACAGAGGTGATGTGATGGTCCCTCTGCAGCTCATTGGGAAAGGAGCTACCCAGACTATAGGCATGGATGGGAACAAGGTTCACCTGAGCCCTGACCTCAATGGAGGGGATGTAGAAAAAGGCCTGTCCCACACTGAGCCCCCCTCTTCATAGGGATGCCTATGGTGTTTACCAGCTGGCCATGCTGTTAATTGGGATGGATGCAGAGGACGAGACTTCCTGCCTCTTGGCGGCTGATGCCCTGTACCGCTTGGGCCGTCTGGATGATGCTCACAAATCCTTGCTGGTGGCTCTTTCCCAGAGGCCCCAGGCAGCCCCTGTGCTGGTGCGGCTGGCCCTACTTCAGCTGCGGAGGGGCTTCTGCTATGATGCCAACCAGGTGAGTCGACCTAGGTGGGCTGGTGCAGGGAGGAATGAACACAGCATTGCAGGGGACACTATGTATCCTGTGGCCCCAGATACATGTGGCCTTGTGGAAAAGGTAGGACCCACTTCACACCTGTATCCAGCCCTTGCCTCTCTGACCCTCAGCTTCCTCATCTGTGCCTGCTTTTGTAAATTGTCTAGGGAATTGGCTGAGGTCCCTGGGACCTGGGAGGTTCCTGCTTACACTAGTTGCTTCTGATTTGCTTTGGCTGTGGTATAATGGAAAGTGGCCAAGAACTAATGCTTCATAGACTGAGTTCTTACTCAATCCTCCCAGATAAGCTGGACTTGAACATAACTTAGCCTGGGATAGAAGTATGGGTTTCACAAGACCCCTGACTCTGCTTGCCAGCCTCTGAGAACCCTCCCCTGGAATGGGGAGTTTAGAACCTGACTTAGGTGTAGTAGGGCTTTCTGTTTTCACTGAAGTCCTGTTTCTGGGGGATTTCAGGCCTCAAAGTCTGGGCTGAAGGACCAGCCAGCCTCTTTGTTCTTCTCTGCCCTAGCTGGAATCTTGATCCCCTGGGCAGACAAGTAGGTAGAAAGATCACCCTAGAACCAACCAATCTCTTTCTAGCAGGGAAGGGAGTCTGTACCAGGCCCATGAGAAACAATGTTTCATCTCCCAGACAGAAGTCATGGAGGGAGGAGATTGTGTCTGCCTGAGGACACCTAGCTAGAGCCTGTAAGACCCTTGGCTCTTGGACTACACCTTCTGAGTTCCCGTCACATGCTGTTCTGAAGGTCCCTTGCACAGGCTTGTTGTTCGAGCCTTCCTTGGATCAGCATGTTGGAGTGGGGTCTCCACCCAGGCGACTCAGGGAAAGGAGAGTCCCACCCCACCTGGTCACTTTGCAGATTGGGCTTTTGCTCTGCCCAGCGCTTCCTTGCTCCCTTCATCCCTGTCCTTGTTGGAGGAGGCACAGTAGATGGAGACAAACACACCTTCAAAGGCTTAAGTGGCTGGGGCTGCAATTCATGGAAAACTTTCCAGGGCTCAGAATAAACTCCAGGCTTGTAGAAACAGAGCCAGGCATGGATAGGAAGAAAAGGGGGCGGGCCTGTGGAGAGGACTGCAATGACTCTGATCTCACATCCACAGCTAGTAAAGAAGGTAGCCCAGTCTGGAGACACTGCCTGCCTCCAGCACATGCTGGACATCTTCCATCATGAGGACCTGCAGCTGCTGCAAGACCACTGCCATACACGGGCATTAAGCATTCTGCGGGCTCGGCCAGGTGGGTCAGACAGCGAGGCCCACACCAGGGAAGCCATCGCCTATCTCTCTTTGGCCATCTTTGCTGCAGGTAGGAACCCCCATCAGCCTCAGAGGTCCAATCCTGTGCCAGGTGCATGGGGCACGTGGGATTTGTGAACAAGCTTGCTTCTCAATATCCTGCACCCTGGAGCCTCCAGGGTGTGGACAAGATGGGACCATTCACCAAGAGTACCTAGTATTGGAACTCCTGGCTGTCCATAAACATACCAAGGCTTCAGAAGGGCCTGGGCTAACTGAGACACTGCCCTGCTCCTGGACTGCCCTCCACTGCATGCTCCATGCTGAGGTGTAGGCCAGACCTTGGCTCCCCTGAACCTTTCACAGTAGTGACAGGTTCTGTATGGTCACACCTGCCCTCCATACATTGCCAAGCCATCCCATCTGGGTTGCAGCAGGCCTGCCCTGGGTGTGCTGGAGTGACTCAGTGTGTGAGTGCCATGGTGCACATACAAGTCCCTGGACAGTGACATGGCCAGGGCTGGGGGTAGTGTGATCATGCCGATTGAGGTGACTTGTACTGGCATCTCTCCACTGCTCCTCCTCAGAGTAAGTGGAAGAGAGCCCATGGGAGGGAAGTGGTTAGTGAACTGATTCCTGAGTTCACTGTGTGGTTCCCTGGGGGAACACCAGACAGATATACAGAAGGACTCTGGAGGAAGCATTCTGTTTGGTAGTCAAGCTGTGCCTGACCACATTTTCTTCCTTCAGAGTTCCTTCCCAGAGTTCACTAGGAACTGCAGCCCACCTTGAGCCTCATACTGTACCTACTCTGTGCTTCTACCCTGGCCTAACATGTCCTACTCAACCCCTGCCTACTCCCCCCAAAACAGAGCCATAGACTTTTCTTGAACACCCCAACCATCTGCCAGTACTCCCAGGCTTCAGCTGTCCTGGTTGGGTTTCTCTTGCCCTGTGGCCATTAACCCTGGCTACCTGGCTCTGTCTCTGTACCCAGTGGGGTGGTTGCTCCCCAGGGTGGACCTTACATCCCCATGCCCACCAAGGTTGAGCACTAGATGGGACCCAGGACAAGAGAGCCAGCCAAAGCTGTGCCTGACCACATTTTCTTCCTTCAGGGAGTGGAGCCAGTGAGTCCCTCCTTGTCCGAGCCCGCTGTTACGGGCTCCTGGGTCAGAAGAAGACAGCCATGTTTGATTTCAACGCCATACTTCGGGAGGAACCAGGAAATGTGAAAGCTCTGTGTGGACGAGCTCTCGTGCATCTGGCCCTGGACCAGCTGCAGGTGCCAGCCCATCCTCCCCACCTGGGGCTGGGCAAGCAGGAGTGAGGGAGACCATGGTGCTGCCTTCCTCCTCTCCTGAAGGAGGGTGAGCAAGATCAGGCCTTCCAGCCCTCAGGGTGTACATTGGGACTCCATGTTCTCCCACCCTCCACCCCGCTACAAGCACTTGCAGGGATCAAAAGCCACATTCCCACAGATCCACCTTTGAGTAATCCTGCCTTTCATGCTCCAATACCTCAGTGTGTGTGGATAGGTGTGCAAGCCCTGGGGGCAGCTAGTGGATCTTAAATATTTCCACAGTGAATGTGGGCGGTGGGTAGGCCATGGATAGTCGGAGCAGAGAAGGTAGAAAGCTGGATGGGACCGACTTTCTGAGTCTCCTGGGGAGGGAATGATCCATCCCACTCCGACACTCATGGGCTCTCCTTCCTTGCAGGAAGCTATGGATGACATGGTCTCTGCCCTGAAGCTTGACCCGGGCACTGTTACCCCAGAGATTCTCTCCCTGAAGACAGAAGTTCAGTTGCCCCTCACCCAGGGCCTGTACACTCGCTGCCGGGTCCTCCTGAACCAGTGTCTGAACACTGGGGTGCCCCTCAGGGAAGAGGACACCCAAGGCCTCCTTGCCATGGGGAAGGCACTGATTAGAATAAATGCTACACAGCCCAATTGGCACCTGCTTCTCACAGACATCCTTACAGGACTGGGTATGTGTAAGGGCAGGGGACATGGGTCTCTGGGCCACATTCCCAACCCTTAGTGTTTCTCCCTGTGAAGTGGAGAAGGGACTCTGAACTATGGCTTCTAACACTCCAAATCCTCCAACCCCTGTGGGGCCTGTGGAATGGCAACTCTGGATTTCTCTGTTTGTTTGTTTGTTTCGTTGGTTGATATATTTTTTTGAGACGGGGTTTCTCTGTGTGTTGTGTCCGGCTTTGGCTGTCCTGAAACTTGCTCTGTAGACCAGTCTGGCCTCAAACTTAGAAAATCACCTGTCCCTGCCTCCTGAATGCTGGGGTTAAAGGTGTGTCCTACCACTGCCTGGGTTTACCCTCTGGTTTTTCAAGTCACATCCCTCTGCTGGCAGAGGGAAGACCCCAAGAAGGATTTGTACATCCACTTGTGCCATGTGGGTCTCTGTCGCCCTTGTTTGAAGGGACGCTCTCTGAAACCTACCTTTGCCCTCCAAAGACTTCAGGGGGGTGGGCTACCTCTCAGCTCTACTATTACCTGAGCTAAGTCTGCACCCATCAACTGGACTCCACCCAAGACAGAGTAGGGGACATCAGAGTAGCTCCCTGGGGCTAGATGCCTGCCTTCCTGGGCATGCCTCCATCCCAGCCACACCTACACTCATTGAACATCTTTCCCTGGTCCCCACAGGCAAGTATCAGGAGGCCGGCACCCACTTGCAAGAAGCACTACACCTCACCCCATCATCAGAGGCTGCCCAGGCCCGGCGAGGCTTGCTCCAGCTTAAAAAAGGAGATGTGTCAGCTGCTGCCCATGGCTTGCAGTGCCTGGCAGAGAGAGATACTCAGGACCTTGGCTTCCTGTTACGCCTCCTTGACTCCCCAGAGCGGCAGAGTCTTGCGCAGGTATGTATTAGTCCACAAGCCCTATGCTGACCTTGCCCCAGCACCAGGAGCCCCAGATCCACACTCACCCCAGGCAGCCCTTCCCTTCTTGATGCTAGCTGGCTTCCACACTCACCCCAGGCAGCCCTTCCCTTCTTGATGCTAGCCGGCTTTCTTGGGTTTGGGATGAGATAGAGTAAGAAGCCCTGGACCTGGCCAAGGAAGATCTCTGGAAATACTATCCCTGTTTCTTTGCTGTGCATGCAAGCCACAGGTAACTGGGGCTGAGGAACCTCGTCCTGGTACAAGGCCCACCCCAGGACCCAGATCAGGGCATATAGGTCCTGTTGTGTTTTATAAAAAGAAAGAAAAAACCTGGATATGCTTATAGAGGCACGGTACTGGTGGGAGGTGGAAGGGGGTACCTCTGGGGGCCCATGTGGAGACATCCCTTCCTCCTGAGGTACCAGCCATATGATGGTATGAAATATATTATGAAATAGAGTTTATTTAGGGGATGGGGAGGGAAATTGAGGGAGGAGAGAGAGAGAGAGAGAGAGAGAGAGAGAGGAGAGAGGCCATGAAGATGTGGAGGGGGGAGGGGAATGGGGACAGAAGAGACAGAAGGGAAGAGAGTAAGAGAGTGAGGAGGGGGCAAACAGCTCTCTTTATACTGAGTCGGGCACACCTGTATGTTGCCAGGTGTCTTAGTTAGGGTTTTACTGCTGTGAACAAACACCCTGACCAAGGCAACTCTTTTTTTTTTTTTTAAATGTGAGTGAGTACACTGTTGCTGTCTTCAGATATGCCAGAAGAGGTCTTCTGATCCTATTACAGATGGTTGTGAGCCACCATGTGGTTGCTGGGAATTGAACTCAGGACCTCTGAAAGGCAACCTCGTAAAAGACATTTAATTGGGGCTGACTTACAGATTCAGAGGTTCAGTCCATTATCATCAAGGCGGGAACATGGCAGCATCCAGGCAGGCATGGTACAGGAGAAGCTGAGAGTTCTACATCTTCATCTGAAGGCTGCTAGCAGAATACTGGCTTCTAGGCAGCTAGGATGAGGGTCTTCAAGTCCACCACCACAGTGACACACCTACTCCAACAGGGCCACACCTTCTAATAGTGCCCTGGGCGGAGCATATACAAACCATCATACCAGGTAACTGTGGGGTGGAGCCTAGAAGGAATGCTAACAGGTCCAGGCTTTAGGCCTTGGGGTCAGAGGGAACCAAGTCAAGAGTTGACATGGGGCAAGACAAGTGTTACTCCAAATGCCTTCCTGTCAGTTGTTCGGAGTTCTGCCAGTCACGTGACATGGAAAAGGGCCTATCAGAGAGTGGCTGAAACAGGAGAGTCGGCTGAACCGTGTTGAATGCTTCCTAAAGCAAAGGACCTGCTGCCTGGGAAAGGCAAACAGGACTGTGGTACTGGCTGGAGTTGAACCGAGGGGAACGTCTAGGCTGTAGGCTATGAACTCTATAGAATAGTGTTCTGTAATATAGAGTTCTAAGGATTAAAGCCTCTAAGAAGGGAGGGCCAGGGACATGGCTTGTGAACTAAGAGAAAGGGGTAAGATAAAGTGTCTGAACATCCAGGGAAGGTGGGCAAGAGTCCACAAGCTTACGCAGGTTCAGGACCTAGGGAGTCCTGAGTGGGGCTAGGGTTGTCTTTGAGGTCCTGGTGCCAGATAGGAGTCCCAGAACTGGAGTGGGGTGGGGAAGTGAGATCCTGAAACTTCAAAAGGGTCGGGAGGGGAATCCTGATCCCAAAGCTCTAGGACTGGAGAACCCTGAGTTCCTGAGGTCCGGGAGGGGGCAGTCCTGGAGCTAAAGCAGGGAAAGGGAACTTGAGGTGGAGCGCTTGGGAGCTTCCCGAACTCCAAGAAGAGAATCAGGAAAACACTGGCGAAATCCAAAGGCCTAAGGGGGCGGGGGGGCGGGCGGGTCTTAGACACCAGGGGCTGGGTTTGGCAAGGCAGCTTTCGGTTGCCCAGCAACAGGGGCCAACCCGGAAGTGACCTTTCTGGCTTCCTGCCACGAGGCAGTCTCACTACCCCGCCTCTCCGCCCCCAGCGTGGTCCTTATGTACTGCGCCTGCGTTTGCAGAGCTGTTGTCCCTCCCCGAGCTGGGCGGAGCGGAGCTCAGAGCTTGAGAGGCTGGGTCTGTGTTTAAGCATTTTTTTTTTAAGCTTTTGAATCCCTTCTATCTGTACCCAGCAGCCACGTGGACCATGCAGCAAGGAGGGCAAGAGGCTCTTGCGAGGTCACACAGCAGGGAACAAGAAAAGCGGGTGCTCTTGTGCGAGCCTCAGAGCCTTGAGTCCTCCATGGGAGCCTTCAGTCTAGTGTTGGGAGACTGTGGTGTTTTCTCCCTTTAGGAGTGACTCTGCCCGGGATGCTCGGAGCTTTACCTGCCTCTGAAGGCTTTAAGAGTTTATGGTGGTGTATGCTGTGAGACTGGATGCAGTTAAAAGGGGGAGGGAGGGACCCAGAGGCCCGTCTCAGGTTCTGTGGAACCGTTGTAGGTTATTGAGCAGAGGAGGAATTCTGTGAGTCTAACGAATTTATGCTGAGATGAAGTTGCCTGCCTTCATAGTGGCCTAGAGAAACAGGATCAGGGAGGAGGAGATGAAAATGTTTAGCAACTTCGGGTGCAAACCTGTCTGCTCCGGAAACAACGTTGCCTTCAGGGACTATGGGGAGGTGGACATACTGGGCCAGCCCCAGCCCTCAGTCACAGGAGGAAGCCAGTCCCTTACCCCTATCCATGACCAGGCCTCCAGAGTGTGGGTGTCTTCTGCACAGGGAGGGGACCAGACACCAGCAGAGGCTGACTATGTCCAGAGACTTAACTCTGAGCTCTTTCCCTGTGTCCCCTTCACAGACAGCTGCCAAGGAAGCAAGCAACATCTTGGATTTAGGGAATCCAGGGCAGGCACTGAGCTACTGTTCTTTGGCCATCCTGGCCGGAGGCAACAATCCTTACTATCTACGTGTCCGAGTGGCCTGCTTGACCCAGCTGCAGGAGTATGACAGGGCACTCAGGGACCTGGACCGGGTGCTGCAGCACCCTGCAGAGGACAGTGACCTGCCAAGACGGTCGGAAGATTTCTGCACCCAGGGTCGCCTGCTTCTGAGCCTGGGGGATAAGGATGGAGCCGCAGGGGCCTTTACCCAGGCTTTGGCCCTGGCACCAGCCCAGGCTCAAAACAGCCTGTTGGAGCAACCAGGCCAGGCCATGACAGCCAGTGTGTTCTTGATCCATGGCCAGCGCTGTCTAGAGGAGCAGCACTTTGAGGAGGCCTGGACAGCAGTCCAGAATGGACTCCTGGTGGACCCCAGCCACAGTGGGCTAAAGAAACTGAAGCTGAGAACTCGCAAGGTGGCCACCTCTGGCTGCAGACTACACTAACCTGCTTGACTCCTCTACCAGTACCACTTCTCATCTAGGATGCGCCTGGCTCCCCAGATCCAAGAGTGGTTCTCTCCGCTGGCCACCCTTGCCTGTCCTTTGCTGTGGGATTAGAGGAGAAACTTCCTGCGTATACAGAGCAGCTGGCCTGGGTGGCTCACAGCCCCACTGCAGTGGGCAGCCTCAGTACTCTGCTTATACCTGGGACATGGGCAAGGTCAGGGTTAGCACCTCACGGCCTAGCGGGAGAGTCGCTGGCCCAAGGAGCCCTTTCTGGGGAAGGAGGCTGCTTAAAGCAGGCCTAGATTGCTCCAGATTCCTGGCTGCCTGTGTGGAACTGACCTTGCCTGGTCATCCTCCAGGGACCCAGTGCCCATGCCAGCAAGCACAGCCCAGGCAGCCCCTTCCCTCATAAGGCCGAGAGACCTCAGGCTTCCACTCAGCCTACTGTCCAAAGTGTCAGCGTGTGTTTTGGTGCATCTGAGCTGAGATAGCTTTATGTGGGCAAACTTCCCATCCAGTCTCGATCTCTGCCAGGGGGGCTCCAGCCTGTCACCTTCACTACCACCATCACCAAAGCTGTCTGTCACAGGGGCCGGGCTGGAGCACTTCATGCACTCACAATGGACAGGACTGCTTGGCATGACATGGCAAACCTCTTCCTTAGCTTCTACAGTGAAGATGAGAGTGGGGTCTGAGACTTCCCTTTGCCCCAGGCTGCCTTCTCTGCCCCTTCCTCCTGCAGTCCTTTTAGCACCGTTGAAACCCACCGTCTGACCTACACAAACCAACCCCCCCAGCTCAGATACAGGATTCCTGAGCCTGCCCATCCCCAGGTAGTGATGAAGTGACTGGATAGGATTAGCAGTCCCTTCTTATGAAAGCCTTCTCACCTGCCCTGACATCCCTCCATGGTGCGGGAGCCCTCCTCCCCACTGCTGTAATACCTGAGACCTGGCAAGCTATGCCTCCGTGTATTCCACAGGAGGGCCCAGAAAGGCTCTTCTGTGAGGCACACCCTGGTTCCTGCCACCCTTCCCCACCATAATCTCTAGGATAGTCTGGTGCATGTCTCCACCGGGTTACCCTTTCACCCACCTCATGTCCATCTCTCCACCTGGGTGTCCCTTGGCACTGCAGACACCTGTGGACATCCAGCAGCACCAAGGTCAAGCAGTTGTCACCTGGGTGTGCCCTCCACATCCTGTGCCTTTGCTGGCTTTCAGCCTAAGGTACCCTGTCATGCCTATTCCTTCCAGGATGCCTCAGCCTTGACATTCTAAACATGAAGGAACTCAGATCTGGCAGAGCTCCTCCCAGCTACCAGGGGCATCATCCAGCACCTCGTGGTCTCCCGAGGTCTTAGCTCACTTGCTCTCTCTGCCACTGATCTGGCACCTTGCTGTGGTCTGAATAGGTTCCCAAAAATCCATGCATTGAGACCCCACTACTGATGGGATGTTGCCAGAATGTGGGTCTTGTGGGTGGGGAGGAGTTAGGTTGTGATGATGGAGCCCTAAAGATTGGGGTCTGTGGCTTTGAAGGTACTTCAGCCCACCCATGTATGAGAACGGAGTCGGGGAGTGCCACCTACAAACCAGGATGCAGGCCCGTCCCCACATACCTACCAGGGCTCCTCCTTGGAGTTCTACCTCCACAGCCATGAGAAATAAATCTCACTTGATAAGGTTCCCAGCCTGTAGGATTTTGTCTCAGTGAAGTGCACCGTCTCCTCACCACCACCTCTGTCCTGACCACAGACCTCTAATCCCTGAAGATGGAGATGAGTCTTAGCTGGTCAAGCCGCTCAGCCTACACACTGTCTCATGGAAGAATCCCAGGCTAGACCAGGTACCCCAGCAGCCTGGAGACTGTGGTGGAGGGTTCTAGAAGCTGTGCATTTCACCCTAGCTGAGGTATGAGGCATTTCACCCTAGCTACAGGACATGTCCAGGGCTGCTGGCCCCCACCATCTAGAGCTCACACTCTGCAAACCCATCTACCTCCTTGCAGCCCCCCAAAGCCTACCCACAACCATCCAGTTCCTCCTTCCATGCTTGGCTGGAGTGGAAACAACCCAAGCCGTGTGTCCCAAGGGCAGGTGTCCAGCCCTTGCGTAGTCCCAGTGTCTCTAGTTTATTGTCGACCATGGAGTGCAGCTTTCACAAAGCAAACTGTGGGTCACTTCCAGCAGTGTGTGATCAGATACAAGAGAGTCATCATCAGGGGATCTGTGTGCCCAGTTGGCTATGACCCTAGTCTCTGCTCCCACCTGCCATCCCAGAACTCCTGGAGGTGTCACAGTGTGTGACCCACAGCCTCGAGGGCCCAACTTGGTCTTTATTTGTACTCAGGGATTCCCAAAAACTGACCTGCTAAGGGCCTAAAGCCAGGTCTTTTAGCACTGACTGACCATAGCATTTTCAAGCGAGAAAGGCTAGTGTCCCCAAATGCACTTGAAGGAATGGGGGTCCTCACCTCAGCCCATTCAGATGTGCCCATTCCAAGTTTCAGAGTCCAGTTCTTGCTCAATGCCCTAGTTTTTCTTATAAGAACTCAGTAACGGGGCAGGGTAACACTTCAGTCAGTAAAGTGCTTCTTGTACAAGCACAGGACCTGAGCTCAATCCTAGGAACTGGAATAGAAAACAAGCAAAGAAAGAAAAAACTCACGAGGCCAGAATATCCCACACATAGAATCTCCATGCCGGGCAAGTCAGGGACAAGAGCGTCCTTGAGGCTAACTGACCAGACAGCCTTCCTACTTGTGTAGGCAGGAGGAGACATCTACAAAGGCAGCAGCAGAAGCCACGCCGTAGCATCAGTTTATACAGAGAGCTACTCACTCTTAGGGAGTTAGTGTGTCTCCTTTGTGCTAACTCATACACCACAGACTGCAAAGTTCTAAGGCAGCCACCAGACATCAGCTGCCCCTCTCTGCTCAGGAAACAGCTCCCCGACTCAAGCTGCCCAGCCCCTCTCCGGTGAAGCTTAACCACTTCTTATGCCTGACATTGAGTTTGCAAAATTTTCATGACAAATCCCTCTTTGCTGGTTAATCAGTATCAACTTGCCTGGATTTGGAATCACCTCGGACGGAGATACGTCTCTGAGTGTGTTGGCAAGAGTATTTCCAGAAAGGTTCAACTAAAGAGGGAGGAACCACCCTGGATGTGGGTGGCACCGTTCCGTGGGCTGGCATCCTGGACTGAATAAAAAGGAGAAAATGAGCTGGGTGCCAGCGTCTGTCATTCTGGCTGCAGATGTAAGGAGGTCAGCTGCCTCCCTACCGTGATGCACTGAACCTTCAGACCACTCAATTAAATTCTTCCTTAAATTGCTTTTGTTAAGCACTCGGCCATACCTAAAGAAAAGTAACTCCTAATCCTACGCCAAGCCCCAGGTGATAAACCTAAGGTCTGATCCCAGCTCTGAGCTGCAGCTGGAGACTGCTCTTCTTCAGGGCCATGGGCCACCCTCAGAAGCCATCAGAGCACAGACCCAATGTTTCTAACAGCACCGTTTGGAGATTGTTCTCATTGGACCCAAGCTTTGTGGTCCAGCCCTTCCTGATGCCCTTGGAGGCCAGGAGAACTGTTCGAAGGTCACCCAGGCCTGATCAGCTCTTGCTTAGAGCCCTATTCCTTTCTTTGAGCCCATTCCCGGCTCATATTTGAAAATCTGGAGTCCAAAGCCCCTGTTCCAGCTCCCTAGCCAGGCTCCCTCCCTGGCTCTAGAGACTCCTTGGTTGGAGACAGAACTGACGAACAGTGCAGCCTCTCACCATCATCTCCAGGTAGGACCCTTCCTACTCCTGTGCCCGTCCATCAAGATGGGAAGGTCCTCCCTTACATGGGTAAGCCCCCATAACCAACCCCCTTACCCCACCCAGTGACTGCAAGGAAGAACACCCAGGGAGGAACCACTCATGTCAGCCCATAGAAAACCTACCAGGGTCAGGCCAGCAGACCCTGGGTCGCTTTGGGCTAGAGTCAAGAGACAGAAATGAGACAGAGATGGGATTGGGGGGAGGGGGCAGAACACCCACTCAGCAGGGTCCCTATACTAGAAAGCCCACCCGCCCCTCCCCCACACGAAAGCCCACGGAATGCCCTGGTATATCATCATCTCCAAGGAGTTCACATCATCACAAAGGTGGGCCGGGAGCCAGCACCGTGTGACCTCACAGCCAGCTCAGCCTGACCGCTGCTCTACTCCACCCGGAGCCCACCTTGGCCAGCTCACCCCAGCTTTGAGACATCCCAACCTACCCTTTAAGGACTTGCCTAGCAGTGGCTGAGAGCACCAGGTAGGATTCACTGAGAGGGGCCTGCCCGGCTGCTTTACCAGGTGGTATCTTGTTTTTGTTTGTTTGTTTGTTTGTTTTTAGTTTCCTTTTGTTTGAGACAGTCTTGAGTTCACAGTCATCCTCCTGCCTCAGCCTCCCAAATGCTGATCCCATGCTTGTGCCACCATACTGACACCTAAGCTTTGCCATGACAGCCTCTAAGACCCAGGCACTTCACTCAGAGCCCAGTGAGCACCTCATCACCTACACCTTTGATACCACTTCCTGCCTGGGGTGCCCTGCCTCCTCCTCATGACAGCCCAGAGACCCCCTTCTCTAGAGAGAGGAAGACTCACTTTGGGGGGTCTCACTGACTCTTTTCCCCCTTACACAGCACAATCACCCCACACCTGACCCAGGCCACTTGGCTGTGGGGTTTTGTTTTGTTTTGTTTTTTTACTGTGTGGGACTTGTCAGGCGGAAGTGAAGTTTGCAGGCCATGATGTGAGCCAACAGAATGCAGAAGAGAATCAGCTAATGCATTTGGAGTCAGAACATGCTGGAACATGAGCTGCAAAGGCCGGGCTTGTCCTGCAAGGCTGGCATACACACCCACTCACCCACTCGCTCAACTGATGTTGTGGGTACCCCCACATGAAGACACAGGAGCCCCAGCCCTGGGGGAGCTGATATTCTCCTAGGGATGACATGAATAAGAACACTCAGGGTTACAGAACTGTATGTTAGGATAACTCAGAACAGGAGCAGGCTAAGGTTTGCTCAGTTGAACTTGAAAGCCAAGTAGGGGAAAGGACCCTGAAAAAATGATGCCTTCTTCATTTTCTCCTTAGTGAGGGACCTGGAAGACAGGCGTCCTGACAAAGGGGCTTGAGGAAACAGGGAGATATAAGGGAAGACTAGAGAGTGACATCTTTTGGCTCTCCAGAGGGATCCTCTCTGGGTGGAAAGGGAGATCCACCCTCAGGTCTGGCTGCAACTCAAGGTGATGGCAGCCTGGAGCAAATAGAGTATAGGAAGGAGGCAAGGTCAGACTCCAGCAGAACTAAAGGCCTAGGATCAAGTGTGATCCAAAGCTTGGCTTCAATAAAGGGACGGAGGACAGCAGAGGTCTTGTGAGGATGTGAAGGACCAGACAGCCACTGACTGAGCATCCAGAGAAATGCAGGGCATGTGAACACCAAGAGACAGGCAGCATGTGACTGACAGCCAGGAAGCGGGGAGTAAGCATCTAAACCCCTCCCCAGGCTGGACCACTTGGAAGATGATGTACAGACAGAGACGCCTAAGCCCTATGGATAATGGGGCCCTGCTTTAAGCTGCTAACCCTAACCCTCTTGTTATGTATTGTTCCCACACACATTGTCCTTCCAACCCCACCGACCCTCAATATTCCTCGATTCCTACAGGAACAGAGAAAGGGCAAGCAAGGATCTCAGGGCCTGAGCAACCTCCCCAACTACATTCCCGATCCAGTTTCCAAGCCCCCAAACTCCTGGAGCCTCTGGGCACAGGCAAGCCAAGCAGGCTCCACCGTAGAGGCCAGTGGACACCTAGACTGAGCCTCCTGCATTTATTGGGCAGAGTAACCTCAGGCCTAGTTAGTCCTTGCCTAGCTAGTCCTTGCCATGTCAGACAATGGAACAAGAGAGAAGCTTTTGAGAAGCAATGGACATGAGGACTAGTTGGTCCGGTTTCCCTTCTACACAGGGTCCCCTGGGCACTTGGGGCACAGCTTACAGCATTGAAAGCAGAGACCAGGACAGTGCACCAGCTTCAGTGTGTTCTAGGCATCCGGGCTCCAGCTGCCTCTCTCCTAGCCCTGGCCTGGGGGGCTTAGCAGTGTGCCTTCCACCCAGAACCGGCTGATAGGGAAAGTCTGAGAGCCCAGTGGGGATGGTGGAGAGAGCAGGCTGGTGTCGGAAGAAGTCCCCAGGCTTCGTGGAGTATGGGCTGCTGCTGCTGCTGCTGCTGCTGTTGCTGGGAGCCATAGTGACTCTGGGTGTCTTCTACAGCATAGGTGAGCAAGGATACCCTACCCCCTTACCTTCCCCCAACCCATACCTGCCCAGGGCTTTGCATGTCCCTGAGAGAAACCAACCCTGTAGAGTGGGGCAAAGGGGTGGGGGTCTGCTAGCCCCCCCCCCGCCCCGCCAGCTCCTAGGGCCATACTGCTGACTCCAGAGGTGCCACGGAAAGGACACTAACCTGCACGGGCCCAGCGACCCCATCCAGAAAGCTCTGTCTGTCCCGGCTTGCTGGTGCGGCAGCTTCTGCAGGCTCTGCCTCCGCCCCCCTCTGCCTCAGCAGGACTCTAGGATGCTGCAGACAGCTCACAGGTCCCCCGCCCCACCGGTCCAGCCCCCTTCTAGTCCGAAGCCCAGCCCAGCAGAGTGACTGCTGCAGTTCCCAGGTGGCCCAGCAGCAGGAGCCCAAGCCCCTGAATCAAGGGGGTCCCTCCAGCTGTCTCACCTGGCGCTCGCTAGTCAGGATGACCTGGTGGTTTCTGATACAGTCTCTTGTTTATTGCACGTTCGAAGGAAGGGGCTAGCCTGAGAATCCACGAGAGTGGGGGTGTGGCTAGGATTGCCCTTTGGGTAGACCTCAGGTGTCTTAGGAACGGCTTTACACGCTGACCCCTCCCCAAAGGACCACATGTAGGACTAGGGTGCTCCCCTTCGCATGGGGAATCTAGACACCCAGCAGCCCCGCACCCTGTACCTTCCAATCTCTTCATCCCCTTTGAGCCAGGGGTGGGAAGGAAGGAAGGAAGGAAGGAAGGAAGGAAGGAAGGAAGGAAGGAAGGAAGGAAGGAAGGAAGGAAGGAAGGAAGGAAGGAAGGAAGACCCACATGCAGCATATAGATATACATACAGCATCAGTCTACTACACTACTCTACTCTGGCCATGTCTCTGCAGTGATGCACTAACCTGGTTCTGGCTCTCACACCAGGGCACCAGAGCCTGGAAGTTCCCTCAGGGGACTACGGATGAGGGACAGCTGGAAAACATAAGTGGGTTCTGCCTAAGGAGGAGGTGGGTATATCCCCCATCCAAGGGCTGCCTTCAAGGGCCCACATAGTGTGACTTCTGCCCATGTGTTTCTCAGGCAAGTGTTGACAGGAGCAACCAACTCCAGGTAGGAACAGGAATGACAGGGTCCACCCTCTAGTGGAGCCCAGGGTTCCAGAGACCTTTGTTTGAAGTTCACTGGTCTCAAAACACCTGGTTTTGAGGCCTCTAGAGACCAGACCCTATAGGCTCACAGCCAGCCATGAGGTACAGGACTGGGGGATGGGAGTGGGACTTCTGCTCTGTCCCCCACTCCCACCTCCCACCCCCCACCCCCATGTGTCTTCTCCCTTTATCCTTTGAGCAGTGTGACTTCTGGCATAGCCAGGATCTCTTTGACTCTGCCAGGGCCCCACAATCTCTGCTTCCTGAGTCCCTGGAGTGACCCTACAGCTAACATCAGCTTCCGTCCAGGACTGAAAAGATAGAAAATTTTGTATTTACCCATCTTAAAGTATTTTCTTCTCCTTTCTGTTCTGATGCTTTCTTATAGTTTCTGATTTGTGAGCTATCGTTTTACTCTTTCGTTTCTGGGTCGTGTGGCCTTATGCCGCCATTTTAAATTTCACTGACTTCTGGGTCAGCTGTACCATGGGCAGTGGGAGCTGGTTGGTGAGACCTCTGGTGCTTGCCTGAGGTTAATCTTGGGTGTGCTCCTGTTGCTGTGATAAAAACACATCCTGACACAGCAACGTTAAGAGAGAGAGCATTTTTCCAGAAGTCAAGGCAGCAGGAACTTGAAGTCATCAGGAATGCAATGAACACTACCAATGTTCAGCTCCTTGTTTTAATTCTGTTCAATCCTGGGATACCCTACCCACAGTAGGCAGCTCTGACACTCAGTTCAGTCAAGGTAATCCCCCTCTAGCATGCAGGAGAGGCCTTTGTCCCAGGTGACTCTGGATCCTATCTAGTTGATAACGCTGACTCATCTCACTAGCCTAGGCCAAGTAAGGCTTGGTCAATTTAAAAAAAAAAAGTGTAAAATAGGCCAGGTACTCTTGTAGGCCATGCCAGCCCCAACCTGAGGAGAGACCATAGGTTCCTGTGAGCTCAGTCAAGGTCCCTTGAGATATTGGCTTCCTTCATTCACTTGGTTGTTGATGTTAGGCCCTGGTTCTGTCTCACAGCCCCATGCTCCCAGAAATAAGATCCAGACACCAATTATATTTACAAATACCTCGGACATAGAGCTAGGCTCTACTCAGACTAGATCATAACTAAAGACAAAGACAACCCATTTACTGTAGCCTACATTGTGTCATGTGGCTGGTGACCTGTGCTCAGGCACCGTGCGTCCCTCTCCCTGCCTCTTCTCTCCCAGAATCCTTTCTCCTCCTGATGTCCCACCTCTATTTCCTGCCTAAGCCATTGGCCACAGGCTTTGTAATTGACAGGTGCTGCATCTGTATCATATACCAGACAATCTCTCTACAATTTCCCCTTTTCAGTCCAATAAGAGGCTCTTTTAAAATATACATATATAAGTGGAATACAATTATAACAATTATGAAAACTATAAGGTATGGTTACACATTTATAATATCTAATCTGTTGATATTTGACAACTCAGTTAAAGTATTTAAAAAAAAAAAAGACCCGACTCTCTCTGTCTCGCCACAATTTATTTATTTATTCATATAATTTTTTTTGTATGTGAGTACACTGTCTTCAGACACACCAGAAGAGGGCCTGGGATCTCATTACAGATGGTTGTGAGCCACCACGTGGTTGCTGGGAATTGCACTCATGACCCCTGGAAGAGCAGTCAGTGTTCCTAACCACTGAGCCATCTCTCACACCCCAGATTTTATCACTTAGTCTTCCTGTTGTTCAAAGGAGTGCCTCTGAAAACCTTGCACTAAAGACTTGTCGTTTTTCCTGAGTGGGACCAAGGATTAACTTGTCTATATTTTGTTTGTTTGTTTGTTTGTTTGTTTGTTTGTTTGTTTTTTTGAGGCAGAGTTTCTCTGTGTAGCCCTGGCTGTCCTGGAACTCACTCTGTAGACCAGGCTGGCCTTGAACTCAGAAATCCGTCTGCCTCTGCCTCCCAAGTGCTGGGATTAAAGGTGTGCACTACCACTGCCCATCAACTTGTCTATAATTTAAGACTAGTGAATGAACATAAATTCAACCATAAGTGGTTGGAGAGGTGTCTCAGCAGTTAAGAACACTGGCTGTTCTTCCAGAGGACAGGAGTGCGACTCCTAGCATCCACGTGGCAGCTAACAACTGTGTTTAATTCTAGTTCCAGAGGACCAGATATCATCTTCTGGCTTCTACAGGCATCAGACACACATGTGGCACGCAGGCATACATACATACAAGCAAAAACACCCTTATACATAAAAATAAAACCAATTTATTTGCAATTTTTCTTTTACAATTACTTGAGGTAGAGAATGTTATCACACACACACACACACACACACACACACACACACGAAGGTCAGAGGACAATTTGTAGTTTTTCCTGCTACCACATGGATCCAGAGAGTAGTTGTTGTTGTTTGTTGTTGTTGTTGTTGTTGTTGTTGATTTTCCGTTTGGTTAAGTTTGATTGGCTTGGTTTTTTCAAGACAGGGTTTCTCTGTATATCCCTGGCTGTCCTGGAACTCACTGTACAGACCAGGCTGGCCTCTAGAACTTTAATCCCTGCCTCTGTGCTGGGATTAAAGGCATGTGCCACTACTCTCCCACTGAGTGCAGAAAATTGAATATGAGTACTTCTGTCCTTTTATCTGGAGCATTCTGTGTACCGCTCCTCTGTTTCTTCTGCAGCCATGCAAGGCTGGGCTTTGAATTTGTCCTTTACTGGGAGGATTTTCCTTATTTGCATTCCTTGAATCTCCAGAATCTGTCTTTTGTCTACCATGGCTGTGTTTCTGATGCATCTCCAGCCGTTCCTGCCTTTGTTCAATCTGAGCTATTTCCCCTCTCAATTTGCTTGAAATTCTTTTTCTATCCTTTTGATAGTTGCTGACTTTTTCTTTTAACTTTTTGCTAGTTTAAAATTAGATGCAAATCCTTTTCCTCCATGAAAGCCTATTTTATTTTGTGTTCTTTGTGGTGGTGTGTGTGGTGGCATGGTATGGAGGTCAGAGACTACCTTTTGGAGTTGATTCAATCCTTCCACCTTTACATGGATTCTGGGGATCAGCCTCAGGTCCCAGTCTTTCTGAAAAAGTGTTTTTGTCCTTGAGCTATCAGGTAGGCTCTGGATGTCAAGTATTTTCATAAATAGCTGGGCACTCCACTTTCATTCATGGTCATCGGGAATTCTGTTCACAAGCAACCACATTCATTGTTCAGGTTAGCTGACCACAGCCTCTGTCTGTTTTTGTAAACAAAGCTTTAGTGGCACGCTGCCTTGCCCACTGTGTGTGCTATGCTTCTCTCCCCGCCAAGCAGCAGAGCTGCGTAGGTGAGGCTGAGCCTGCCAGCAACCCTCTTTGCAGGGAGATGTCACCAGCCTGGACCTGAGCTGTGTCCTCGGAGTCGGCAGCTCATCCTTGGTCATCCTTGGGCTTTTCTGCCTGTTACTCAGTGAGGAAAGGAGGGACCTGAGGTGGTATGCACGCCACTGCCCAGCTATACAGCCTGGCTGGCGGGGCATTCCAGCTCCCATCCCTGCTGTGTGACCTCAGACCACTTCCATGACATCTCTGTGCTTCAGCTTCCTGGCCTGCAAAACAGAACTGATAGGGGTGTGTGTCTTAGAGGCTCACACGAGGGTTTGAAAACTTAATGCAACAGGAATGCTTAGAAAAACGACCACTACACTGGTCATTATCAGATTTAGTAACAAGAAGTCAGTTTTGCTATTGATCCTATCAATCTTGACATTTTGTCCTGTGTGAAGGTAAATTAGCTTGTGGGACAACATGCTTGCACATTCCAATAGAGATATCTCCAAAGTTTTTGCTTAAACACACCCTTGTCAGTTATATATTTTATGCTGTATTTTTAAATATTATTTTGAATTACATGTATGGAGGGATGTGTGCACACATGAGTGTGAGTACTCTCAGAGGTCAACTCTGGAAACTAAAGTTGCAAATGACTGAACAGTTATGTGGGTGCTGGGACCTGGACTCCAGTCCTCTGCAAGAACAGAAAGTGCTTTCAGTCGGTGAGCTATCTCTCCAGGCCCTGGTCTCACTGTTTTTTTTTTTTTTTTTTTAACACCTGAGCTATGAAAAGCTCGAGTTATATTTTCTTTCCTTGCTATTGTCTGGATTTCATCATTTCATAGCTCTCTTGACAGGTCCTTTTTCTGTCTAGTGATTGTTATGCAAAGTTTGTCTTTAGCATTTCAAAAGGCAGTTTGTGCCTTTTGTGTATTTGACGTGTGAGCACACGTGTGTGTGTGTGTGTGTGTGTGTGTGTGAGAGAGAGAGAGAGAGAGAGAGAGAGAGAGAGAATTTCATGTAGCCCAGGCTAGCCTCTATCTTACTATATATAGTCAAGGATGACTCTGAACTTCTGACCTTTTTGTCCGTACCTAGCAAGCGCTGGGATTACACCTCCACACCCGTTTTCAACCAGTACCTTTAAAACAGTTTGTTGGTATGGGGCAGCTTGATTATCAGGTTGGTCATTACAGGTCTGAACGAAAATGCCTAGCGTGGGATCCCGTGTTCGATCACTTGGTCTCCGCCTGGAGGCGCTGTTGGAAAGGTTATGGAACCCTTAGCGGGTGGAGCCTTGCTGACGGAAGCACGTCACTGGGGGTGGGCGTTATAGCTCGGCTCCACTTCCTGCTCTGTTTCCATGCTTTCCCTGGTGCGGGAGGGAAAAGTGTGATCAAGCTGCTTCCCGAGTGTGACACGTCAGACACACACACACACACACACACACACGAGAGAGAGACAGAGACACACACAGAGAGAGACTGAGAATCTCTACTCACTCCTAAAATTCAGCTAACAGCTGTGGAGAGAGCTCAGTCAGCCAAGTGCTTGCTGTACAAGCAAAGGCCTGAGTTCTGTCCCCAGATTCCATAAAGGAAAGTCAGGCATGGTAGTGTATTCGCTAAAAAGCCCAGCATTAAGGAGGGAGAGGGATCCCTGGGGCTGAAGCCAGCCTAACATATCTGGTAAGCAGCCTGCCAATGAGAAATTCCAACCCAAAAGATAAGGTGGAGCATGCCTGAGAAGACTGACCGCTGACCTCCACACGCTGAGAAACAATACCAAGACTGACTTCCGACCTCCACACACAAGTTCATGTATCCATTCCCCTCACACAAACAAGAAATACAACATTAATGAAAGAAAATTCCCGTTGCTTATAGACTCGCCTTTTCTCAGTCTGTCCTTTCTGATGCTCAATTTTTCTGTGGTCATTTCTGTCCCTGGCTTTGCTATGCATTCCTGGTAAATTCCATAGAATATCCTTCTAGTGCTAAGTCTTTCTTCAGACACCTCAGTGATGCCTACCTGGAAATGATCTGTTGTAAATCATTAGTTGACTCCATCCATTCTGGGTCTGCAGTTGTTCATAAACTTCAGCAACTGCATGCTTTTCTTTTTAAAAATATGTGTTATTGTATTTGTTATTTGTGTGGAGGTGAAAATGCATGGGTGTGTGTGAGAGGGAGAGAGACAGAGAGAGAAGCAGAGAGGGAGACAGAGGCAGAAAGAGAGAGACAGAGAGATGGAGGCAGAGAAAGGGAGACAGAGAGAAACAGAGTGCCCAAAACAACAATTACCTAATATCTGTCCTTGGCTGAGGTCAAGCTGGCCCAAGCCAGACTCAGCTTGAGCACCTCTGTGGCAGGGGAACCTCATCCAGGCACAGAGGCCTAGCTGGTCATTTTCCTCTCCTGGAGAGAAGAAATTCAAGGGGACACATGAAAGTACTCAGGTCGCATGGCGCATAAACATAAACTCACATATCCCTGTGGCCTTTGTTTTGGCCTCCTGTATGATGTAAGTGGGGAAGGTTTACCTCTGAGACTGTGTTTGTTTCCATCTGGTGTCTCCATTTGGGAGAGCTTCCTGTTGACTGTCAGGATCCATTCCCTTGGCCACACCACAGACATCTGCCTCCCAGCCCTGCCCGGAAGCTAGTTAGCTCTCTCTCTCTCTCTCTCTCTCTCTCTCTCTCTCTCTCTCTCTCTCTCTCCTGTCTCTCATGTGTGATGTGTGTGTGTGTGTGTAAGAGTGTGTGTGTGTGTGATGCATATGTGAGTGTGTAATGTGTCTATGTGATGTGTGTATGATGTGTGATGTTTGTCTGTGTGATGTGTATTTGATGTGTGTGTTTGATGTGTGTGTGCGTGTGGTGTGTAAAAGATGTGTGTGTTTGATGTATGATGTATGTGTGTGTGTGAGAGATGTGTGAGTGAGTTTGTGATGTGTGACTGTGTGATGTGTATTTGATGTGTGTGTGTGATATGTGATATGTGTGTGATGTCCATTTGATGTGTGTGTCTGAAGTGTGTGTGTGAGAGAGATGTGTGACTGTGTGATGTGTGTAATGTGTCTGTGTGCTGTATGTGTGTGATGTGTGTGTGTGAGTGTGTGATGTGTCATGTGTCTGTGTGTGATGTGTGTCTGTGTGTGATGTGTCTGTGATGTGAATGTGTGATGTGTGTCTGTGTGTGTTATGTGTGTTTGTGTGTGAGTGTGTGATCTGTGTCTGTGTGTATGTGATGTCTGTGTGTGTGATGTCTGTGTGTGTACATGTGTGTGTGCATGCACTGTGTATGCAGGCATGTAGGCCGGAGATCAGTGTGACAGTGTCCTCTATCACTCTCCACTTTATCTTGTAAAGAGTTATTATATCTGTATTTTAGTTCTTTGCACACATGTATGTTTGTGTAGGGACACGTGTACACAGTGCATTTTCCCTCTGAGGCAGGAAGAGGGCATCAAGAATCCCAGAGTCAGGAACTGAATTCTGTCTGACCCACCACAAGAACAGTACATGCTTTTTATCCTGAGCCATCTGTCTCTCCAGGCGCTCCACCTTATTTTTTGAGAAAGGGTTTGTCACTGAACCTGGGGCTCACTTGTTCAGCAAGGACCTCACTGACTGGAGTGGTGGGTATGCCCCGAGAGAGGCTGAGAAGGAGGGGAAAACCTTAAGTCATTTAAGGGACTGGAGAAGATAGTTCAGTGGTTTAAGAGCACTGGCTGCTCTTCTAGAGGAACCAGTTTCTTTTTCTTTTCTCTTTGTAATATTTATTTATTTATTATATGTAAGTACACTGTAGCTGTCTTCAGACACTCCAGAAGAGGGTGTCAGATTTCCTTACAGATGGTTGTTAGCCACCATGTGGTTGCTGGGATTTGAACTCAGGACCTTAGGTAGAGCAGTCAGTGCTCTTAACCACTGAGCCATCTCTCCAGCCCAGAGGAACCAGTTTCAATACCCAGCAACTACACAGCAGCTCACAGCTATAATAAATTTTATAAAAATTAAAGTCTTAGCCAAGTTGAGGAGTTTTTAATGTTTTGAAAAACAAAATTTTAGAAAAACAAAGTTTCAGAGGAATTGTGACGACTATTCTTTTATGAATGTATGTGTAGCACACACAGAGAGATATGTTTGTATGTGTGGAGGTATACATGTGTACGGGAGTGTGTGTGTATAGGGCTGAGGTTGGCACTGAGTGTCTTCCATCATTCTCTATGTTATGTGTGAGGTGGTCTCTCACTTGAACCCAGAGCTTACAGATTCAGTTAATCTGGGTGGCCAGCTTGTTCCAGAGACTCCATGTCTCCACATACAAAGCACTGGGGTTACAGATGGGGTCATCATGCCTGCTGGCCTTTACTTGGGTACTGGGGATCCAAACTCAGGTCCCCACACTTGCATGGCCACTGAGCCATCGCAGGGCTACTTTGGGAGGTTGGCATACTGTAGAAGTTACCTAAACAAGCACCAGAGGGCGCCAAAGGAACTTGATCCTTCCTGGAATCCCATCCCCTGTAGCCATTCACATCCTGTGGTTTTAGCTCCAGGGCGACAGCTTGTTTCCATTTCTGTCTGAGTTCAGGTCTCACTGGCCTAGGCCATCCCTGAGCTTCAGCCTTTCCATCTTTGCTTCCTTGTGTATCCTTAAACTGGCTATGTTGAGAGGCTGGTCTTGAACTCCTAGTCCTCCCATGTCTATCTCCTGGGTGGCCTTGGGTATCTCCAGTGACCTCATTTCCCATCTTTCTTTTGCTTGTTGCTGGCCATGTCTCGGGCTACGACTCCCTCCTCTGTATCCTCTTGCAGCCAGGGTGGCAGTTGGTTGTCCTCTGGCCGGAGAGCCAACACCACTGTGACAGTCTTCACTATGCCAGCATCACGGTCTCTGCTTGTCTGCTATGAGCCTCTGCTTTTATTAGCTACATCATTACATTACATCACTGTCTATTACTTCATTCTTATCAGTTACACACAGAGCTGGCAGGAGCTGGCAGGAGCTGGCGGGAGCTGGCTGCTCATCCAGCTCTTGTCTACTCCAGGCAGCTGATATGAGCTAGCTGCTCCTCGCTGTAACATCCACCTCAGTCTTGTTCTAATTTCTTATTAGCTCTAAACCTGCTCTTTCCCAGACCCCCATCCAGGTCCTGAAGACTCCCATGCTAAACAGAGTCTCTCCCCACATGTAGTGGAGGGACAGGGTCAAGGGGGGTAGGTAGCCTTGAACCTTCAGCAGGCAGTGAGAATACAAAAGTTGCAAGGGTGAAGGTTGCCACTAGGGAAGCCCCCTACCTACAAGACCCAATTTTCCTAAATTAACCTATTTATTCCTGTGGTGGGGCTGCAAGAGCAGCCTTCTGTAGGCACATCCCGGGAAGGCAGTCAGAGCCTGGGTAGTTCAGGAAGGACAAGAAAATAGGAATAACAAGCTAGGGGGAAACTTCCCCTCTCCCACTCAATCCTAGCAGAAAGTATAAGGAGGAGGAAGAGGAGGAAGAGAAGAAGACGAGTAAGACAGTCTCCCTGCCTCCGTTCCCTGGTGTGTGGTGAACACTATAGCCCTGAGCGCTGACATGCAATGATCCCCGAGGCTCTGAGGGTGACTTGGGGGCTGAGCACTGTGTTTCTCCCCAGGGAAGCAGCTGCCCCTCTTAACTAGCCTGCTGCACTTCTCCTGGGATGAGAGGACGGTTGTAAAACGAGGTAGCCTTTACCTTCCCTGCCAGGCAGCCCTGAGGAGGTGGGCTTGGCATCTGGACCTGCCATGGGTGGGGTCACATGGATGGGCAGGGAGCACAGGAGGGATGGGGAAGAAAGGATATTGGCAGGGACACCAATCGCCAGTGGTTGCTGTATGTGGGATGTCTGGGGACAGCTGGGTACCACCCGTGAGGCTGGCTTGATACCATCTATGGATGTACTAACCACAGGGTAAGGATAAGGTGGGATAGTATAGGACCTTAGAGCTGGTGGGACAGCAAGGTAGCAGGGCATGAGCCACCTCAAGCCCTGAGGGTCCTGGGCCACAGTAGGGGTCCACAGAGGCAGAGAATTTGAAGGGGATCCCAGGTCACTGCAGCAAGACTACACTTCAAACCTATCTTGGAGGTGTCGATGAAGGGTGGGACAAATAGAGGCCCTCCTCATCTACCCTGCCACGCCCACCCAGCCTGCGCCACGCCCACCCAAGCCCTCTGACTCTGCACACCTCACGCTCCTCCCCGTTCTGTTCCTCCAGCCCTCAGGGATTCATCACAGAAAAGTGACATCTGCACCACCCCAAGCTGCGTGATAGCAGGTGAGCTTCTCCCCCAGGGTGGCCATTCAGGGCGGGGGGGGGGGGCGGGGGGCAGGGGGCGGGGCGCTGCCTGAAGCCAAGCTGAGATTTTTTTTGTCTTAAAACTGGGTGCTATGGGCGGCTCTGAGGAGGCAGAAAGAAAAAAAATCTTGTGGGGAAGTGAAAGGGGACAGAAAAAAGCCTACAGAGAGACACAGAATCACAGAATATGGTTTTATCTGGGTGGATCCTGGAGTCCCACAGTGATGCTTTTTAATGAAATCTCCAACTGCAAGAGACCAAGATAAAAAGCTGGGCAAGATTCTAGGGGATCCCGGGCAGAGCGCCGAGCACGTAAGCTCAGGCTCCTGTCACCAACATACTCCAGATTCTGGAAAACAGTTGTCCCGTCTGTTAAGTAAGAAACCTCAAGGACATGGAGTGAGAAGCCACTGAGACTACAAGAGGCAGAGGGCTATGGAGACATCCAGGAGTCTGGGACCAAGTTAGAGGGCAAGGTCATCCACTGGGGCCTTCCTCAGGGCAGAAACCATATTCCAAATCAGGTCCTCAGATGGGAGAAGACAGGAGGGTTCAAGGTCCTGTGGTTTATCAGTGGCAACCGTAGCCCTTGAAGCTACTTGGGCAATTCCTCCCATGTTTCCAGACTTCCTGTGGCTCAGGGAAAGTGACTAACATACTCAAGAGCAGATCAGTAGCTGCCAGCGAGCTGATAGTTGAAATAAATCTCAAACAAACTGTCCCCGGAGGGGTGCCGCTGTCTCTGACTCAAAGACAGTGTCAAGGTGTCCACAATCCAGTCTCCTGTCCTCCCTCCACCCCCTTGGAATACAAAGCTGCCAGAATCCTCGAAAACATGGACCAATCGAGGAACCCCTGTGAAAACTTCTACCAGTATGCTTGCGGAGGCTGGCTGAGGCACCATGTGATCCCGGAGACCAACTCCCGATACAGCGTCTTTGACATCCTTCGGGACGAGCTGGAGGTTATCCTCAAAGGTGAAGAGTGGCCACCACCAGTGAACAGGGGGTGACACTGACCCTTGGGTGGGCTCCTGCCTAGCATCTTGGTCAGCAGGGTCAGTAGAGAAATCGCTGCTCAGGAGTTGAACTGAGCCGTCACTGCGGTGTCTCTGCCTAGCCTGATGAAGCCCCTGGTCTGTCAGAGGGAACCCTGGGATGCTTGCCCAGGGCCAGACGGGACCAAGGGCTACAGGAGACTTAAGTTGTTGACCTAGGCCCTCAACAGTCACCTCAACCTCTGTTCAGCTTTCTCCTCTGCCCACAGGGGTGCTGGAGGATTCCACTTCCCAGCACCGCCCGGCTGTGGAGAAGGCCAAGACACTATATCGCTCCTGTATGAACCAAAGTGAGTAGAGCCACCCCCTGCTAGGGCCCAGTTAGCTCCAGTACCAAGGCACACACTGAACGCCATGAGATGGGAGAGGGCACCCTGCAGAGCACATACATTAAAGCATCTATGTGCTGTGCCCAGACCGGCCTGACTGCCTACCAGATGCCCTGTGTACTGGGCTTTGAAGTCCCAACCTGTGCTACACTGCCCAAAATCATCACTTCTGAGCAGCAGGGATGGGTCCAGCTCAGCTGGGCATCTCCTAGAGGTTTGAAGTTGAGTCCAGTGTACCACCAATGGGAGTCAGTGGGACCGTGGTTTTATGAGGTCATCTCCATTGGAACCCCTGCCTGGGCTTGCCCAGGGCTATCTTATCTCCCCAAATCATGTGGCCAATACCTACCAGATTGAAAACTTCCTTTGGATTCTCATCTTTACTAAATTTCTAGCCTTACCTCTTGTCTCCCATCCATGGCATCTTGAGGCTAGTACCCTCCATCGGAGCCATATAGCTCTCCCTTTTCTGCCAAACCTTTGTCCCTTCCCTGTGTCCCCTCAGCCTTTGCCACATGCCTTGACATGGACATCAGCCCCTTCTTGTTGCCAGCTCTGAAGTTCTGCTTCTGTCACCCGAGAGTCCTCCTCTGTGTCTGTGGTGACTTCTGGATGTACCCTGTCTACTTAGTCTTTGCCTGGAGTTCTTCCAAGTTTCCCGTCAGAAAAAAAAAAAAAAAAACGAAAAAAAAAAAACAAAAAAAAAACACTTCCTTAGAGGGACCCTCCTTAGCCCAAGTCTTTAGACTGCCATTGTGCTGCAGACACAAGTCACATGGGCCCCGTGTGACCTTCTGTCTCTGGGCCTCCCTCCTGGCCACAACTCCTTTCCTAGGCTTGCTCACCAAGCTAGTTCCCAAGCTCCTTGGCCCCAGGGAAGTGTGTACTTCACCAGCAACCTCTGAACTAAAGCTGAGCCTACAAAGGGGTCATGCTCCGGGTTTGTGTCATGGCGCCTGAGCCAGTGGAGTCTAACTGAGCACACATCCCTCCTCCCCTTCCCAGGTGTGATTGAGAAGAGAGACTCTGAGCCCCTGCTGAGCGTCTTAAAAATGGTAGGAGGTTGGCCTGTGGCCATGGATAAGTGGAACGAGACCATGGGTGAGTATCGTCCAGTTTGCAGACTTCAGGGAGAGGTTTACTCAACCCCAAAGCTGCCCACAAGCTAACCACCTGCTCTTGGGAAGCCCCGAGGGCTCGTTCCTTCCAGAGCCAATTTAGGATCCCAAAAGCTGGCTTAGGCTCCACATTGGGGGAAGTCGGTGACAGCTGGTTCCCTGAACCTCTGTTCTAGACCCAGTCTTCATATCCCTCTGCTCATCCCTTAGACAGCATCACACACACACACACACACACACACACACACACACACACACACACACACACACACGATTGTCTCAGAACCTATCTCCCTACGGAATACTTGGAGAATAGTCCCTCAGTCCCCAAAGGCCCACAGTGAGTTTCCTACCTAAGCCAGACAGGGCTCCCTACACCTCCAGAATGCTCTGTGCTTAGGAGGCAGTTAGTTCCCTGTCTGGAGATGGGCTAGCTGGTCTCCATCATGGGTGCTAACTCCTCAGGCTTCAAGTGGGAACTGGAGCGACAGTTGGCTGTGTTGAACTCACAGTTCAACAGACGGGTCCTCATCGACCTCTTCATCTGGAATGACGACCAGAACTCCAGCCGGCACGTCATCTACGTATGCAATGCCCTCGGGGAGAGGGGGTTGTGGAACAGGGTCAGCAGGCTCCCCGGTGCCTGACTCTGGACTTTGGCAGCAAAGCAGGGAGATAGACCAGGACGATGGCTGGGGAAGACCTGTGAGCTCAGTGCATGTTTTCTCTGCCACGGCTATGATGTGAATTGTGCTGAGCAGAGAGGCTGGCCTTGTGCTTAGCCTGTTTCTTGCCCATTGTGAGGGTTTTGGCACCTGGGCAGGAAGCCTGCAGGAGCCATAGCTGGAAGGTCAGAGAAGCATACTTTAGGTACGATGTGAGTTCTTCCCATGGGGGACCTGTGTCCCATCCATCCCCTCTCTGGCCTCCTTGCAAGTCCCAACCTGCAACCCCCTCTCTATGTCAGGGAGAGGTTTGGGGTTGGAAGCATCTGACTTCCACAGGGAGCCGGTGTTCTACCAGGCACAGTCCTGGGGGAGGGGACCAGTGCCCACCTCAGCCAGGCTACGGGGATCCCCACTCTGCCAGGAGTCACGCCCTCTGTGTGTTTCCAGATAGACCAGCCCACCTTGGGCATGCCATCCCGGGAGTACTATTTCCAGGAGGACAACAACCACAAGGTAAGCAGGGAGCCTTGAGGGCTCATGTCAGATACCGTTGTGTGCATGTCACAGGCCTTGGGCCCACCTGGGACTCAGCACTACCGTTTATCCACTAGCCTTGCTTCCCAAATCAGCCTGTATAAGCACTTATGGGAATGTGGCCAGGTACTAAGTGCTGGGGACAAAAACATGGACACTCAATTTCTACACTTATGTCAGTCCTGAGGTGGGTGAGTTCATCCAGGCAGGCAATCCATTATTTTAAAGGTTGAGCCAGGCGTGGTGGCGCACGGCTTTAATCCCAGCACTTGGGAGGCAGAGGCAGGCAGATTTCTGAGTTCGAGGCCAGCCTGGTCTACAGTGAGTTCCAGGACAGCCAGGGCTACACAGAGAAACCTTGTCTCGAAAAACCAAAAAAAAAAAAAAAAAAAAAAGATTGATTGATTGATGTGCATACACTATAGCTGTCTTCAGACACACCAGAAGAGGGCATCAGATCCCATTACAGATGGTTGTGAGCCACCATGTGATTGCTGGGAATTAAACTCAGAACCTCTGAAAGAGCAGTCAGTATTTCTAACCACTGATCCATCTCTCCAGCCCCAGGCAATCCATTTAACTTGACCCTCCCTTGCAGAATGATGTCCAGTGTCTGGGAGGCCCAGAACTCAGCCTAGGGTGGGCAGAGGCCCCGAGACTGCTAGGTAGAGTCGGCTCCTGCATTTGTGAAGAGAAGCCAACTATTAAGTAGCCCAGGGTGGGAGGGAGAGCTGGGATGGGCAGAAAGAAGACAGGGACAGCAAGGACACCCAGGAACAGGATGGGAAGGGGCAGGAGGCAGGAGTAACCCACGCTGCAGGGCTGGAAGGGCTCATGGGTGTCAAGCTGCCGGGATCTGACAGATGGTTGGGACCAGGAGGAAGGACCATGTGGTCAAAGATGGGGGCTGGAAGAAGGTCGCAGGATACAGACAATTGGGATCTGGAATATCCCAAAAGCTTGAGTGTGTGGCCAGCAATCTGGCAGGTGGCAGAGCTAAGCACTAGTGGAGGGGGTAGTCTCCAGCCTCAGCTAGAGCGAGGGCAGCCCCTTCAAGAATGGGCATGAAGGCAGAAAGATGTCAGGTGGATAGACAAACATCCTGAAGAAGCAATACCCCACCACTCCATGGTCGAATCATGGCCAGGGCAGCCTCAGCCAGGCACCGACAGCTGAGAACACACTGAGCTCCTGAGGAGGCCAATCTGGCACTGTGTGTCTCTGAAAAACCGTCCTCACCCACAGAGGCATGGGCATGGTGAAAAGGAACAGGGGCTGGCTGGCTGGCCCAAACCACAGAACACAAAGGCTGTCGGGCAGGCTTGTCCCTGGAGGGGGATCAGGGTGGCAGTGACAGCTGGGTGTGCTGTGGACAGTCCCCACATGTTCCCTTCTGTGCTATCTGTGCTGGAGCCTGTTGAGGAGGCTAGAAAGGCAAACTTCCAGGGGCCACTCCATGTCACACCCCGCCCCTTCCCCACCCCACAGAGTATTCCATGATGGCCCAGGTGGCCAAAGCCACCTAGGTCCATCCATCCATCCTTTGGCCCAGGTACGGAAAGCCTACCTGGAGTTCATGACGTCAGTGGCCACTATGCTTAGGAAAGACCAGAACCTGTCCAAGGAGAGCACCATGGTGCGGGAGGAGATGGCGGAGGTGCTGGAACTGGAGACGCATCTGGCCAACGTGAGGCAGGGCTGTGCTGGGAGGCTAGGGCTAGGTGCTGAGTACCACACTGTGTGACCCTTGGTCCCCACACAGGCCACAGTCCCCCAGGAGAAAAGGCATGATGTCACTGCCCTGTACCACCGAATGGACCTGATGGAGCTACAGGAAAGGTTTGGTCTGAAGGTGAGACCCAGGTACCCACCCACTGACCCAGCCCCAACCCATCTGGGTACTCATTTCCCAGATAGCTACTCCTGGCTCTAACATGGCTGGCACTCGGGAAGAAAGTACCTTTAAATGAGCACAGTGGAAAAATCCCAGCAGAACAGCCATTGTTGCTCTGGAACAGGCTTCCTCCCTAGGGTGAGATACAGCTGCTCTAAAGGGCCATGTCAGAGAGAGGACAGGGCTGGGACAGGGCCCGGGTCAGAAGTAAGTGATTGGGCCTTCAGCCCCTCCCTACTGACCGGAGCATCTAAATAAACATTTGGATCTATATTTCTCTGTCCAAGGACAGAACAGGAAAAGCCTAAGAGAGCCCGGGACCCAGCTCATTACATCCAGTGTTTCACATCTCATGTCCCTGGATTTGAAGGTCGTTGCTATAGACAATGCTCAGGAATTAAGAACTTGCACTTTCAGAGGACCAGCGTTCAGTATCCAGTACCCACATCAGGCAGCTAATGACCACCTGCAACTCCAGCTCCAGGAATCCAATGTTCTCTTCTTATTTCCATGGGCACCCACAGACACCCACAGATATGCAAGCACACCACACACACATAGGAAAAATTAAAATAAATCTTCAATTAAGCAATAACCTCAAGCCAGGCATGGTGGCACAGGCCTTTAATCCCAGCACTTGGGATGGAGAGGCAGGTGGATCTCTGAGTTCCAGGACAGCCAGGGCTACACAGAGAAGTCCTGACTCAAACAAACAAACAAAACACACACACACACACACACACACACACACACACACACACACACACACAGTAAGCTCCCCAAGAGCATTCTCAAGAGCAGTTCTAGGCCAGCCTGACTAGAGTCCATGTGTCAACACATTTTTTTCCAAAGTAGTTAAAGTTACGCCATTAAAAGCTCAGCACTGTGGAGTATTTATTAAGAGTAAATATGACCATAGGAATGGGAGAGCTTAGTAATGGAGCTCTGCCCTAGCCTGTATGATGTCCTGTGTTCAGTTCTCAGCATGAATACTAAAAAAATGTTTAAACATAAATATCCCACTTATGTAGTATATAAGACTATCATATTTCCTACTTTGTAAGTCACTCTCAGCATTTTTCCCCAACTACACTTAATTTTTCAAATATTCTACATAGACTCTTCTGTTTTGTTTTGTTTTGTTTTTCAAGACAGGGTTTCTCTGTATAGCCCTGGCTGTCCTGGAACTCACTCTGTAGACCAGGCTGGCCTTGAACTCAGAAATCTGCCTGCCTCTGCCTCTGCCTCCCAAGAGCTGGGATTAAAGGTGTGCGCCACCACCACCCTGCCTACATAGACTCTTGACTGTTTCATAGCCCACAGGCTCTAGAGAAATGTCACCTTTGGTCCTGATTCCTATTGACAGTCCTTTCTCCCCTGACCTGTTTCCCAAAAGTTCTTCAGCTGGAAGTGAGTTTCCTAGATGTATGGGCCACCAGCCCCTCTCTCCCTCCCCACCTCTCTACAGGGGTTTAACTGGACTCTCTTCATACAAAATGTGCTGTCTTCTGTGGAAGTCGAGCTGTTCCCAGATGAGGAGGTGGTGGTCTACGGCATCCCCTACCTGGAGAATCTGGAGGATATCATTGATAGCTACTCAGCACGGTGAGCCCAAGGGTAGTTTCCACAGGGCCTCAGCATCTTTGTCCCTGGCCCACAACACACACACACGCACACGCACATGCACACACACACGCACACACACAGTTTCTACTACTTCCTGGAGAAGATCCCATCCAGCACTTTTCCTCCAGTGTGAGGAACACAGAGGTTCAATTTTGGTGTCCACAGCACCTCATGTCAAGCATGAGGGATAAGTAGGTTAATTCTTGGAGAATCTAGAACCATGCAGGGTGTGGAACCTGCTGGCTAACCCATGTCCCCTGTCTCATTTAACCTCTGCTACCTCTAGGACCATGCAGAACTACCTGGTATGGCGCCTGGTGCTAGATCGCATTGGCAGCCTGAGCCAGAGATTCAAAGAGGCACGTGTGGACTACCGCAAGGTGAGCGCATCCTGGAGATGAAGCTCCTGCCCAGGCAAGGGTTCCAGGGTCCATTTCAGCCTGTAAAGCTGAGGGCCATGCACTGTCTGTCATCCTTGGGTCTGAGACTGGAACCTGGTAGACAAGGGCCCCTGCTCTACTAGGGCAGTCAACGGCCAGCAGCCGACAAAACCAAATGTGGCCAGAGGAGGGACCAGGACATCTAAGGAGTTGCTCTATAGAAGTCGTGAGATTAGGACAAAGAGGTCCAGGGGTAAACAGCCAGTAGAGACACTAGAAAAGGCAAGTGGCTAGACAAGAGAAACAGCCACAAGGCCTCCATATGAGCAGGACACTCCACTTCAAGGATACAGAGTTCTCAATGGCCTGGCTTGGGCTCAGGGACCAAGTCTGAACGGGGAGGAAGGCAATCCTACAGCCACTACAGCCAGGGGAACCAGGATCTAGAGAGCTGGTAGCCAAAGCCGTACACATTTCCATGCTTTTGCTCCAGGGTCAGTGCTAGCCCTGAGCTTTGGGAAAAGTCCAGGCAGACCACAGCACCCAGAGGATGAGAGCAGAGTCTGAGTGGGAAAGACAAGTCCCTTCAAAATAGCACAATGACCTTCTCATGTCCAGGGGCAGCATCTGGTGTCCCCCTCTGGGTACCCTGAAGCCCATGGTGGGAGAGACCTGCCTGCCTCACAAGCTCAGGGCCCCAAACCTGACCTGGGAAAGTTAGCCTTGGCACACGGGAAACAGTGAGTGGGTGAGCAAGCCAGTGAATAAAGAAACACACCAGGCGCTGTACGGCACAACCGTGGAGGAGGTACGCTGGCGAGAGTGTGTCAGCTATGTCAACAGTAACATGGAGAGCGCTGTGGGCTCCCTCTACATCAAGCGGGCCTTCTCTAAGGACAGCAAGAGTACGGTGCGTATCCTTGACTCCAAACGGGCACCGCCCGTGGTACCTGAGGCTTACCGTGGGTCAGCCGCCTGGCAAGGATACCAGTCCCCGTCATCAGCGCCCCACCCGGTGACTCCATCTCCACTCTACTTGAGCACAGCAACTCAACCCCTATTTTCTCCCTGAAGTCGGTGGCTCCTAATGGAATATGCATTAATGCCAGTGCCCACAAAAAAACAGAGGAAGACCCAGAGAAAGAAACCCCACCCCAGGTGTTTCTGACCCTGGGCTCCAGCCCTGGACCCTATTAGGCTCCCCAGGAAGGCACAGGCTGTATGGGTTCTGAGCCAAGTATAAGCAAGCTTCCAAAAAGCCAGTGAGGCTACAACCCTGTGCCAGAACAGTGGCCCACATTAATGTCACTCTTCCAGGAGGTCAGGGCCAGGGTGGCACTGGCCTCCTCCTAAAAGGTATCCTAGACCAAGCCTGGATCACGAATCGTGCCCTCTAGGACATGGGCATGCGCATTTCCCCAGGTCAGAGAGCTGATTGAGAAGGTAAGGTCCGTGTTTGTGGATAACCTGGATGAGCTGAACTGGATGGACGAGGAATCCAAGAAGAAGGCCCAGGAAAAGGTGGGCAAGCCACAACCAGTGTGATATCCCCAGGGGAGTTCCTGCGGTCAGGACCCCCTGCTGGAGGTCCAGCCCTAGTGGGAGGGAAGCTGGAATGGGTCCCACATCTGGGTAATCCCCAGGGAGCAGAAGGAGGCTCTGCGGTCTGAGGCTAGAACCTAGCCAAGTTCCTCTGGGGCCAGTGACAAGGCAGTCACTCCCGAGCCTAGAGAACTACTTACATAGAGAACCACTTACATGCCTGGTTCTGCGAGCTGGTGGAGGGAACTTGTCTGTTACTCCCTTGCTGACATAGCAGGGAGCAGAACCAGCAGTGGGGCTGGGGGAATCGCCCATGGCAGATGACTCTAGCAGCCCTTCCTCCACTCAGGCCATGAATATCCGGGAACAGATTGGCTACCCTGACTACATTTTGGAAGATAACAATAAACACCTGGATGAGGAGTACTCCAGTGTGCGTACCTTCAGTGCTCGGCCTGCCCGCCCCCCAGTCCCCTGTTCTGAGTCAACCTCCCCCACCCCACCCCGGAGAGGGGGGGCACTCCATGTAAAGCATTCTTCTGCTCTCCTAATTCATTCAGCCACACCCCTACACCCTGGAGTGACTCTAACCTCACCCTGTTCACAGATGGGGAAACTGAGGCCCAGAGAAACCGAGTTTTCTGACAGTCACATAAATGCTTGGAGTTGGGGTACCCTCCCCATGTACCTCTTCCAGGAGTCAGCCCAGCTGACCTTTGTGTCTTGAGACCCTTCCCCAACCCTTAGCCCCTCCTGTCATACTCTGGAGGACCCAGGCTGAGTGCCAGCCACACGAAGCTCTTTTCTTCTCATAGTTGACTTTCTATGAGGACCTGTATTTTGAGAACGGGCTTCAGAACCTCAAGAACAATGCCCAGAGGAGCCTCAAGAAGCTTCGGGAAAAGGTGGACCAGAATCTGTGAGTAGGATGGCTACATGGGCTAGCCTGGCACACAGGACTTACCTACTAGGGTGGCTACACGAGTCTGTCCTGATGCCAGCCAAAGAGGACACTAGACCTAAGTCCTCCTCCTCCCCAGCATCCTCTGCTTTGGGGGCCTCAGAGAGGAACCAGACCTTGGGGTTGGCTTAGGATGCTGCAGTAGTAGCTGGCCACTCTGCCACAGAGCTCTTAAGGGCAGGATCTGGTCAGCCAGGGCACAGGGACCATAGAGAGCATCCTGGCAGATGTGGACTCCAAGTGACCGGTGTATTTACCACAGCTGGATCATCGGGGCTGCAGTGGTCAATGCATTCTACTCCCCAAACAGAAACCAGATCGGTAAGTCCACCTTGCCTCTCCAGTACAGCCCCTCACCCTTGTCCAGGAAACTGTCTATTCTCAGAAGGGGAATGGGTTCCAGGTGATGTCAGTCACCTATGGTCCACCTCAAGGGTCGTAGGTCGGGAGGGACACAAAGGAAACAGAAGGGAGCACTTTTCAGAAGGCAGCAGTAGTCAGTAAGAAATTGGGCATGGGTCCTCATCCAACACTCCTGCTTTGGTGTCTGAGTGTTTCCTTATCTGTACATTGGGCAGGAGTCCTAGCTTCAGATGACAGGGCCCAGTGGAGGCACTCACCTGAGCTTGGCACACACAGGTGCCCACTCACTGATCATCTTTGTCACCCTGGGGGGGACAGTCTTTCCAGCAGGGATTCTCCAGCCGCCCTTCTTCAGCAAGGACCAACCACAGTCCTTGAATTTTGGGGGCATCGGGATGGTGATCGGGCATGAGATCACACACGGCTTTGATGATAATGGTAAAGCAGCATTCAGGAGTGCCCCAACACACTGAGCAGGCTAGGGTCATCCATTTAGTTTCTTAACGGGTTAGTTGGACAGAGGCCTCGCCTAGTCTCCATTCCTGAAGGAGCTGCCCCATTGACTCTTAGGGCCTGACACCATCAATGATGTCTTAGCTTTTTCTCCCACGTGGTTTAGCCAGGGGGATCATATGAGGGTAGCCATGTGCTCCTCCATGTGGGGTTGGATCAGCTGAATTTGGGACTCCTGGCCCTAATTTCAGGGGCAAGGATGGGGTGGCATGGAAGCTCTCCTAAGCAGCCCCCAAACATGGTGCTATGTGCTTGGAACCCCTGAACTCTAGCTGCCAGAGAAAGATCATAAACATCCGAGCACTGAGCTGGCCTTGCTAGAGGGTGCAGTGGGGCGGTAAAACAGGGCCTTGGGGACAGTATGCATGTCCCCAAGTGTGCAGGTCCTCTGCTCCTGCGCAGGTCGGAACTTTGACAAGAACGGCAACATGCTGGACTGGTGGAGTAACTTCTCGGCCCGGCACTTCCAACAGCAGTCGCAATGCATGATCTATCAGTACGGCAACTTCTCTTGGGAACTAGCAGACAACCAGAATGTAAGCATGTCACCAGCATTGTGGTGGCTCTGCAACTGTACCCAGCCCTGGCCCCATGGGACGAGAGGGGGCCAGGGCCAGCTAGCTTCCATCCTTTTATGCAGGTGAACGGATTCAGCACCCTCGGGGAGAACATTGCCGACAATGGAGGTGTGCGACAGGCATACAAGGTGGGCCCTAGCAGGGCCCTTGGAGACACTGGTATTGTCCTAACAAAGCAGGGCCATGCCCAAACTGGGGCTGTGTCCTAAAACCCCTCCAGTTGAATTGTGGAGGAAGCTGTATCCCATAGCCGTATACCTGGAGTCTTGCACATTTCCCACACTTGAGCTGGTACAGGAACCATTTTTGTCTCCTAGCGAGTATACGCAACAGAGATGACATAACCATGGGTGTCAACAGCCCACATGGACAGCCTCAGGATAGAGAGCACCGGGTACCAGGACCCATGTAGGTAGAGTCCGGGTGGTAGCTCTCTGGCCGAGGGTCTCACAGAGCCCTGTTGAATAGACCTTTGGAGGACTGCAGCTGCCTTATGCACATCAGCTGCCTTATGCACATCAGCCCTAAGCTTGGGAGGCAGGGCATCCACCTGGGCAGGTCCTGGATTATTCTGCATGTGGCTCTCTGGAAGCCTGGCTGGACCCAGACCCACTTTGGTGCTCGCAGGCTTACCTACGGTGGCTGGCTGATGGTGGCAAAGATCAGCGACTGCCGGGACTGAACCTGACCTATGCCCAGCTTTTCTTCATCAACTATGCCCAGGTAATCCCTAGGAGGGACCTAGTCCTTGGTCTCCTCTCTCATGGCTTTGGAGAGTTCTCTCTAGAGTACTTCCAAGGTCACCATGAGCTTGCCACACCCCAAAAACACCGGCTGGGGGGAAGGCAGCAGATGTGGAGGGAGGGAAGGGACCTGTTGGCCTCCATATCCTCATCTTACGAACAGCTGTTTAGGGAGATAGGAACTCCCTAGTGCAAGGGGTGCTGCTCTGGCCCTCAGGCCAGTAACCAGACCACCCATGCATCTCCAGGTGTGGTGTGGGTCCTACAGGCCAGAGTTCGCCGTCCAGTCCATCAAGACGGATGTCCACAGTCCTCTTAAGTACAGGCAAGTGCAGTCCCCAAGCTAGCATGCTTACACCGCCTCGGTCCTGGGCTCCTCCCAACATCTCAGACCTTCTTGCTGGTCTACAGGGTGCTGGGCTCACTACAGAACCTGCCAGGCTTCTCTGAGGCATTCCACTGCCCACGAGGCAGCCCCATGCACCCCATGAAGCGATGTCGCATCTGGTAGCCAAGGTTGATCTATGCTGCAGCCCATGCCTCGCCACCCAGAGGCTTCTTGAATGGTGTAGCTGGCAGAGATGTGCAGGTCTTTGCCTGAAGGCCACTGGAGCCACCAGCCAGCCCTCCGCGCCCAGCCTAGAGTGTAGCCACCCGCCCACACACACCCGGGATGAGTGGTGCCGGTCCTGCGCCCCCTCAGGCCAGTGAGGGTCAGCAGCCCGGTAAGAGCAGTCAGCTGCCTTCCACCCTCTCCATAGTGTGTGGCTAAACGTTCTCGAGCTTCAGACTTGAGCTAAGTAAACGCTTCAAAGACGACTTTGTTTTGTATATGTTGGAGTCCGGGGAGTGGGGGTGGAAGGCCTGGGTAAGCTGTGGCCAGGGGGAGAATTACAGCTGCTGAGAGAAAGGGTTCAAGACCAGCCTCTGAGAATCCTGGTGCTGTGGGAACCATGAGGAGACCAGGATACCCCTGAAGGCCACAACCACAATTCAGTGGATTGGGCTTACAGGGCTGGACCAGATCTACATTCTGGTGACTCACGTCAGTACCTGGCAGGGACACCCAGAGACCTGGGGAGCAAGGGGTGGAATCTGGAAGCCAGAGATGGTCTAGATTGTAAAGGGGACATCACCTGCTGTTTACAAAATGTCACTGGATAGAGGGAGGACATCAAGGTGGACATTGTAGTCACCCTGGCTTGGATTTAGAAAGTGCTAATCTGGCCATCAGGGCCCCACCTCGAGGGAAGATCCCTTGACAAGGGGAGCCCTGAAATGGTGGGGTGTCTGGAGTTCTGCTTGGACCTTAGGACCCTGGGGACACAGACATGCTTATCCTGACCCAGGCTTCTCCCAGGACATACCAGCCATTCAGATCAGGGAAGGATTCCTCGGTCTTCATCTGTCATCTCTTCCCTGAACCCCATTAGCCTTCAGTCTTCCACCATAGACACAAGCAGACACCCGCCTTCCCAGTCCCCACAACTGGGCTCCATTTGGGGGCTGGGGCCAAAGTCCTACTGAAGAACTCTCCCCTCCATATCCTCAGCCTGACTCTCTGTCCCAAACAAAGTGAGCTACAGCGTTAGGTCACCTTGGAAGGAAATGACATGGTTGTCCCCAGGGTCCCATAACCAAGGCCTGAAGTCTGTCCTCTAGGAAGATGACACTTTGACACCCCTCCTGCCTGTAGGGAACAACAGTGCTGTGGGGAAGGATGTGGGTGCACTGTGGAAGCAGTGAGACGCTCACTGCCCAGGACCTGCACTTTAATGGCTCATTGCTGTTGAAAGATGAACAAGGTCCAACGTCTTGGCTCAGTGGCTCCACAGGGATTCTTTGTGTTCCAAACACATCCAAGGTTACAGATGCCTCCAGGTCCTCAGGCTGTGCGTGTCACCTCCCACACACCTCTTCATCACACTGTGGAGACCGCAGGGGCCGTCAGCCTGGTCGCACTCCTCAGAGGCTAGTGGCGCCCACCACCCAAATCGTGAAGGAGGCACGCTGGACATGGGAAGCAGCCTAACCCACACGTTACTCTCTTCCACGGGAGAATGGGAGGCAGGACATACTAAGGCCTGACAGACACATCTAGGTAACAGCCCACCTTTTCTCACACAGTGGGGCCCTGCTTTGCCTGCCCACTGGCCTCTCTACTGCTCACCCTATCCCCCTCTCTGCAAGCAGAATCATAGAGACTCATCTACCTCCCAAGGCTGCCAACGTGGAGAAAATTACGTAAATCCTAAGAGGCTATAGCTCAGCGCCTGGCTACGCCAAGCACTGTCCCAAAGCGAGTGATATATACTTAAGGGTTGGTAACAAGCAGTGTTCCCCAAGGCCTCTGCTCACCTGGGGTGGCTTGCTGGAGCAAACCTCTGCAGAGATACCCAAGGCCTGCAGGATGTTCTCCTGGGGAACATAGTCACCCGGGGACTTCTGGATGAAGTGCAACAGTACCTTGTCGCCACCTGTGATCACAGGCAGGGAGTCAGTTGTGTGCATCTTGCATCTCTGTGCCGGGAAGTGAGAGTAATCCACTGACCAAGCCAAGCAGCCCAATCCCTCACCCAGGTACCCAAGACCAGAGAGGGAGCATAAGGACATGACATGAGCCACCAAGATGAGCAAGATGGGGCTCTCTATCTTGCCCTGACCCACCCTTGCTGACCACCAGCAGCCCTCCACTTTGCAGCAGGTCACCAGACAGGTTCCCCTGGATACCAACAGCTTTAGCCTGCAAAGACAGGAACGGGACTCAGGTCAGTCTCGGAGGGAATGCCACAGGGATTTCCACCAATGCTCTCAAACCACAAACCTTGGAGGCTACATCACGAACAGGTTTTCCCAGGGCAGCTGGTAGGATGCTCAAGCTGTTGTACCTACAAAGACATAGGGTCCCTAGTCCAGATTCTGGTGGAGCACAAGTATCCACACCTGTTCCCAGTGTCCTGCCCCACCCACTTATCTAACCCAGGGCTCAGGCAGATCAGCAACCAGTCTAACCAGGATCTACACAAGCCCTGAGAGACCCCAGGCTGAATACAGTTAGCCTTGGGGGCCCTGAAGAGAGATGGTATGGAGTGTGAGGAAATGAGCTCCAAGCTGGGTGTGCCCAGGGATCTCGCTTAGCTGGCACTGCCTATCATGACAGGCAGTCTGTGGCAACAGAGGACTGCAATGGGCCATGGCTAAGGCACTGGGCTCCAAGGTCCCTCCTGTTTATGAAATTGCAGACTTCTGAGGACAGGCCTGGCTTGGGACCAACACCCATTAGAAGACCCCATAGAAGGGCTGACTGAAGCACCAGTGTCAGTTTCCAGGAGACAAACTGGAAAGCAGAGCAAACGGCAGTAGCAAGAAGGCGCATAAGACAGCAGTAGCCACTCTGTCCTCCTGTCCCTGGCTAAACTCATGCCCCCAAACAGTAACACTTACCGCTTGAAGCCCAGCTCCTTATAGATTTGCTTGCTCTCATCAAGGTAGAGTTCTAGAAAGGAAAGCCACAGCTATGCGCCCCAGGCTTCCAACAGTCTGTCCCCTCCACTTACTGTATCCAGCTCCACCCACCCAAGCCAGGAGTAGCAAGGCAGGATTGAATGTCACCAGAGCTTAAACGGGAAGGGCAAGAGTCACTGGGACTTTGCCACTAGGTCTGGGCACCAGCCAGAGCACAGGCTAAAGGCTGGGCAGGGAAGAGCTGCATATGCTGACACATGAATATGTTCTTGTTGGGCCTAGAAAGGGAGAGGTCAGTCCAGGCTCTGAGTCCGGGAAGAGTCGCACCTCCTGAGAAGTAACCACCATCTAGAAACTCCTGCAGGCCCAGGGCCTCAGGCCCTACGCCCACTAGGCGCACATCGTGTTGGTCCAGGATGCTCCGGAGGTTGCTGAGGTCCTGGGCGATCCAGCGGCACACCATGCAGCCGAAGCGTCGCAGACCGGCCACCACACACGCTTTCTCCTGCCATAGGCTCCGCAGCTCCACAGCCTACAGAATGGATGGGTCAGGGGACATGGGCTCACCAACCCCCTATGCCCGGCAGCCTCACATGTCCCGCAGCGTGCTGCTCCAAGATTCGCAGCTGACTGGTCCTCCTGATGGTTCCTCTGTGGACCATGAGCTGTACCCACACCCAGTACGCGAACTCATAGGACCCCTCAGGACCTCCACTCCAACCCATGTGAGTTGCCAAGGCTCTGGGCCAGGTGCTAGGGGAGGCGTTCTCCGCCCTGCGCGAGCCAAATCTCACCTCCCCAGTCACTGCATGCTTCAAGACACACGCTCCTACGCGACCAAGGTCCACCACATTCATGGCCTCCTCCGTCCCTTTCTGCTCCGGGATCCCTTCTCCTGGCCCCGGGGAGGCTCACTCAGTCCTGCGCAGGCTCTTCAGCCAGCCTATGCCCCGCCCATAATCCCGCCCCAGTCCTGGAGGGCACCACCTCCAGGGAGTTCAGGTCACAGGACTATGCGCTTGTCTCGCCCCAGGCTCCGCCCCTGATATTAGTATACAGGCACACCCTCTCTCCAAAGAGGCAATCACTGAAGATCTCTTTGCCTCTGCCTGGGTTGCTTTATTTGCATATGTATAAGCCAATGGCGTAGCAGGTAAAGCTCAACCGACAAGCTGCAAGCGGTGCGCCTGCGCAGAATGCGTTTGTGTGGCTCTCTAGCATTTGCGTGGCTCTCCACTAGCATCAGGTGGTCCCTAGTAGTGCAGCAGGGTGGTAGAATTAGAGCTAAAAAGTTGAAGCGGGGAATCGAACTCACAAATCACTAAGGTGAGGAACAGTAGGGCAGCCGGCACTTACAATAGTGAAAGGACCATCCTTTCCAAGTCTAAGTTCCTGCTTTGCATTTTCGCGAAATCCTATTAACTTCCATCGTAAAGTACCATTTCCTGCTGTGTGGGTGTCAGTTTTTAAACTATGGGCTCTCGTGTACAACAATCCAAAGGAGATAAACAGAAGCTCGCAGTGGTGTGTCCCTAGGAAGAGTAGAGGGCTCAGGAATCCACGTGTTCTGTCCTTTCCTCACTAAGTAAGCCCTGTGATGCTTTCTAGGGCCATATTCAAGCATCTGACAGATGTAGAAGCTGGGAAAGGAAGAGAGCCACCACAAGATACCTAGCTGAGGCTGAACAGCCAAGCAGGAAGTTAGGAACCATACATAGCACTATGTCAAAAGGAGAAGCTAGAGAGATGGCTCAGTGGTTAAGAGCACTAGCTGCTCTTGCAGAAGGCCCACGGTTTGGTTCCCAGCATCCCTACAGCGACTCACAATCCTCTGCAACTCCAGCTTCAGGGCACCTGATGCTTCCTTATGGTCTCTTCAGGCACCAGACACTCACATTGGGCCCAAACCTATGCAAGCAAGAGTAGGCTGGGGAGGTGACTCGGTAAAATGACAGAGACCTGTAATCCCATGTCCTGGGTGACTCGGTAAAATGACAGAGACCTGTAATCCCATGTCCTGGGGAAGCAAAGGCATGAGAATCAGCAATAGACCTTGTCTCAAGAAATACAATTGAGAGGCACTGAGTAAAACACTCAACTGCTGAACTCCCCGGGCACACACAAGTGCACACAGGTGTGCAAACATACATTTTAAAAAAGGAAAGAAAAGAAAATTGCAGAGTCAGGAGGAGCTGGTCCTATAGAGCAACTAGTCCTGGAAGCACCACCAGAAGAAATCCAGAGATGGGGCTTCCTCTGCGTCCTGGTAAGTGTTGAGGGGTACAATGCGAGGGTCCCAGGAGCATGGGAAGATGCCTGCAGAAAGTGCTGCATGTTGAACAGGAAGAGCCAGCAGGCCTGAGGCTGCTCACTCACATATGCCTACACAGTGTGACAGAACCCACCTCATCTTCATGGAGCCCCAGGTAAGACAGGTCATCAGGAGCAGAGCATTGTAGAGTCTTTGCTCCAAGTTTTATAGGTTAGAGGTACCTAGTCCAAGGGCCTGAAAACACTTGTGGCCATTCCTTTCCTAGCTCAAGGACCTAAAAACACTTGTGGCCATTCCTTTCCTGTATTTCCAGAATCTTCCAGGGATGCTGATTTCCTATGCTTTCCTATGATTTCCTATGTTGTTGTGGTTTTCCTCCAGTGCCTCTCTTGCATGATCATTTTAGCTTCTGCTTTTATTGGTTCTTATGCCAAACCAGTAAAATTGGACTGGCATAATCTTGACTATCTCATATCAATGACATGTGTGGTGGTTGGAATAGGCTTAGCTGTCATAGACTCCATGGGTTTGAATGCTTGGCCCATGGGCGGTAGCACTGTTAGGAGGTGTGGCCCTTGTTGGAAGAAGTGTGAAACTGTGGATATGGGCTTTGAGGTCTCCTATGCTCAAGCTCTGCCCAGTGTGGAACAGTCACCATCACTGCCTGCTGATCAAGATATACAACTCTCAGCATCTTCTCCAGCCCCAGTCGACTAGAATGCTGCCTTGCTTCCTGCCATGATGATAATGGACTAAACCTTTGAAACTGTAAGCCAGCCCCAATTAAATGTTTTCTTTCAAAGAGTTGCCTTGGTCATGTTGTCTCTTTATAACATTGTAATCCAAACTAAGTCACCTGTGGAACTAAACATTTAAGCAGAGAAGTGCCAACCTCAGAGGACAGCTGGGTTTATTCATCTGTAAGTTTTTTTTTTAAAGATTTATTTATTTATTTATTTATTTATTTATTATATGTAAGTACACTGTAACTGCCTTCAGACACACCAGAAGAGGGCATCAGATCTCATTACGGGTGGTTGTGAGCCACCATGTGGTTGCTGGGATTTGAACTTCAGACCTTCGGAAGAGCAGTTGGGTGCTCTTACCCACTGAGCCATCTCACCAGCCCTCATCTGTAAGTTTTAATATGTCATCTTGTGTCAGCTTTCTTTGGGTTGTGCTACAGTAACAACCTCAAGCCTCAAGTGAAGACTGCAACTAAGTTACACCTCCTGCTCCAGTGTGTGTCAGAAGGTAGGGCTTTGTACTCCCGATGCTTGCTTATTCTGAGATCCAGGCTACGAGAAAGAGCTATAGCACGCTGGAACTTGCCTTCTCCTGGCAGAACAGAACTGGGACATATTGTTATGCTCACATGACATTGGCCAGAGCTCAGTAATGGCCAGGTGGATTCTGGGGACAGGAAAGTACATGTCTTCCACAAAGCATTTTCTAGTCTGGAACTGAGCAAGCTAGTTATCACCCATCACTGTTATCAGAAAATATGAGACTCCAGGCATAAATGCTAGGCTGATTTCCTGGGGTGTAACTATGTGTGACACAGCAGACTGGGGGACCTGTGTGTGTGCTGCCCACAAGCAGGGTAATGTAGAGGTCCCTTGAGAGTTGCCAGAGGGGCATACACAATCCTGAGCAATATCTTTGATCAGTAGTTGGGTAGAAGGGAATTTCACCTATCTTAGTCACTGTTCTAAGGACACCATGACTGTCTCAGTTGGGGTCTCTATTGCTGTGAACAGACACCATAACCAAGGCAAGTTTTATAAAGGACAACATTTAATTGGGGCTGGCTTACAGGTTCAGAGGTTCAGTTCATTATCATCATGACAGGGAGCATGGCAGCATACGGGCAGACATGGTCCTGAAGAAGGAACTGAGAGGTCTACATCTTGATACAAAGGCAGCCAGAAAGAGACTGTCTTCTGCAGGCAGCTAGGAGGACATACTGGGTGGAGCTTGAGGATAGAGATTTCATAGCCCACCCTCACAGCAACACACTTCCTCTAACAAAGCCATACCTCCTAATCCCTCTAATCCTTTCAAAGAGTGTCACTCCCTGGTGACTAAGCATGCAGATATCTATCCTATAGGGCCATTCTTACTGAAACCAGCACACCATCCTTGGCACACAGTGCAGATACAGAGGGAGAGGCCAATAGGAGCCTGGCTATCCTACCTGGAGGTCCTGAACATGTAAGAGACCAAAGAGGCCTCACAGGTGATCCCTCTGGGTCACTGGCTCAGACTGCCATTTCTGACCACACACCCTGGAAGTATGGCTGATCTGTAGAGGTCCCTGCAGGCACTACAACTGATAGCAAAAATGATCTGCAAAGAGGTGAGTCAAACTTTCCAAAATATTTAAACACAGTCCAGTTTGGGAACGTTTCCCTTTGTAATATAATCCCCAGGGCACAAGAAGATATAATTACATTGAAACTCAAAGTAGATGTCATTTCTTCCAAGAAGATTCACAGATAGGCTATCCCTAGGGAAGGATCTGCCATGGTCTTGGTCGTACAAGTAACATAGAGGTCATTTGGGCTATTAGCCCCCTCTAGTCCTGGTTGTGGGAGCTTGGGGGAATCCCTGACTACACAGATTATGTAAGGGTCATGTAAACTACTTGCTATTTCTGGTCCTGGTTGTGGGATTTGATAATGGCCTGGCCCTGAAGATCATTAGGCTGTTAATCATATCTAATTCCCACCCTTCTGGATAAAAATCAGCTTGCCTGTGAAAATATTTGGCTTGTTGATGCTCTTTAGTTTAAAAGTAGATCCAAGGGCTGGTGAGATGGCTCAGTGGGTAAGAGCACCCGACTGTTCTTCCAAAGGGGTCCAGAGTTCAAATCCCAGCATCCACATGGTGGCTCACAACCACCCGTAATGAGATCTGGTGCCCTCTTCTGGAGCGTCTGAGGACAGCTACAGTGTAGTTACATATAATAAATAAATAAATCTAAAAAAAAAAAAAAAAAAGTAGATTCAAGGGGCAGGGGGTAACAGGACTAAAGCCCTGAGGGACAGTAGAGAGAATGCAAACAGGCAACATAGGGATGTAGGAGGTGGGGGCACTCTCTGGAATATACCAAAGACTTGGAAGGTGAGAGACTCAAAGGGTGGAAACTTGAATGAAGTGCTCTACAGTGGGGAGGGGGAACTTGTAGATTCCACCTCCAGTAGAGGGACAGAACATCAAGTGGAGGGATGGGCTGCCATCTTACAGTCAAAAGCTCTGACCCAGAATTGTTCCTGTCTGAACTGCAGGGACAAAAATGGAGGAGAGCATGAGGGAAAGGAGATCCAGCAAGCCCAAATTAGGATCCAACTCAAAGGGATGCACAGGGCCCTGGCACTGTTAGTGATGCTGTGGTGTGCTTATAGACAGGAGCCTGGCACAGCTGCCCTCTGAGAGGTCCAACAAGCAGCTGAAAGAGTCAGATGCAGATATTTACACCCAACAAATGGACAGAAGCCTGGGAACCCTGTGGTTGAATTGGGGGAAAGCTGGAAGAAGCTGAGGAGGAAGGCGGCCCCATGGGAAGACCAGCAGTCTCAACTGACCTCAACCCCTGAGATCTCTCAGACACTAAGCCACCAACCAGATAGCATACACCAGCTGATATGAGGCCCCGGATACATACAGCACAGGACTGCCTGGTCTGGCCTCAGTGAGAGAAGATGCACCTAATCCTCAAGAGACTTGAGGCCCCAGGGAGTGGGGAGGTCTGGTGAGGTGGGGGTGGGGGTGGAGATGGGGATATCCTCTTGGAGAAGGGATTGGGGTGGAGGAGAGGAGGTATGGAATGGGGAGCGGCGGGGGGGGGGCAGACTGGGAGGGGGATGAAGACTGGACTGTAAAAAAGGATTAAAGAGTAAAGACAAGGATTAAAGAGTAAAAGGATTAAAGAGTAAAAACAAGCTGGGCGTGGTGCACGCCTTTAATCCCAGCACTCGGGAGGCAGAGGCAGGCAGATTTCTGAGTTCGAGGCCAGTCTGGTCTACAAAGTGAGTTCCAGGACAGCCAGGGCTATACAGAAAAACCTGTCTCGAAAAACAAAAACAAAAACAAGGAAAAAGAAAGAAAGAGAGAGAGAAAGAAAGAAAGAAAGAAAGAAAGAGAAAAGAATAAACAACAAATGAATAAATAAATAAATAAATACCACCTTAAATGCCCAGAAAATCCAGAGTGAAAAAGTAAAAAAAGTAGATTTAATAATCTACCCTTTTATCCTATCATTTCTGTATCTCCCCCTTTTCTTTTCATCCCTTCTCCACCCTTTTCCCCTAACATTTGAGAGAAAAGAAAAAGAAAGAGAAAAATCCCTGAATCTAGCCTGCTATACTTTGTTTCTCCCCTGATCAAGACCATTAACAAACTGTAACCAATCCCCCTTAAACAATGACAAGCATGCATCACCAAACTCCACCCACCCCGTCTCTTAGAAAGGGAACGTCGGTCTCTTAAAATTGCTTCCTGCTGTGTTGAGGGCCCTAAGGAAACTGGGACTATTGTTCAAGTCCTAAGAAATCGCGCTGCAACATTTGCTCCAGCCTCTGTGTGATTTGAACGTACAGGACGTAATTGAAGTCCTGGCGGCATTTTCAAGTTGTTCTGGAGGTAGATTTTTGAGGAAACGGCATTTGAGGCAGCCAATGAGGCTGGATCACCTGTGTAGGGGCGGGTCAGACGGTGAGGTCCTGTTCCCCAATTTGGTTCTTGATCTGTCAGAAAGAAGCCCTGGGCCAATTGCTGGGCAGAAGGAATAGGCGGAACTGGGTTCCAGGAGGCAAGGGAGAGATGCAAGGAGAGGAGAGACAGAGTTCGCCAGGCTTTCGAGAGAAAAAAGCCAAGCAGCTGTGTGAGATCTTGGGAGGAGTGGAGTCCTGTGGCCGCTCCTATAAGGCAGAAGGTTGCAAATGTTTAGCAGGGACTGGATGCAACTGAGCAACTAAACTTTAGGGGAAGTGGAGAGGTACAGAGACAAGCATTTTGATAAGGGCACTCTTTTCCACGTGGGAGATAGTAGCGCCCAGCAATTGTGTCAGAAGGCAAGTTGAAAATGAGCAACCTGTGTGTGTCTCTTTTATCCTTGGATTCATGGGAAGCTGGAGTGGGGGTTAGTAACACATCCCATCCCCGGAGCTTAGGCGGGATGGCAAAGCTACAGGCGACACCTGGGCTTTTGTCTCCTCTGTTTGGGTGTCTGGTCCCTTTGCGCTGTAGACGCTATACATTTGCGCATTAGCATATATATGGAATGTGCAGTGATCATCATTCGGCCAAGGATTCTCTGCTCTCTGTCAGAGCAGGTGAGGCATCTGTCCTTATACGTTGGTTTGGATTGTATAACCAAACCGTAATATAAATTTCATCTATGCCATTTGAAAGGATGGCATGATAAGAACTGAGGACCCTGTAGCCAACAGGATTTGTTGAAGTCCTGCTGGAGATATTTTCATGTCCCAGCCGGTCTCAGAACTGTCCCCACGCAGAGGAATCAACATTACCTGTTTTGTTGTTGTTCTTACTTTTCCCCCTTCATGTCTGCAGCCAAAATTCTCAGGAGATCTCCCCTAGTCAAATCTAATCTTTATTAATTTTGATGGAATCCATAGCTTTTCTTCTCCCAGTGAAACAAAGACAAAACCTCTTCCCCAATGCAACCTATTTCCTTCCTTCCATTCTGAAGTTAACACATACATGGGCTAAACACATAGATGTTTCTAAACTCCAGGGCTTTCTATTGCTATCTGTCTCCTTGACATTTAAAAAATTTTAAATCAATAAAGCATTATTTAGTTGATCTCTGGGAGATCCCATATCCCCTTTCTGTTCCATGAGTATTTTCTTTAAAGCATAGTTAGAACTTCTTACCCTGACCTGTAGGGTTATAAGATACATTTGTAACATATTTTATGCCATAATGTCTAAAAAAAAACTGTTGTACCCTAATAGATACATATGTCAGAGCATCATCAGCTCAGATCTGTGACCAAGCCCGCTCAGTCAGTCAACAAGTTCTCCAGCGAGGGAGTGAGGATTAAAAAGAAAAAAGACAGTTAGACAACATTGTAGTGTGACCCCAGTCAATCCTGAGACTGAAGGCAAATTTTTATTTTCCAGTCCACTTTCTATACCATTTTAATTACATGCAAATATTTTGGGCAAGAAGTACAATAAGGAGCTAACAAAGCAGCAAGCAAAGTCCTAAGATTACTCCCGTGACAGTTGTTTAAAAGGGCTTGTCATAATGGCCGAAATACTTGAGCCCACTTCCTCGTGCAAGCCCAAAATCTTGCCTGAAGCCTAGTTCTTCTGTTCCACCCTAAGACTAAAATTCCTGCCTTACCTAACTTCCCTTACAGCCTAAAGTTAGATTCTTGCCGAAACTTCCTTATTATGCCCTAATGTCAGAGTCCTTCCTGCCTGAGCTTACTTCCAATGTCAGATTCCTGCCTGAAGCTCATTTCCTTGTCCTTGGCCAGTGTCAGACTCCTGCCAAGCGGTGCCTCAAAAGGCTTTCCACAGATCTGCAAAGGCATTTTCAAGACAGCTATTACCTCTAATAAATGTGCAATCTAGGAGTCATCCTTTTCAGAACTTAGGGCGGGAGCCCCCTGGAATTCTGATCATGTATCAATAGTATGATGTACCAACATATGTATATATTTTAAATTTTCAAATTCTATGAAATGAAACATGTAAGCTATTGAATGACATTGCTCTAAGGTGACTTTGTATCTCAGAATCTGTATTTTTAACTCAGTATACTGTATCTCTGTGGCTTTTCATTCTACTTCCTCAAGCCTTTATGGCTTTTTCTTATCTGGAACTACCTTTTCTTGCTGTCATTGCTGGTCCCAGATTGGATTCTTTCGAAGATTTTTTTTCTTTTCTTTTCTTTTCTTTCTTTTTTTTTTTTTTTTTTTTGATTTTTTTCGAGACAGGGTTTCTCTGTGTAGTCTTGGCTGTCCTGGAACTCACTTTGTAGACCAGGCCGGCCTTGAACTCAGAAATCAGCTTGCCTCTGCCTCCCAAGTGCTGGGATTAAAGACGTGCACCACCATGCCTGGATCTTTTGAAGATTCTTTATCCTGATTGAAAAATCCTCTGATCTCTGTTCTGTGATGTCTGTTCCAGCATCTACTACTTAAGTCTTCTCTTTTTCTAAGTCTGTTTTATTTTGGTCTCTCTTAAAGAGAATATATAAGGCCGGGCAGTGGTGCCACACGCCTTTAATCCCAGCACTTGGGAGGCAGAGGCAGGCAGATTTCTGAGTTCGAGGCCAGCCTGATCTACAGAGTGAGTTCCAGGACAGCCAGGGCTACACAGAGAAACCCTGTCTCGAAAACAAACAAACAAACAAACAAACAAACAAAAACAAAAAAGAGAGAACGAGAGAGAGAATATATAAAATTGTAATTATTACTGAACATACAATTATTTTCATGCTGACACTCAAAACAAAATTATATGGGGTCCAAACCTTCTTCTACAGTGTTTTTCCGTTTTTTTAACATGGAAAATATTTTCTTCTCTAATTTCTCTAACTCTCTTTCTTTGGACACTTTATCTTTTATATTTAAACTTGGTATTTATGACTGTGTTCACTTTCTTTAGCCTCTGTGTACCCTTTAAAACATTTCTATGTATTTCTTTTTCTTTCCTTCAGGGACTTTATCTTTTATGTGTATTTATTTCTCTTACTGCTTTCTAAACTTAAATATCTTTTCTTTTTGGATTTATTTTTTTCTAAACTCTTTCCAGCCTTATGTGGCTTATTTTTAATTTTGTTCATTTCAAATTCTTTATCTCTGTCTATGATATTTTAACAACCAGTTTCCTTTTTTCTTCTGCATTTAAGCGCAATTCCAAACAGTTTTACCTGCTCAGAAGTTCATCCGTGCTCTCTGTCTCCCTCTGCTGTTCGGTTCACCACCTAGCTGTGGCTAGCCCCGCCCAGCCCTTCTGCTCACAGAAAAGAGGCCCTGCTGCAAGCTGTTTGCTAGCTGGGGAATGTGCGTCTCAGCTACAGGCAAAAACATAGCCTCCTCCATGGCACTGTGCGTCGACCACATAGCTGCACACTCGGGAGAGACCGTGAAAGCATACATGCTAAGTAAGCGCCCCCACCCACCCGGCTCGGTACCCATGTGTACCACCTAGCTCTCTCTAGCACGTGCTCCGGACCTTGAGAAGCTGCCCATTCTGATCCCTGTTCACGCCAAGCCTCCCTCACCTTAGGACACGGGCTGTTTCCCTGGCTCTTGTGGCCAGCCGGACTTCATCTGCTCTACTCACAGAGCCCGCTTTCGACCCGGTACTTTTCAGGCTCTAAGCCTGGTTCTGTATACGTTTGAGTATCTGTCTAAGTTTGGATTCTGTGCCTACCAATGTACCATTGCAGTTACCATTGCAATCCAGTTCTGTTAGGTACCAATGTGAAAGTACAGGGCTTTTCCATGTCTGCTCTAGCTCTGAAATGATGACTGGGAGAGCTGGTATCTTTTTTAAAAAGCTTCTTGCACTATTTCTGGGCAGGGTTCTTTTTTTTTTTTTTTTTTTTTAAGATTTATTTATTTATTATATGTAAGTACACTGTAGCTATACTTCAGACACTCCAGAAGAGGGCGCCAGATCTCGTTACGGATGGTTGTGAGCCACCATGTGGTTGCTGGGATTTGAACTCTGGACCTTCGGAAGAGCAGTCGGGTGCTCTTACCCACTGAGCCATCTCACCAGCCCTCTGGGCAGGGTTCTTATCTATGCTAACCCGACCACACTAGCCTGACTACTTCCCAGCAACTTCCCAGCCACACAGGTTAGCTGCCATCTTGGTCTCTCTTTGGCTGCTCCTGTTCCATCCGTCTTATCCTCATGGAGACTTCTCTCCTCCTCTTCTCCTGCCCAGCTATTGGCTGATCAGATCTTCATTAACCAGCCAGAGATGGTGGAAAACAATTTTATACAGTGCTGAGACAGGGGATTCTCCATGATGCCAGTGTGTCGGTACTGCAACCAGATCTCTGGACGCAGCAATTAGCATTTGAATGAATACACAATGCACAAAATCAACCTCCAAGGGAGACTCAAGCCTTTGCATCTATGTAAGAATCGTAGCTTCAGGTTAAAAAGCATGGGTTTTTGTTTGTTTGTTTGTTTGTTTTTGGTCTAGAAAGCCAGGTATATAGATTTGACAGAGATGTTTTAGCCCGAAGAAAGACATCTCTAAGTCTATATCTAGAAGACAGCCGAAGAAACTTCACAATCCTGTGACCGAGTAGCAAGCACTCAGAGCACTGTCAAATCTTGAACCACCAAAATCACAGCAGTACTGTCAGAGGTCAGAGGTCAACACAGATCCCATGGCTCAGCCTTGCCACCAGCTGGACCTGGGCAGGAAGTGGGGCGGCACAGGCAGCACCTGTCTTATAGGGACCATTGTGTGGCGGTGATACGGCCCCAAATCAGAACACATGAATATGGACCAGATACACAAGACAAGACACATAAAGCCAAAGCAAAAACAGAGAAACAAGGCAACAACATTTAACAACTGGGACTCTTTGCTTTAGAAGTCCACCAATCCTTTTCATTGACAGCCAGAGTCAAAGCCTGGCATCTCAGAGCGTGAAACTTTCACACTTTTCAAAACTTTTGAAACTTCATAATTCATCTCCTGGTCCCAGCAGGGGATCTGCAGGACTCCAAACTCAATTAACCAGAAATAAAAATAGCCAGAAATAACTAGGGGCTGGGGGATGCCTCCCTGTGCCCAAATGGGCACGACAGGTCCTTCCCACTCGTCGGATATGACTGCTTTGAACTGACTGTTAGCATCCTTCTGTAACCCCCTTTGTGTAACATTCTATCTATGACGTAACTTTCTTTGTCTAAGAAAATATAAGAGAGGCTGAGCAAAGGAATAAAGTGTGGCGTGTGGGGCTCAGCCCCATCCACCAAATGTATATATGCATATGTCTGTCTATATGTGTGTACATACATACACGTGTAGGTATATGTATGTATGTAAGTTTGCATGAACACTTGTGGATTTGTTGAGACAGGTAGTTGGGCCCAGCCAAAGTTTAAGTGTGTGCTTGTGTGTGTGTGTTTGTGTGTGCATGTGTGTGTTTGTGTGTCTGTGTGTGTTCATGTGTGTCTCTGTGTGTGCTTGAATTCTCTTTCTTCCTTTTCTTTTCTCTCTGGCTCATGAAGAGTTAACAAACTCCAAGTCTCTCCTCTACCCAGCAAGGGCCCTTGACCCAGAAAGAAACTAACACTTCTTTCTTAAATCCCCTGCAGTATCAGCATGGTGTTAAGTCAGCAGAAGTCAGTGGCTTTTGGCCACAGAATAGCAGAGTTAAAGACAGAAAACTGCCAAACAAACAAACAAACAAACAAAAGCAAGCAGCTTTTGGCCATGCAATCGCTGACAGAATTGCCAAAGGTAAAGCAGTTTTGACCCCGATCGATCGATCGATCCATTGCTGACTCTGACTCCATACCCCTTTGCTGCCTGGGTGAACCGGGTACAGGGATAAGCCCGGGTCAGCGGGCAGTCTTGTTAACCCGATGACCACAGAGCCATTCTCCAGGAGTTTGGACATGATGGAGCATTCCAAGGGAATGAATATGTACAGCAGTGAACAGTGTCCGTATTCAAGGCAGCTGGGGCCAGGGGGTTCTTAAAGATAAAGTGAGCACTGTTACAGCCCATGAAGCCCTAATCTCTGCCCACAAGGATTACTAATGAGGGGGACACCAGCCTGAGCCTGAACACGCAGGACTGGGCTGGCTTCCCACGGCAGTGTTTCCATACAAGGCTCTGTGGTTCTGGCCAAGCGCTTGTGGTCATTGCTCTGAGGCAATGTGGAGTGAGGGGAGAGCCACTCCTTCTCAACCTTCTTGACACTGCTGACTCTGGATTCTGACAACTTCCACACTCAAGGGACTGTCAGCTATCAGACACAACGGTGGCAGAGTTCCTCTTCCATCCAAGAGTTCAGGTGACAGGCTGCAGTCCTCCCTCTGTCCCCATCCCTCCCAGCCTCCACCTCAAACTTCTCCCTAGGTTCCACGGCCTTGTCTGGCTTTGCAGCTCATGGAGAAAAAGCCTATGCTCTTCTCTCTAGAGCTTTCCCAGGCCCTACTGCACGGTCCTATCTCTGGAGGAGAAGGGTTCGGGGAAGCCAGCCCCACTGAGAAAGCCCCTGCCTCTGACCCTCATTCAGAAGCAGTGGTGGTAGCACCATGACGGTTGCAGCCCTGGCAGGGCAAGGGGCTGAGCACCTGCACCCTTCTCTGCTGATAAGGGTGTTTGTACAGTAGAGATGGAGTTGGGGTGGGGCTGGGTGGGACTGGGCACAGTGGTATCAATAGTGCCAGCCAGAGATCACAGGACAACTCGCAGGAGTATTATATTTATGTGAGCCTGTGTGTCTGTGTACATGTGAGCATGGGCCACAGCACACACGTAGAGATCACAGGACAACTTGCAGGAGTATTACATTTATGTGAGCATGTGTGCTTGTGTACATGTGAGCCTGTGTGTGTCTGTGTACATGTGAGCCTGTGTGTCTGTGTACATGTGAGCCTGTGTGTCTGTGTACATGTGAGCCTGTGGGTCTGTGTACATGTGAGCCTGTGGGTCTGTGTACATGTGAGCCTGTGTGTCTGTGTACATGTGAGCCTGTGTGTCTGTGTACATGTGAGCCTGTGTGTCTGTGTACATTTGAGCCTGTGGGTCTGAGTACATGTGAGCCTGTGTGTCTGTGTACATGTGAGTCTGTGTGTCTGTGTACATGGGAGCCTGTGGGTCTGAGTACATGTGAGCCTATGTGTCTGTGTACATGTGAGCCTGTGTGTCTGTGTACATGTGAGCCTGTGTGTCTGTGTACATGTGAGCCTGTGGGTCTGAGTACATGTGAGCCTGTGGGTCTGAGTACATGTGAGCCTGTGGGTCTGTGTACATGTGAGCCTGTGTGTCTGTGTACATGTGAGCCTGTGTGTCTGTGTACATGTGAGCCTGTGTGTCTGTGTACATGTGAGCCTGTGGGTCTGAGTACATGTGAGCCTGTGTGTCTGTGTACATGTGAGTCTGTGTGTCTGTGTACATGTGAGCCTGTGGGTCTGAGTACATGGGAGCCTGTGTGTCTGTGTACATGTGAGTCTGTGTGTCTGTGTACATGTGAGCCTGTGTGTCTGTGTACATGTGAGCCTGTGTGTCTGTGTACATGGGAGCCTGTGTGTCTGTGTACATGTGAGCCTGTGTGTCTGTGTACATGTGAGCCTGTGTGTCTGAGTACATGTGAGTCTATGTGTCTGTGTACATGTGAGTCTGTGTGTCTGTGTACATGTGAGCCTATGTGTCTGTGTACATGTGAGCCTGTGTGTCTGTGAACATGGGAGCCTGTGTGTCTGTGTACATGGGAGTCTGTGTGTCTGTGTACATGTGAGTCTGTGTGTCTGTGTACATGGGAGTCTGTGTGTCTGTGTACATGGGAGTCTGTGTGTCTGTGTACATGTGAGTCTGTGTGTCTGTGTACATGTGAGCCTATGTGTCTGTGTACATGTGAGTCTGTGTGTCTGTGTACATGTGAGTCTGTGTGTCTGTGTACATGTGAGCCTGTGTGTCTATGTACATGTGAGCATGGGCCACAGCTCACATGCAGAGATCACAAGACAACTTGGAGAAATCGGTTTTTGCCTTAAATCATGTGGGTTCCAGGGATTAAACTCAGGCCACCAGCTTGGAGCAAGAGCCTTTTCCTCCCTAAGCCAGATCTCCAGCCCCACCCCTTTCCCTGTATTTATGATAAAATGGAGTCAGAAGACACCTCAGGCTGGGAACATTTTCCTTCTCTTCCTTCTCACCCACTTTTGCCCTTCATGGTTGTCCAAATTCTGCGCTTTTTTTTTTTTTTTTTTATGGTTGGGGAGGGGTAGCAAAGATTCTGGCCTCCTTTTTAGCGAAGCTGGCCATCTACTGCAGCAAAACACTCTCTTTCTTCCAGTTCCTAATGCACTGCCTGGGGCTTCTCACTGTAGTCAAGTGCTCTGATCCTGGCTGCTGTTATTAATTTATGTCCTGTTGTTCCCGGTTTGTCCAGTGTGAACTCTGTGTGTGTGTGTGTTTACTAGAAGCCCTACTTCATGTGCACAGCCTCTCCAGACACCTGACAGGATACCCAGGTCTCAGTAATCCATTCATTTATCCTGTGTAGATAGGATGAATCCTCACAGAGGAGGGTGAGGCTGTTTATGGGGGAATTCCAAGGGGAAACCTTGGAATGGGATGGGGAGCCTGAAGCCTACTGTCCCATCCTGGGTGTCTCCCCTTCAGCTACCTGTACCCCTCCATTTCCACTTTGCTTTATAGACCCCTAAGCATTCAGGGTTGATGCTGACCTACCACCACCACAATAGTTACCTTGGCAGACTGGGCTCAGGCACTCTGCTGAGATGCTGACTAAGCAGCTGAGTTGCTGGGGCACATAGGCTAGGAACAAACCAAGAGTCGTCCTCTTGCTTAGGCTAGGAACAAACCAAGAGTCAGCCTCTTGCACAGTCCCAGTCTCTGGAGCTGATGCCCTAGGCCTTAGTCATGGCATTCTGCAGACTCCACACACTCTGGTGAGTCCTGCCCAGGCCTCAGGTGAGGCTCCCCGCTTTCCTTTCCTCTTGCCTCCCTGTTGTCCTCTGGCACCAGGCGCCAGTTCCTTGCCCCATTCCTACCAGCTTCTGTGGGCCACACCACTCTCCCAAAACATTTCCAAGGCAGTCTTTTCAAAGGCCCCACAACAGGTGGGACCTGCAGGGGCTGCCTGGAGCGGAAACCTGTTATTGAGAGGCTTCAGCCTGGCCCCAAGTGCTTCACACACAGAGATCCAGGGTTAGGGATCCTGGCAGCTGAGAGGAGCGACTTCCATCCGGTTACCTAAGCTAGACCTAGGTAGTATCTTCTACACAAAGCTCACACAATACATGAAGAAGAGAAGCTAGGCTGAAGACCCAGCCCTATGGCCCTAAGGTTGTTCTATCTCTCTAGCCATCCACTGTGGCTAAGATAGCATAGTCTTGCCCTGTGACCTGTCTCACAGTGCAGGTATTACCATGGTGCAGGCTGCAAAGACTGCAGATCAGGGGAAACCACCACCACCAAGAAGCAGGCTTGTTATAACCCTTCCTCCGTGCCACCAAGGCCACCCGGGGAAGCCCCAGGGATTATCAATAAGCAGAAGGACCAAGGTCCCTACAGGTGAGAGCCTTCATGTAGTTTCCATGGGAAAGGCCGGACAAGGTCACTGAGCAGGCATAGGCTAGGTTGGTACAGATCATGGTTTTCCAGACTCTGAGGTACAGGGACCAATCGTGGTTGACCGTCAGGAAGTCTGGGGTCACAAGCTGAAGACATGGTGTGGGTAGGTTTATGTAGGTGATTTTATAGATTCTGGACTATAGGGTCCAATCTTAGCTCTGGGGCTCTAGAGACCATTGGTCTGGGGTATAAAGGGCCTCAGAGGACACCTCTAGGTGGTGTGACAGAGAGGAAGATAGTCTAAAGACTCATTTGTTCCTCTCATTGACTCTCAGACTATTGAAATAGTAGACCCCAGGGGACTGAAATTACCTCAGAATTCTCATCCCTTGAGAGAAGAAAGCCTAGAGCATGGACCAGCAAGAAGAGAAACTGTTCTGGAAAGAGACTTCCAATTTGCCATGCGACTTCACAGGAGAGGTGGTGATGGGTGGGACCACACCTTACCCAGGACTGCTGAATAACTTTGCTTCAAAGTTATGCATAACTTTGGCTTCTGCTTTAACCTCAACTTCAAATCACGACTAGAAAGATGGACTTGGGCTGGTGAGATGGCTCAGTGGGTAAGAGCATCCGACTGCTCTTCCAAAGGTCCAGAGTTCAAATCCCAGCAACCACAAGGTGGCTAACAACCATCCGTAACGAGATCTGGCGCCCTCTTCTGGAGTGTCTGAAGACAGCTACAGTGTACTTACATATAATAAATAAATAAATCTTTAAAAAAAAAAAAAGAAAGAAAGAAAGATGGACTTGCTGGGGTCACTGGGTATCTGTCCCCTTTCCCAGTGTGGCCATCTGCAGACTCCATTCTAGTGAGTCCAGGCCCTCACCACTTCCTTGGCCTCAGATGAACCTTGGCACCTTCCTTCCCACCTGCCATCCCTTAGCCCATCCTGAAGCACCTGTGAACACACCTTATTCCTGGGACACTTCTGAGGCGGCACCTCAGAGGCCCCAGGGGCAGGACCTGCAGGGCAAAGGTCTTCAGCACCCAATCTGGGGTAATTAGACATTCGCTCCTATCTCTCAGGGAAAGTTACATAATAGACAAAGCTGGGCTGGAAACACAGCATGGTGGCCTAGTGTTGCCTGGTTGCTCTAGCTATCCACCTGAAGAGACAATGCAGCCTTGTCCTGTGGCTCACGGTGCAGACACTACCATGATTCAGGCAAGCAAGTTAGATTTTCAAAAATTAAAAATTAAAAAAAAAAAAGTTAAATCGCCTCCTCAGGGGCTGGAGTCCAAACTGAGCTTGTTCGGCACAGGCTCCGGCTCTAAGTCCAACAGTGCAATTTGGTTAACATTGATTATTAACTTGATGAGATTTAGAATCATCATGGAAATGAACCGGGTTGAGGTGGGTAGACCCAGCCTAATTCGAGGGAGCATCCTCTCACGGGCAAGGGTCTGAATAAAGCTCAGGAAGGAAGCTGAGCACCAGCATCCGTTGCTGAGTGTCCTCACTGCACACGAAAGGTGGCCAGCCAACTCACATCCGTCTTTCCCACCATGGTGGACCTGAAACCAGGAACTGAAATAACCCCTTCTTCCTCACATGGTTTCCTGTTTGAGCCAAGCACTAAGAAAAGTCACTCATACGGGTGGGCTTCAGACTGGCCGGTCTGAACATAAATTGCAAACTCCCAGGTCACCGGTTCCCGAATTTAGGAGTTGGTTCTTCCCAAAAGGATAAGAGAGCCTCCAGATGTCAAGCCATCAGAATGAAACCATGTTCAGGATAGGCATCTATTGTGGGCCGCTGGCTACAAAGAACAGGCTGCCTTAAGGGTCCCACTGCGCCTCTCAGGTAAGTGTGGCTTGAAGGTACTGGTCCTGGTGACCCCTGGCTCCAGTGCTGATCCAGACCGGGCAGGCCCACAGTCCTCTGCATCCTCAGATAACCATCTCGAGGAGCAATAGGAACAGGGCTCCATGCAGCTGCCCAGGCACCCATTTATTGGGGGTGGGGGATGTGGACTCTGCCTGTGCTTGGCTGAGCATGCACACCCTGTGTTGCTGTAGGAGAGCAGAACAGAGAGAAGAGGGATCTGCAGTGGCAGAGAAGTGTCCCAGGCCCTGCTCATGTCCCTGCTCCGAATGTCCACCCACTCTGTCAGCAGCAAGAAGAGCATCTCTCAGGCCCACTCTGTCTAAATCTTGTTTAACAACCACTCTGACATCTCCCAGTAATTCTAGCATCTCATTTTTAAATTCACAGCTCCATGATCAATGTTATTCCAAGGCAACCTGGGCCTTGTGTTTGAAGACCAGGCCCTAGATGTAGTCAGAGCAAAGTCAGAGGCCAACAGATCGAGAACAATACAACGGGCATTTTACTGGAGACTTACAGGCAAAGTATGTATGGGCCTGGGTGGCAGAAAACTGACCCCTGCAATTGCATCAGAATGAAGGGTTTAGAAAGTGGCCAGAGAAAAAGCAATGCCAGTCAAGACCTGATTTATCTCAAACGGACTCCAGGGTCACCAAGCATGTTCCGGGTGCTGATAGCAGAGTCTCCCCACATGAGGCTCCATGTCACCCTGAATGGTTTTGTCTCCGTTTGTTTGCTGGGAGACTATCTGAAGAAAACAGACCAGGTAGGTCGGGGCCTGCTGTGTGGTTAAGACTCAGGAAGGCTACATCAGGTCAAGCTGTATTCATGCATGTGAACGCTCACCCAAAGTTTGTGTGGTTCCTTGGTGGACAGAGCCCTCTGTGTTTCTGGAGGCCCTGTTTGTGATCATGGGTTCAAGTGCTGATATCCTCTTTGTGAGACATGGATGCAGTCTCGTTCTGTACTGTAATTACAATCAACCAGAGACAGCAAACATCAGGCACTCGTACAACCTGCCCACTTCTGCCTCCTAACTCAACTTCCTTAACCACTAGCATTAACATAACAGGTTCCTCTCTGTGTTCCATGGACTAATGAGAGTGTGAGTCACAAGATTACATGGTGTAAAGAAGATAGACACGTGGAAGATAAGAAAAGATAGATGGAGGCTGGAGAGATGGCTCAGTGGTTAAGAGCATTGACTGCTCTTCTGAAGGTCATGAGTTCAAACTCCAGCAACCACATGGTGGCTCACAACCATCCATAACAAGATCTGACACCCTCTTCTGGAGTGTCTGAAGACAGCTACAGTGTACTTACATATAAAAAATAAATAACTCTTTAAAAAAAAAAGAAAAGCTAGATGATAAAGAGAAGATGGGTGGATAAAACAAACAGATGAGAAAGATAAATAGAAATTGTGGTGGTTTGAACGAAAATTCCCATAAGGTCATATGTTTGAATGCTTAGCTGTCAGGTAGTGGAACTGTTTGGGAAGGATTAGGAGGCGTGGCCTTACCAGAGAAGGTGTATCGCTGGGGGTGGGCTTTGAGGTTTCAAAATCCCACATCAGGACCAGTCCCCCTCCCTCTGTGTGTGTGTGTGTGTGTGTGTGTGTGTGTGTGAGAGAGAGAGAGAGAGAGAGAGAGAGAGAGAGAGAGAGAGCTACTGTCTGTAGATGAGGATATAAAGTTCTCAGCTATTACTTCAATATCATGCCTGTCTCCTTCCTGCCAAGATGACAACCCTCTGAAACTGTGAGCAAGCCCATGATAAAATGGTTGTTTGTTTGTTTGTAATATTTAAGAGTTGTCTTGTTCATGGTGTCTCTTCACGACAGAACAGTGACTAAGAAGGAGATAAAATGACAGATATACAGAGGGGTGACATGTAGCCTAATGAGGCTTTCCACTGCTGTGGCAAACACCTGAGAGGAATAGTTCAAGGAGGAAGGCTGTGTTTCTGCTCACAGTTGTAGCAGTTTATGGTCGCTGGCTTCATACAGTTCTTGGGAGATGCCAGGACAGGTGTAGAGGAACAGGTGAGCCTGAAACACAGCATTTGGCCTGACGGGCAGTCACTCCCATGAGGTGATGGGAGATATTCAAAGAATCCTATTGGAAAGGATGCCCACAGAAACACCGGAGCCAGAAAATAAGGCAACGATGAAACCAACCACCAAGCAGGATGGAAAAACCTGTGGTTGCTGTGATATTATCGAGGGTGACTGCACCTCCTGCCAGTGGAAGCCCCTCACCAAGCGACTATGTGGCATGCATGAGAACATAGTTAACTTGGAGCAACCACTATCATTCTCACAGGACAGACAGATGTTTAATGAGACACAAGACAGAGAGAGCATATAACAAAATATTTATTTTCAGGGTTTTTTTTTTGTTTGTTTGTTTGGTTGGTTTTTTTTTGGGGGGGGGTTGGTTTTCGAGACAGGGTTTCTCTGTGTAGCCCTGGCTGTCCTGGAACGCCTCAGAAATCTGCCTGCCTTTGCCTCCCGAGTGCTGGGATTAAAGGCGTGCACCACCATGCCTGGCAAATATTTATTTTCTATAAGTTATAAATTCATGCAAAGCCAGGGGGATGGTACAATCGCTACAGTACATGCTCTGCAGCATAAGGACCTGTGTTCTTGAAGCTAAGTTTATCCACAGAATCCACTTTAAACGCTTGACATAGTACCTTAATCCCAACACCGAGAAGACAGAGTCAAGGGGATACCCGGGGCTCAGGGCTCAATGGTAAGCTAATCTAGCCAAATTGGTGAAGTCCAGGTTAGCTCAAGATGGCTAGCTACTAAGAGACAAGTGTCAAAGGCCAGCTTGGATTGGTCAGGTACACTGAGGAGAGGTGTGGAGTCAGCAATTGATCAATCCCTCTGCAGACTTTTTTCTGAGCATGTAAATTCTCTGGGGCTGGTGAAACAGTGAGAGGGTAAAACTTGATTTTCCTGAGGCTGATAGGAAAACAGGGTAATACACACACACACACACACACACAAGAAGAATAGAAAGCACTGGAGCCCCACTCCCCACCCCCCAGTTTGGAGGATCATGTAGTAATCACAGTGTTATTTGGAAGGCAGAGGTAGAAGGGTCAACATCCAGGACATCCAGGACACAATGAGAAGACCAAACCTAAGGATAATAGATGAGAAGAATGAAGATTTTCAACTTAAAGGGCCAATAAATATCTTCAATAAAGTTATAGAAGAAAACTTCCCATACCTAAAGAAAGAGATGCCCACGAACATACGAGAAGCCTACAGAACTCCAAGCAGACTGGACAAGAAAAGAAATTCCTCCCGACACATAGTAATCAGAAAAACAAATGCACTAAATAAAGATAGATTATTAAAAGCAGTAAGGGAAAAAGGTCAAGTAACATATAAAGGCAGACCTATTAGAGTTACACCAGACTTCTCACCAGAGACTATGAAAGCCAGAAGATACTGGACAGGTGTTATACAGACACTAAAAGAACACAAATGCCAGCCCGGGCTACTATACCCAGCAAAACTCTCAATTACCATAGATGGAGAAACCAAAGTATTCCATGACAAAACCAAATTCACACAATATCTTTCCACAAATCCAGCCCTTCAAAAGGATAATAAATGGAAAACACCAACACAAGGAGGGGAATTACACCCTAAAAAAAGCAAGAAAGTAAATCTTTAAGAAACCTAAAAGAAGATAGCCGCACCAGGCAGTGGTGGTGCACACCTTTAATCCCAGCACTTTGGAGGCAGAGGCAGGCGGATTTCTGAGTTTGAGGTCAGCCTGGTCTACAAAGTGAGTTCCAGGACAGCCAGGGCTACACAGAGAAACCCTGTCTTTAAAAAAGTAAAAAAGAAAGAAAGAAAGAAAGAAAGAAAGAAAGAAAGAAAGAAAGAAAGAAAGAAAGAAAGAAAGAAAGGAAAAGAAAAAAAAGAAAGTAGCCACAAGAACAGAATCCCAACTCTAACAACAAAAATAACAGGAAGCAACAATTACTTTTCCTTAATACAAATGGGACCTCATAAAATTGCAAAGCTTCTATAAAGCAAAAGACACTGTCAAGACAAAAAGGCCACCAACAGATTGGGAAAGGACCTTTACCAATCCTAAATCTGTTAGGGGACTAATATCCAATATATACAAAGAACTCAAGAATACGGACTCCAGAAAATCAAATAACCCTATTAAAAATGGGGTACAGAGCTAAACAAAGAATTCTCAACTGAGGAATACCAAATGCTGAGAGCACCTAAAAAAATGTTCAACATCCTTAATCATCAGGAAAATGCAAGTGAAAACAACCCTGAGATTCCACCTCATACCTGTCAGAATGGCTAAAATCAAAAATTCAGGTGACAGCAGATGCTGGCAAGGATGTGGAGAAAGAGGAACACTCTTCCATTGCTGGTGGGATTGCAAGCTGGTACAACCACTCTGGAAATCAGTCTGGCGGTTCCTCAGAAATTGGACATAGATTGGACCGGAAGATTCAGCAATACCTCTCTTGGGCATATTCCCAGAAGGTGTTCCAACTGGTAAGAAGGACACATGCTCCACTATGTTCATAGCAGCCTTATTTATAATAGCCAGAAGCTGGAAAGAACCCAGATGTCCCTCAACAGAGGAATGGATACAGAATATGTGGTACATTTACACATTGGAGTACTACTCAACTATTAAAAAAACAATGAATTTATGAAATTCTTAGGCAAATGGATGGATCTGGAGGATATCATCCTGAGTGAGGTAATTCAATCACAAAAGAGCACACATGATATGCACTCACTGATAAGTGGATATTAGCCCAGAAACCTAGAATACCCAAGATACAATTTGCAAAACACATGAAACTCAAGAAGAAGGAAGACCAAAGTGTGGATACTTCATTCCTTCTTAGAATGGGGAACAAAATGCCCATGGAAGGAGTTACAGAGTCAAAGTTTGGAGCTGAGATGGAAGGAAGGACCATCCAAAGACTGCCCCACCTGGGGATCCATCCCATAAACAACCACCAAACCCAGACACTATTGCATATCCCAGCAAGATTTTGTTGACAGGACCCTGATATAGCTGTCTCTTGTGAGGCTATGCCAGTGCCTGGCAAATACAGAAGTGGATGCTCACAGTCATCTATTGGATGGAACACAGGGCCCCCAGTGAAAGAGCTAGAGAAAGTAGCCAAGGAGCTGAAGGGGTCTGCAACCCTATAAGAGGAACAACAATATGAACTAAGCAGTACCTCCAGAGCTGTGTCTCTAGTTGCATTTTATGTAGCAGAAGATGGCCTAGTCAGCCATCAGTGGGAGGAGAGGCCCTTGGTCTTGCGAATATTATATGCTCCAGTACAGAGGAATTCCAGGGCCAAGAAGTGGGAGTGAGTGGGTAGGGGAGCAGGGCAGGGGGAGGGTACAGGGGACTTTCGGGATAGCATTTGAAATGTAAATGAAGAAAATATCTAATAAAAAAAAAGAAGGGTCAAATTTAAGGCTTGCCCAAGATACAGAAGGAGTTCACAGTTGGCCCATATGATCATGTGACTTTGCCTCAGGTAAAAACAGAATCTTGAGAACTCAGCTCAGGAATAAAAGCACTTGCCTGATACAGGCAAGATTCCAGCCCCAGAAATTTCAAATTAAAGTCTATAATAATGCCATATTCATGACTCCTCACATGTACCCCGGCCCCAGGAGGCAGTGCTCAGCAGCCCTCTGAATAAGCAGGCCTAGATTTAACATTTCCAGGACAGGCAGAGGCCTAAGTTATAGGCTGAGCTGGTTAGGCTAGGTTACAGGCCTAGACAGAGCTGTTATAAGCTGACTAGAAGAGCTGGGAAGTAAGACATAGGGTCAGTGGTAGCTGTCACTAGTATAGACTTTGGATCACCACTTCTTAGTGTTTGGTTGGGAGAAGATGCACCCATTTAACACTAAGAATGGCAAAGCAGCCGGGCATAGTGGCACATGCCTTTAATCCCAGCACTCGGGAGGCAGAAGCAGGCGGATTTCTGAGTTTGAGGCCAGCCTGGTCTACAAAGTGAGTTACAGGACAGCCAGGGTTACACAGAGAAACCCTGTCTCGAAAAACAAAAAACAAAAAACAAAACAAAACAAAAAAAAGAATGGCAAAGCAACTCCTAGACCCTGAGCCATGACCACATATCCACTGTTGTGTGATGATGAACCAGCCAGGGCATCTGCCATGCCACAATAGCATATGGAAACTTCCCACCAACGTCTCCTCGGTGTCTTGTCACCCAGAATTTGTGCAGTTGGAGGCTGTCTCCTCCTCGGTCTCAGCAAGCCCAACCTCGGTGACTGGAAACCTGATGGTGTTCTCCTGTTGTTCCTGCTGCCAAAGAAATGCAAGGTAAACTCCTGCCTCTCAGACACCAAGCAGGGGACTGCATGGCTCTTGGGAACATGAAAAGCTTAGCTGTAGACCATGGAGTTGGCTTCCATAAGCATATGCCAGTTGGAACTTCCTCCCCGACCCAATTATACCTGGAAAGGCTCCAGCTCCCTGGCCACTGGGCCTGAAACACAAGGACATCAAGTCATGGGAGAGGCTGAAGCAAGAGGGGAGATGGGCACACAGCAATGAAAAACCCACATTCTGGGATTCCAGCTGTGTGATCTACCTCCCAAGTCTGACCCTCTCTAACAGAAGTGAGCTTTGGACATGCGTCAAAACCCACAGGAGGCCCACCAGGTGAAAGAACAGATCCCTGCCCACCTTCCTGGAGGCCAAAGCCAACCACTCACCTGCTATGCAGAGTTAGGGAACCTCCTCACTCCCATGAGCGGGGGCTTAATTTGGGCAGAAAGGGGCATAGGCTACCTGGCCCACCTGCAGAGCCTAGGAAAGAGGCCTCCTGTGCTAGGAGCACCCAGGGCTGAGCACACAGAGGTATGCTTCCTCACTGGCAGAGAGTAGCCTGCCTGGCCATTGTTTTTTGACTCCCTGAAGCATAGACCAGAGCTTCCCGGGTCTGATTTGGTCTACAAGCTGGTCTCTAGAGCCTAGTTCAGCAGGACACAAATGAGACTGGACAATGAAAGAAGGAAAGGGAGAGAGGGAGGGGAGAGGGAAGAACGGAGGGTCCTAGGGAGACCACCTGAGAGCTGGGCTCTGAGGAAGGGCTCTACCACTAGCTACTGTAGATCCAGACTCTACAAAGACCCTGGGACCCCTCCTGGAGTCCTGAGCCCCGGAAGATGGGCTGTTGCTCACTGGTGTGCAGGTGTCTTCGCTTGTAGATGCAGAATCCAGCTATCCCAGGTCCCACTATAAGTGCCAAAAGGATGAACCCAACGTAGTAGTAGACCAGGGAGGAGCAGGTGGTGTCTGTGCTGCTGGTCCCACGTGTTACTTCCTGTTGAAATGTACTGCACCTAGGAGAGAGAAGTCATGGGACAGGGTAGAAAACCTACACCGTGGAGACAGGTCAGCAGACTGGGCAATGTCAGGGAGCGAGGCAGGGTCCATGCAACTCAGAGCCTATCGGCTGGTGCAACAGCTCTGAGATAGGACTCAGGTCTGTTACAGATTTCAAACCCTTTATGGGGAAATGGAGAAGGGGGGACTGAGGGAGCAGGGTAGAAATGGAAGCCAAAAAGAAGAGGAGGAGGGAAGGAGGGAATGAGAAAGGGAGGGGTGCTAGTGTCAAATCTGGGGACTGACTGACCTCAGTGAAGAGAGATGGGATAGAGAAGATTAGCTGATGTCCTTCTCTGGGCATCACCCAAGGAAACCTAGCTATCTTCAGAGATCCCAAGTTCTCAGGTTAGCTCTAAGGTCTGAGATCCATACTGAAGGGATCCTGGCTCAAGTGGAGAAGGGGCCTCACCAGGGAACTTCATGATGGTGGTTTGAATGAAAATGGCCCCCACAGGCTCATAGGGAGTGGCACTATTAGGAACACCTCCTTGTTGGAGTAGGTGTGGACTTTTGGGGGAAACGTGTCATGGGGCTTTGGGATTTCAGATGCTCAAGCCAGGCCCAGTGTCACTCCTCCTGCTGCCTGCCGATCCAGATGTAGAACTCCCAACTGTGTCTCTAGCACCATGTCTTCCTGCGTGTCACCATGCTTCCCTCCATGATGACAACGGACTAACCCTCTGAACTGTAAGCCAGCCCCAGTTAAATGTTTTTCTCTGTAAGAGTTGCTGTGGTCATGGTGTCTCTTCACAGCCATAGAAACCCTGACTAAGACAGTCCTTACAATCAGCACCCCAGCCCCAACTACAGAAATGTAGGGGAGTCCCATACCCTTGACTTCTTGGTCCTGCAGTCATAGAGTGGGAACTGGCCACAGCCTGTGGAATTCTACCTAAGGTTCCATATTGCTCTGCCTACCCAGGATGCAGCTCAGCTGGGTTTGGCTACTCATCTTCCAGAGGAACAGAGCAGTCTTTTCCCCAGCATCCTAGTCACCTACTTGGTCCAGGGCAGGCATTCCTCCTGAGTCCCTCCGAGTGAGAAGGTCCCTGTTAGGCAGTCAGCACATACAGTGTCCTGGTTGTGAGTACCTGGGAAGTGAAGAGGGGCAAGCAGAGGAGTACTGGGCTCAGGCTTGCAGGGAGCTAGGCTTCCCTGGAGTGGGGCCTGGGAGCTGTCTGATCTGGAGCCTCACAACCCATAATATTCTGTAGCTGGTAGAGGGAGCTGTGGTGGTAGATGGCACTGTGAGACTGTGTGAGAAGGGGCTGGGTAGTTTTAGGGCATCCTGGACACAGAAAGGGCCTGATGTAATAACCCAGGGATCTTCACCCCACAAACCCTTTGGGTAGCCTGGCCAGATGCCAGACAGAAGGCAAAGGCAGCCCTCACATTTAGGTGAATAGTGGGGTTGGGCATAGTTTACAAGTCTGGCTCCCGTGAAGCATCGGAGCTGAGGTAAAATAGCTGAGGTTAGACCCGATGTTGGATAGCTGAGGTTAGACCAGAGCCAGTGGTGCGGTTCCAGTTCCCCTTCCTTCCTCCGCCCTCTGTCCTCTTCCTGACTCTCACCAGAAAACCTTTCTGGATCTTCCAGATTTTCTGAGTTCAGCTTTTCCCTGTCCCCCTGTGCTCCCCTCTCCCCTCCCGTCCTGCCAACCTATAGCCCTCTTTCCTCTCTTGCTGCCAGGACTGGTCTGGGGTGGGTGCCCTAGGGTTAGCCAAGATTTCTCCTCTGTTCCTTTCTTAAATCCTGAAGCTGGAGGTTTTCTAGACCCTAGGCAGCGGGCTCACTGGAACAAGGGTGGCCTCCGAAAAGAACCTTCAGTTAGCCAGCTCACCTCTCTTCTCTACCCTCTGCCCTGGAGGGCAGGTGGTGTGCGGCAAGCATGTGGAACAGTGGCTCCCATCCTGGTTCTCACAGAAGTAGCCTGGGATGCATCTGCACACAGTGTCCTTCCAGCTGGAGCACTCCTGCCAGGTCAGCAGGCCCATGTCTGCCGTCAGAGACAAGGCCATGGGAGCACCAGCACGGGATTTGGGGGAGCACCCTTCCTCCAGTCTTCCCAGTGTACCCAGGTCCGATTCTGCACAGCTTCACTTGCCAGAGGCTACCTACCACCTGCACATGTGGTACCAGGTTTGTCCTATAGGGGGAGCCAGACATAGCACAATGGCTCTGAGCAGGGGGCTTGGTTGAGGACTGATAGGGTCACAGAGTGGTTTGATGTCCAGGACCTGGGTTTTGACCAAGTCTGAATTGTCCTTGCCTCTGTTTTCTCCCACTCCAGGAAGCAGGACTTCCAATCTATGTGCCCACAGCCCTGGAAGTGTGGAGTTGATAGGCTCTGCCATCCAGCAGAGTGCCCTGGTGACTCTCGGAATCTCAGTATCCCATCAATGGGAATCAGCAGCCTTCTGCCTCTAGGTCTGAGCCGACAGTGTATGGGAATTGTGCGAATAGGTACAGAGTCACTCGGACCCCATGAGGGCACTCTGTGTGAGTATAGAGGTTCCCCTTCTCTAAGGGTGAGGTCATCTCCATTTGCACACTGTGATAGACATGGGGTCACCCTCAGTAGGGGGTGAGGACAACCCTCCTCACACTCTATGAGTAAGCACGGGGTTATCCTTGTGGGGAGTGTGAGGCTGCTCGATTTATTACGGGCACTGTAATAAATCCAGAGTCATCCAAGGCTAGTATATGGAGAGCGTGGGGCTGTGGTGGGAACAGAAGCGCTGGCTACCTTATAGCTTCGAACATTCTGGGACCTGTGTCCCCATCCAAGTCTGCCCAGGCCCAGGCAGCCATCAGTCTATGAGTGAGCTTTTCCTGGGTTCCTTCATATCAAGGGAAAAAAATATATAATGGCTACATTGATCCCCAGTGATGTCCCACCCCATGTAAGAGCTCCTTCACGGGCAGGGAAACTGAAGCCGGAAAGAGACTCTCATCACCCACATGAACCAGATAAATGGGGAGAAAAAGAAGCAGGCAATAGGATCTCAGTGATGGGCATGGGGGGGGCGGGGGGGGAGAGACACACCCTGAGAACCTGCCCACAATAGCAGGAAGGTCAGGCTGCGGTTCCCTCTGAGAGTTGCCCTCTTCTAGAACCAATGCCTGAGCTTAAGTGCTCCAGCAGACCCCACCTCCTCAGGTGCTCCTACCTGGATCACAGACTCCGCAGGGCAGGCACTTGCTCAGGCCATTTGCATGGGCGGTATATGTCTGTGGGGGACAGGGGGCACACACTGTGCCTGTATGCTCACTGCAGACCTGCTTCACATGGTAACCTGCAGCCAGGACCCACAGTTCCTCAGAAGGGTTGGAGGTTAACCCACAGAAACCTTCCCAGTACCCTCACGTGGGTCCAGCAAGTAAAGCCCCACAGGACTTGTTGGCCTTCTGTCTGCCCTCTATGAGCAATTCAGAAACACAGAGGTGGGGCTTCCTAAATCCCTCAGAACTGGTTCTGACCCCAGCCCACTTTCAGTCTCAGTCTCTGGTTATACTGACATAAACCCTGCCCTATCCCCCGGGCCCACCCCAGGCAGTGAACTTCAAAGGTTCCAGACGCTGAGGACTATCCCTGAACTGAACACTATGTAGCCCTTTGACTGAGGACCCAGAGGCCCGGAGGCTCAGGACAGGAGTTCCTCCCTGGCACAGCCCTGCCTCCTGGGAGCTCCCACCTGGGTTGCACATGGGGCAGCACTCTTCTCCCACAGGGAACTCCTCCTGTCTGCACGAGGGCTGGGCAGAGATGCGCTGCAGCAAGTTCAAAAGGAAGACACATGGCACCTGGGAGAGGGGATGAGTGCTGGAGGGGAGGACTACCTCCATCCCTATGGCTCCCCCCCACACACACCTCCCGACTCCACCAGGCTGGTCCAGGCCCTCAGTGCATGCTCTGCTTCTTGAGGTGAGGAAACAGCACAACTTCAGTGTCTCTGTAGGAGGGGCTCAGGCCCAGGCCTGCTTAACCTGCCTTCTGCCTTCATTGCCTGACAGTGTAAGACCTGAGAGGCAGCAGGGTCAGCTGGGGCTGGGAACAGGCTCTTCAGAATCCTAGGGACAGCTGACCCATGGTTAGTATATCCGACTTGAGCAAACAGGATAGACACTCTGGCTCCTGCTAGCCTGCCCTGATCTCTGTCTCCACTCTGTGAGGGTGCTTATTCTCAGGGACAGAGATACCTATGGTTGGCCTCTTGCTACAGGGCCTGTCCAGAGACAGCCAGGGGTCTGCCAAGGGCTACTATGCTCACGGCACCACCTCCTGCCCTTGAAAGAGAGCCATAGTAGGTGCCTGTGAGTGGAGGCCCGGGAGTGGAGGGGCAGAGGCCTGCCTTCCTGTAGCCTCCCAGCCTGAGGTTGTTATCAATTATCTCCAGAGATTTGCAGATCCAGCAACATAAAGCCCCGTGAGCTAGCTGCCCAGACAGAGCTAAGGGACAGGAAATGTCTGGGGTGGGCTATGGCTGGAGTTGGGCCGGAAGGAGCTTGGAGGCTGTAAAGGGCTCAGGAACTCACCAGTCTGAAGGTGTTGTCTGTAGGGGCCTGGCTCCAGGGTGACGGCCCCCATCTTGGGAGAGGTTCCATTTTCTTGATCAAGAAACTTCAGGCCAAGAGCCCCATGGGCTCTGAACCTCCTCACACACTCTCATGAGCCTTGGTAAGAAAAAGTGAAAATGAAAGAAAAAATAGTCTCTCTGACTGAAGTCTGTTAGCGGCAGATGGGGCACACTAAGTACACATGGGGCGTGGTGCTGGGAGGGCCCTAAAGTCCAAACAGAGCCTCAGCTTCAGACTCAATACAGGGACACTAGCAAGTTTTCCTAGCCTGTATATATACCCTCTGGAAGTATGACTGTCTTCCAGGTCACTCCAAACACCTCGGTGCTTGCCTTGAATTTTCTGACAGACAGACTGAAATAGGAACCTCTCAGCCTCAGGGAACTGGGAACTTGATCTTTTGACCCACCTCCCAACTCACCCCTCTCACCGGACCCTCCCCCTTAAGCTTCTAGTCACTTCCCAGACACCACGTCAGGGTTGTCCCCATTACCGGTAGTTTTATCACTGCCCGCTTCTTCAGCCTATACGCTTCTGAGCACATACGGTGCTAGGAACAGGAGCCAACCTTCTTTATCTTCTAAGGGTGAAGCAGGGTTTCTTATCATCTTTGAGCAGGCTATGGGCCTCTCTAACTGGCCCCTGAGAGGGACTAGGTGAGCAGACTTACTTTCCTTTTGCAGATGAGGATGGGGGCTTTGAGTAGGACTACAGGGGAGTATGCTGGGCTTCCCCAGCCCACAGACCAGCTGAGGTCATGGGGTGGGGGCCTACTACAGACCTAGGGCTGTTGAGAGCTTTTGGAGCCGCTTCTAGGAATTTGGCATCTGTCACATGTCAGAAACAGTGACCACGGGGCTTTGTTTACTGCTTTGTTGAATTACTGCCTTGTGTGATCTCTTTGCTGACCACTTTACTTAACTTTCCTTGTGCTTACTACTTTACTTGGTCACTCTCTTGTGTGGTCTCCTTGTTTACTACTTTGCTTGGTTACTTTGTCTTTGATCTAAGAACTGACCATGGGTTTTGTTTATTTGTTTGTTTTGGTTTTTTTGTTTTGCATAAACCTAGAATGATATAAAAGCAGGCGGGAGAGAAACAGAACTGCTTCAGCTGCGGTACACGGGCTGGAGTCAGGTTATAGTGTTGTCTGTTTTTCTTTTTCAATCCTCACTCCCTCCCTTGAGACCCTGTTGACTGGCTGAGCTGGCTTGGTCACGAGGCTCCAAAGAGGAATAAGGAACCCCAAAGGCACACAGGACATGAAGCTCCTCCAAGATTCTTTGACCGGGGCTACTGTGCGTCTCTCTCCCCCCTCTATTGACCGTTAAAACTAACCACACATTACTGCGCCAGCTGAATCGGTCACCGCCCTCCTAGGTTTGGCTGGCCCTGGACTGATTTTCCTCATAGCCGGGACCTGACGACAGCTCTCGCTGGGTTTTGACTCTGAGTTTTGGTTACTATTGTAGTGATGAAACACCATAACCAAAAGCAACATGAGGAAGCAAGGGTTGGTTGGGTTACACTTCCACATTGTAAGTCCATTACCAGAGGAAGTCAGGAAAGGAACTCAAGAAAGGCTGATGCCTAGAGACAGAATCTGATGCAGAGGCTATGGAGGGATGCTGCTTACTGGCTTGTTATCCATGACTTGTTCAGCCTGCTTTCTTATAAAATTCAGGACCACAAGCCCAGGGATAGCACCACTCACAATGAGCTGAACCCTCCCCCATCAGTCACTAATTAAGAAAATGCCTCACAGCCTGATCTTAAGGAGGCATTTTCTCAAATGAGAGTCCCTCCTTTCAGACGAGTCTAGCTTGTGTCAAGTTGACATGAAACTAGCCAATGTTCTAGTCCACAGTCCTCAGAATCCCACCCCAAAGGGACACAGAAGAGTATGCTGTATGTTACAGAGGCTGTTCCACACAGCCATCTGTGTGCCTCTGTAGTAGACAATGCAGAGTGGACAGCCTCTGACAGTCCAACCCAGTGATGTGGGTGTCTCTAGTGAGGACGCAGGTCTTTTACCCCATCCCACAGATGAATACTGGGAAATGGCCAAAGCTCCACAGCTCATAGGTACCTCAGAACACACAGAAAGCTCTGGACTGCAAGCATGTTTCCATATCTGTGGGCTCTCAGAGACATGCCCCAGGGTGGGAAGCCAGAGGATTCTGATGAGGTAGGTGAGATCCCTGAGCCTGGTACAGCCCCACAAGACCTCCACTAGGCTCGCAAGCCACCATTCCCAGTGATACACAATCCAAGATCATCATCCTCTTGGGAAATCAGGAGCAAGATACAGGACTTACGGACATCATGTAGTGCATGGCTGAGTGGGAAATGCCCAGTTGTCAATCCCTCCACCACCAGACATGAGCATAAAAGCCTTGGGTCTGTGCCCCCTAGATGTTATCCATGGTGAATATGGACCTAAACAGAGTGTCTTCATTGAGATGTTCTCTGAGGCCCATTTCTACTCCTTATAACTCTTCAACCTCTGAAAGATTACTGTGTAGGACTACCTCATAGCCTCTTGAATAAAAACTGGGGTGATTGGTTCAACCCAGGCTGTCCCATGCCCATCACCAGATGGCTCTGTTCAGGCCCCCAGTGACAAAACCAGACAAAAGAGACTGGCTCTGGGTCTTACCCACCACCAAAGCATTCTCTACTGGCTATCACCTGCTGGCTTCACCCTCTTATTTCTGCCACCTGACAGATGGAGGGATGCCAACATGCCTGGGCTTTTGCCTTCTGTCTCCATTTACAACCACCCTGATCCCTTTGGCTGTACCCAGACCCTGAGCCCAGAGGCCCCGAGGCCAATCTCCTGCCAGGTGCCCACCTGATCCAGGGGTTGTGGAGGGTACCCTGGGTGCAACACTTCTCCAAGCTGCAGATAGGAAGCTAAGGCAGAGGAGATCTGATCACAGACACAATTGCCCATGCAAAGCCTCTGACCCCCATAGGGGCAGAAGGTCCAAAACAGAGCGTTTCCCCAAATCCTATCCCTGTCACCCAGCCATCCTCTGGAGGACTTCCCCTAGTCCCACCCTGATCTCTGTAGTGTGATATCACCCTGGTATGCTGACCCTCATCAGGACAGCCTCCAGCATCTGGAATTTCCCCCATGGTATTTCTTCTTTCTTTTGTAGTGAGCATGAGTAGTGACTTGGAAGAAACAGATTTAACCTCCGTCCTAGAAGAAGGTCCCAGTGTTCTCCTCACCTTGGGTGTCCCTAGGACCTATCCTAAGAGCCAGACTGCCATGGTTGGGTTATGGGCTGTACATGACAAATGGGTTTCTGAAGGATGAGGAAGATGGAGGGAAGAGCATTCTCTGTTAAGGGCAGAAGTTGAATCATCAGGTTCATTGTTGGTCATGCATGCCGGGAGCCATTAGTGCCAGCCATGAACACAGACACTCTTGTACTGAGAGCTGTGTATTGTGTGGAGAGAGGATAGAGTAGCTAGCTCTGAGGAATGGACTCCAAGGTCATCAAGGAGGGAACCGTTGAGAGGTAAGAATGGAGGAAGTCAACCACCAGAGACAGAGCAGTGCTGGGAAGGATGAGACCCGGGAGGGGACTTCTGCTCCAGCTGTCCTGATGGAGGTGGACTGGAAAAGGAGGCCAGGACCTACAAAGAAGACAAAGATCTGGAGTCTGCCAATCGATCGTCAGGAAGCTGTGACAGAGATCAGCAGCCTGGGGCTTTCCAGGATTCAGATGCTGAAGCAGCAGGAGCGAGCACGTGACAGCCGCCCCTGGTCTCTGGATCAGACTCTAGCTCCAAGCTCTGGGCTGCTGCCTCAGACACCTTGACACATCTCAGTCTTGTGTTCACAGTAGCCCTCTTCTCTAACTAGCCCCTGTTTATTTTTGGCCACGTTCCTCTGGGACTACCTAGAATCAGGAACCAGGGCAGAAGCCAACTGTCCACACCTGACCTTTCTGGCTACTTCCTATGGGCCCTGGGTTCCCGGAAGCCACCTCAGTAGAAGTCCTTGAATCCATGCTCTCCTGCCATACTGTCCCGTCCTGGGCCCATAAATACACCCTCCATCCACACCGATGTCCAGGCAGTGCTTAGGGGTACATTACAAGCTATGAGAACACCACAGCCTCCCCTCTCCTTCACCCTTGGGTGCTTCTCACCCGTGCCTGCTGCTCGCCCAGCCACAGTCTGTGTCCACTCCTCCAGTGCCTCTTTGGGTTCAGTTCCATCCTCATATCCCTCTGCTGTTCCTGTTTATCTTGTCGGATTGCTATCCCAGAGACTTTACTTGCCTCTCTAGCATCTCTGTGCCTTCCTCCTTAGAGCTTCCCTGGCCCTGTAGTAGCAAAGACACTCACAACAAACCTGTTTGCATTCTCCAGCCTGACATTCTGGTGGAAATTGGACCTAGAAAAGAGCTATGTGTCGTTGATACATGGAAGTTTCTGGGAACTGCAAAAGACCCTAGGGTCCAAATTGGGCAGGCGTGGGCAGCATCTGCCTTCTGCAGAGAGGTAAAGGCATCTGTGAAGATGGGGAGGAGGAAGGCAAGGGTGCTCATCTTGGGAAGGAGAGGCAGAGAAGTCCCTGGAAAGAGCATCCAGTGGTCAACACTGGCCACCCCATGAAGGCTAAGAGGATAGTGCATTACAGCTCCAAGGACAGCCCTATCCCGTTAGAACTGCCCTGCAAGGAAACCTGTCTGGAAAATTGTTTATAAGTAGGTAAGCTATATGTTTAAATCAGCTCCTAGTTTGATCCAGGAATAGACAGCAGAGCATGAGGAGTGCCAGTGTAGTAATGCATGTGGCTGCCCTGAGAGTGGTGGGCGTGCTAGAAACAACATGTCTGCCCTGAGACCGGTGTGCATGCTAGAAACAACATGTCTGCCCTGAGACTGGTGGGCATGCTAGAAACAGTGCACAAACCCATCAAAAGAGAACTGGTAGAGTCTGGCATGTTGGCACATACCCGTCCCAGTACTCTGGGTGCAGACAGGAGGATTTTGAGTTCAGGGCCAGTCTAGACTACATAGAGAAGTCTCCAATCCCAACACAAAGGCATCCTGTCTCAAAAAAAAAAAAGGAAGGAAGGAAGAGGGGGAAGTATAAGTGGTTTCTTTAAAACTGAAAATGCATGAATCAACTGTTTTTAAAAATTGAGCAATATGAGAAAGCATGAACTTCAAGAGAAGAGTCTCAAGTCAAGAGTCATGGGTTAGTGTTAGCGGGGCTCATGGCCTCTGCACAGAGTTAAGAGTCAGGGTTAGTGTTAGTGGGGGCTCATGGTCTCTACACAGAGGCTGGGAGCTGGGAAGAGCTTAACAGGTCATGAGGCCTTGCTGGGTTGACAAGGCAGGGCTCAGTGATACTTAAACAATGTTCAGAAAGGAGGTAGCAAGAACACACAGGTGGTCAACTGTGTGTGCTGAGTGTATTCCCGAAGCCTGGACAGCAAGCCACTGTAAAACTGTGGGATGTAGGTACTCACAGAGCTTCCAAGAACCAGTGTAGGGCTACTTTAGGAGTAACTTTGGAAGCCGGCGAGCCCTGGGAAGGCTAGGGCTCAGTAGAGAGTCAGAGTGTGGCTTTACCACAGAGGGCGCTGTAGGGAGAGCAATGTGAGCACCAAGCTGCTGGCTGTGCTCCAGCACAAGGCATAGCATCCCTCAGAGGATGCATCACCTACCCCACAGAATCCGGCTCATCAAGTAGCCAAAGTGGTGTCTAGCATTTGGCTGGAAACTACCAGTCACCTCCAGAGCAGAAAACTGTGACTAGATCCGGAATATTACACCTCACACTGCCTGTCACCAAAAAGGCCCATGTACAGAGACAGGAAGTTACGCTTTATCCAGAGAGCTGGCTGTCTGAAAAGGTGAGCTTCTAAGACTGGAAAGATGGCTCAGCATTTAAGAGCACATACTTGCTGGTCTTGCAGCAGACCAGAGTTCAGTTCTCAGCACCCACACTGGATGGCTCGAAACACCTGTAACTCCAACTCCAGGGGATCTGATGCTCACTTCTGGCTTCCATGGGCACTTGCACTCAGGTTCACACACACACACACACACACACACACACACACACACACACACACACAAATGATAAAATAAATCTCTTAAAAAAATAGCAAACTGGGTTTATAATCTCGCCACTTTGGGGAGGAGCTTATAAAAGAAGGTTTTAGGCCAGCCTGAGCTCCACAGTGGGACTTCATATGAAAAACAATAGCAACAAAATAGCATTAAAAGCATAGACATCAACAGCATGTTCTGACATCTGTAGCAACTGCAGTGAAATCCAGTAGGCGGACGAAGCATAGCTATAACTGTAAATGCCCAACCTATAAAAGCCAGAGGAAACACAGGAAAACATGTTTGTGACCTTGAGCAGGTAACAGTGTCTTTGAGTGGGTAGAAACCGCAGAAGCAGGGAAGAAAACAAGAGAAGCCTTGCTTGTGAAGACAGAGGATGTCTGCAGTCTGCACTCAAGAGTGCGTTGCTAAGGCAATGAGAGACGAGCCACACAGCAGGGGAAAAAAAAAAAAACCCTCACAGAGTACAAATCTCATGGCCAAAGCACCTTTTAACTCAGATAATTTAGTGAGAAGGCAAACATGTTACTCATTTTTCTATGATGGAAACAAAATAACGGAGATCATCGACGTTTAAAAAGGAAGCATAACACCACATCCCTACAGCTTTGAAGTTACTATAGTGAGCCTGAGGGTCAAGGCTGAACCACCTGATGGGGGAGGCTGCTCACCCAGCACAGATGAGAGGCAAAGAGAAAGGGGGAGGCTGGGGTCCCACACAGTGACCTCACTTCCTCCCACTAAGCTCCATCTTCTCCAGGTCCCACCACTCCCCAGGACTGCCTAAGCTGAGCCTTTGGGTGGCATTTAGACTCTAAACTGTAACAACACACAACATAGTTTTTCTTTGTTTTGCTGATTTTTTTTAGGGTTTTTTTGAGATCTTATTTATTTTTATTTTATGTGTATGGATATTTTGCTTGCATGTATGAATGCGCACCACTTGAGTGATTGATGCCCACAGAGATAAGAAAAAGGCACCAATTCCCCTGGGTCAATCACAGATGGTTGTGGACCATTATGTGGGTGCTGGGATTTGAACCCCAGTCCTCTGAAAGAGCAGGCAGTACTCTTAACAGCTTCAGCCGTCTCTTAAACCCCAATACCCTAGTCTGTATGTCTGCCTTTCTCTCTCTCTCTCTCTCTCTCTCTCTCTCTCTCTCTCTCTTTCATTCTTCCTTTCTTTTGTTCTTTCTTTCTTTTTCTTTTCTGTCCTGGAACTTGCTAGACCAGGCTAATCTCATATTCAGAGTCCTACTTGCCTCTGCCTTCCAAGTGCTGGGATTAAAGGTGTGGACCATCATCTGGCTCAAGCTAGCTTTTCTTAACATAAGAAAAAAATCTGACTTCACCAAAGAATACAAAGGAGACTCTATACATCATTAGCCATTAGGAAATTCAAGTTAAAACCACAATAGGGACCTCCCCACCATTAGAGGACTACTGTCCCAGTCAAGCACCACAAGGACCTGGGGCAATAACAGCTCACAAAGATGTGGGGCAATGAGAGCTCACAAGGATGTGGGGCAACGAGAACTCTTGTGAGGTTGTGGATGGTGCAACCATTTTGGACAATGGTGTGGTCAGATCTTATAGTTAGCCACACACCATCCGTGTCACCTAGCCTTTCAATTCCCAGCTACATAACCAACTTAAACACGGGTCTGTACACAAACACAGACACACACTTACAGATGTCAGGAGAGGAGCAGGGCTGGGGAGATGGCTCACTGGGTAAAGTGTTGGCTGGATCTGGGCATGGTGGTGTGTGTCTGTAATTCTTGTACCAAAGGGTCAGAAATTAACAGATACTGGGGCTCAACGGCCAGACATTCTAGCTAGAAAAGCAACCTCCTGGTTCAGTGAGACACCTTGTCTCAAAAAAAAAAAAAAAAAGGTAGAAAGTGATGAAGGAAAAATTCAGTGTCAACCTTTGTCCTCCATATATAGGCACACAGGCATGTGCACACATGTGAGAAAAGTTGTCAGTAACTCAGTTCAGACTCCCTTAGAATGGGAAATAGCATCAGAATCTCCCTCCCAGCAGACAGACAACAAGCTGAGGTTCTGCTTTGCAAGAAGGGCAGAATAAATGGGGGGCACACATCACATGTGCCCTGAGCCCAGGCTTCACGCAGGAGGCAGGCATGAAGGTCAAGCAGAACAATCGAGAGGGACAGAAAGATCCAGGAAGTATGCGCCTGGGGTGTGGGCATCTGAGCTGGCCTGGAGGCCATGACAAGACAGCACAGATGGGACTTAACAAGCACTCAAGCTGGGTTGTGGCTATCCCAGCCCTTGAAGGTAGAGACAGAAGAATCAGAATCTCAGGGTCACCGTGGAAGTAAAGACACGTAAATGTCTGAGTTGAGGCTAGCCTGGTCTCCATATGGAGTTCTAGGATAGCCAGAGCTACACAGCAAGACCCTATCTCAAAAGAAAAAGAAATTGTTCAAAATCATTGTTGCTTACATAGGAAGGTTGAGGCCAGTCTGGTCTACATAAGACTTTGACTCAATTATTTACTGCAATGGCAAAAGAGAAGAAGTGGTCACGTCTTCATGGTCTCATGGGGTATGGACTTGGCTCACAGATGTGCCGAGGCTGGCCCCTCCCATGCATTCTTCCTAGCCACAGATGGCACCTTCTGTATGTCCACTGGCATCCCTGGTGCCACTGAGCATATCTTCAAGGTCGCTCTAATGACCTCACTTAACATTAGTCACCTAAAGTCCCATCTCCACAGTCTGGACATTGGGCTCAGAGTATGAACTCAGAAGCCCTGTCCCCAGGAGCTAGAGGAATAGATAGCTCAGTCAGTAACAGGGAAGTGCTCATTGCATAGGAATGTGGATCTAAGTTTGATTCCCTCCAAACACCCACATTCATTCACACACACACACATACACACACACTCCCCATACATACAAACACACACACAAAACACACACACGCACACACACTCAAATAAATATATACACAGACACACTCACAGAGAGACACACACTTACACACACATAAAAACACATACACACACTCACACACAGTCTTTCTTTACACATACACACACACATACACAGATACAAACAAATACACACAGACAAGTATGTACTCACACAACTACACAAACACACACTCATACACACTCACACAGAGAGATACACACACCACATACACCCACACACATACACTCACATACACATACCACACACACACAGACCCACATACACACCCACTCATGCCCACTCACACACAACACACATATCCTACACATACACTCATATACATACACTCACACACACAGTCTCCCTCTCTCACATACACATACACACACATACATACTGTACTAGTTTTGTGTCAACTTGACACAGCTGGAGTTATCACAGAGACAGGAGCTTCAGTTGAGGAAATGCCTCCATGAGATCCAACTGTAAGGCATTTCCTCAATTAGTGATCAAGGGGGAAAGGCCCCTTGTGGGTGGAACCATCTCTGGACTGGTAGTCTTGGTTCTATAAGAGAGCAGGCTGAGCAAGCCAGGGGAAGCAAGCCGGTAAAGAACATCCCTCCGTGGCCTCTGCATCAGCTCCTGCTTTCTGACCTGCTTGAGTTCCAGTCCTGACTTCCTTTGGGGATGAACAGCAGTATGGAAGTGTGAGCTGAATAAACCCTTTCCTCCCCAATTTGCTTCTTGGTCATGATGTTTGTGCAGGAATAGAAACCCTGACTAAGACAAATTGGTACCAGCAGAGTGGGGTATTCCTGTGACAACCTGACCATGTTTTGGGGAGGACTGTGGAAGGACTTTGGAACTTTGGGCTAGAAGATCCATTCGATGTTAAGAGCTCTGTCAGATGTTGTGTAGGAGCTTGGAAGATAATGTTGAAAACAGTGCAGAAGATGGAGGCCTGGCTTGTGAAATTTCAGAGGGAAAATTAAAGACTCTTTTCAGGGCCATTGTTACTTTGGTTGTGAAGATTCTGTGATTCTGGTTAGCTGGGGCTGAAGAATCAGCTGTGATTAACAAGATACCAGAACTACTAAAGCAAAAACTTTGCATTACTGGGACTATTGATGCTGGTTAGCTGGAGCTAAGAAATTAGCAGTGATTAAGAAGAGACCAGCATCATTGAGGTGACATCTTCTGGGAAGTGTTTTCTGAAAGCACAGAGGCTGTGTTCCAGAGATAGCCAAGGTTGTACTCCTGCTGCAGCGGGACTTGGTAATATGTAAGGGTCACCCAGGTGGTACTGGTTTGGAAGGCATGAAGGAGCCATGCAGAGCAGCTGAGGCTCGGTACTGTGAAAGGCCATGGAAGGCCATTGGTGAAGGTGCAGCCTCAGTTGCAATTGACATCCCAGGACTGAAGGGGTCATGCAGTGTTTTGGAGATGCCAGTACCATGAGATGACCACCAAGAGCAGCAGCAGTGGAGTAGAGGCATCTGGAGCCTAGAGGACGACGTATGTGCTACAAAGGGCATGGCTGGAGAAGTGACCCAAGCTCTTGGAGGAGCCCAGAAGATCGTGAGTTGGATCCCAGACATTGGACGGTTGGAGATTGATTTTTGCTTTTGATTGTGACTGTGCCCTGATATTTTCCCTCTTGAAGGAAGAAACTATTTAGTGGAGCCCACGGTTAAGAGACTTTTAATTGTAAAAGGACTTTGGATTTTAAAAGAGATGGATACTTTAAAGAGATTGAAAATTTAAGAATATGTAAAGACTGTGGGACGTTTAAAGTTATTTAGGCCTTGGGGATGAATAAGAATGTAAGAGTTGAGGCTTACTAGTGATGTGTTTGTGTGTCAAGTTGACAAGGGGTCAATTGTACTGGCTAGTTTTGTGTCAACTTGACACAGCTGGAGTTATCACAGAGACAGGAGCTTCAGTTGAGGAAATGTCTCCATGAGATCCAACTGTAAGGCATTTCCTCAATTAGTGATCAAGGGGGAAAGGCCCCTTGTGGGTGGGACCATTTCTGGGCTGGTAGTCTTGAGTTCTATAAGAGAGCAGGCTGAGCAAGCCAGGAGAAGCAAGCCAGTAAAGAACATCCTTCCAAGGCTTCTGCATCAGCTCCTGCTTTCTAACCTGCTTGAGTTCCAGTCCTGACTTCCTTTGGGGATGAACAGCAGTATGGAAGTGTAAGCCGAATAAACCCTTTCATCCCCAACTTGCTTCTTGGTCATGATGTTTGTGCAGGAATAGAAACCCTGACTAAGACACATACCCTACACATACACAGTCTCTCTCTCTCTCTCTCTCTCTCTCTCTCTCTCTCTCTCTCTCTCTCTCTCTATCTCTCTCACACACACACAAAAGGATGTGACACTCCATGTTTGACATCTGTGAGAGCCAATGAATGTGTGTCTTCTCATCTGTGTCCTGAAAAGTGCTAGACATGTCCCCCAGGAGTTGATGGAGTGCACCACAGTCCACTGTTCTTACTTTCGCTTCTGCCATGGCTTGAACATCTCTGCCAGATATTGCCCCTTTTACCCGAAAGGTATTTGCAAGCAATAGATGAATGCTCACAGCCCTGTGAGTCTTGGACCACCAGGCAGTACCAAGAGGCTATGCTTTTCCCAGGAAGGGTCTAGTCAGGCATTAGGACCAGTTGTGTAGCCCATCTGCACAGACAGGCAGACTTTCCCCCCTCCTCACCCTTTAGCCTTAAACTTGGGGATTCGGGTCTAGCCCTTATCCCCAGAGGTAACTCCAGGACAGGTCCATGGACATTCATATCCCATGATTCCCAGCAGCTGAAAAGTGGAAGCAACCGAGTATCTGTCCTCTGGCAAGTAGAGAACAAAATCCTACTGTGAAATGTTACTCACCCACCAAGAATAAATGGAGCATTGATATCTGCTTACAACATGGATGGGCTCTGAGGATACTGTGCTGAGAGGGAGAAGCCAGACGCAGAACAGTTGGTACTGTGAGATCTATGCAAAGCAAGACATGGGGACCCGGAGAAGGGCATCCACGAAGACAGTGAAAATGTTCTGCTTGTGGACAGTGCTGATGGCTATATAAAAAAATCATGTCTGGAGAGAAGACTCAGAGGTTAAGAGCATGCAGTGTTTCCAAGACCTGTGTGAGTGCCTGTGTTTGTGTGCGTGTGTGGGCTACTTACAGCTGTATCTCCAGCTCCAGAGAATCAGATACCCTCTTCCTGCCTCCACAGGTACCGCCATGTTCATGCATAGACACAAACACACAAAATTTAAAATAATAAAGACAGGACCTGGAGAGATGGCTCAGGACCTAGTCTCAGTTTCCAGCACCCACATGGGCTCTCACCGCTATCTGCAAGTCTAGTTCCAGGGAAATCGACACCCTCTTTTGAGCTCTTCAGATACTACAAGCGTATGATGCACATGCATGCATGCAGGTAAACATTTACACACAGGATAAAACTAAATAAAATCTCTTGAAAATAAAATAGTAATGATGAATCTTTTTGAAAAGAACAAGAAGTGTGAGTGTATCAAGAACTTAAGAATGGCTAAAATAGAAGCCCTTTTTCATGTACATTTTACTATAATTTGTTTTGTTTTGTTTGAGATAGGGCCTTCCTGTGTAGCCCTGCCTGCTCTGGAATTCACTATGTAAACCAAGGTGACCTCAGACTCTAGAGATCCACCTGCCTCTGCCTCTCAAATGATGGGATTAAAAGGCATGCACTGCCATGCCTGGCTCACTGTATTTCTTTAAAATGCATTTCTATGGTCCCATCCCTCAGGAGTCTGAGGCAGAAAGACAAAGAATTCCAGGCCAGGCTGGGCTATATAGTAAGATTCTATCTCAAAATACAAAAATACAAGTCCTACATTTCTTTTTTTTTTAAGCCCTACATTTCTTTTTTTTAAGCCCTACATTTCTTTTTTTTTTTAATTTATTTATTTATTATATGTAAGTACACTATAGCTGTCTTCAGACACTCCAGAAGAGGGAGTCAGATCTCGTTACGGATGGTTGTGAGCCACCATGTGGTTGCTGGGATTTGAACTTGGGACCTTTGGAAGAGCAGTTGGGTGCTCTTATCCACTGAGCCATCTCACCAGCCCCAAGCCCTACATTTCTTAAGGATGTATTATTTTCACATGTGTGCATGTGTGTGCATGTTGTGGACTTAAAGATCAGAAGAGGGCTTTAGATCTCCTGGAGCTGGCGTAAAGGTAGCCATGAGCTGCCCAATGTGGTGTTGTGAACAGAATTCAGGCCCTCTGCTGTAACAGAACTGTACTCTTAACAGCTGTGCCATCTCACCAGGAGGAACCCTTATATCTTCACTATGACCCAGTCAACACTGGAAAGACTTCCTTCTCAAGAGCTTCCGACAGTTGTCCACACTGTCTCACGATTTACCAGCAAAGAGGAAAGAGAGGAAAGGAAGGTGTGCCAAAGGGAGAGCAGGAATTTGCACTTTGCCTATGAAGTTACTGAGCGTAGCCACAGCCTGAGACCTGGGCCTCTGCCTCTGCCTCTGCCTCTGCCTCTGCCTCTGCCTCTGCCTCTGCCTCTGCCTCTGCCTCTGCCTCTGCCTCTGCCTCTGCCTCTGCCTCTGCCTCTGCCTCTGCCTCTGCCTCTGCCTCTGCCTCTGCCTCTGCCTCTGCCTCTGCCTCTGCCTCTGCCTCTGCCTCTGCTTAGTGCACAAGCTAGTTTCTGCAGGCACAAAAGGGAAATCAGAAGGGATGGTCAAAACCTCCAATGGCTGCAATTCCCGCCGCCTGCTAAGCTAAGGTTTCTTCTTAAAGCAAAACATGAGCTTAGTTTCCACCGAGTCACCACAGTAAAAAGGAAGAGGTTCTCAAATGACGCCCCCTTTTTTACATAAAGAGGAGGATCATGGAACATAAATTTACAGAGAAAATATGTAAAGTATTGATGTGTAGCAAGACTCTAGCCTCGACTCTGTAAGGGACTTTCCCGGGTCATGGGAAATTATCCCCTCCCTTACTTGTTAAATGCACCGCCCACCACCACCACAACTCTTTTGGTCATTCGCTCGAACAACTTCTCGTGCATGAATTCACTTTATCCCATCCTCTCAAACATTCAGTTAGAATTTATGGGGCAGCCCAGAGGTTCTGGTAACATGCCAGCTGATTGTGAACCCTCATGGGGACATACTGTCCAGACCTCCCTGGTATGGGAGCAGCAAAATCTAGGATCAACACACTTGTTGAAGGGTCTTGGAGCTAGGGCAATGCAGGGATAGAAGACAACCAGTGTCCCAGGAGAGGAGAATCCTAGGGCACAATGGACTGGGTCAGAGGTGGCCAAGGTCCCTCCAGCATGCACACCGAGGCTGAGCACGCAGTCCAGCTGCAGGCAGCCTCAAAGCCTCTCAACATTCCTCTCTGCAGAGTGGGCTCTGGTCTTCGAAATTGTCAAGATAAGCCATGCTGACCCTATCTATCGCCTATGGACTGAGATACCTTGGAGTTCCTGATGAGAGGCTACAGAGAGTGACGGTTGCTTATCGGGGCCTGCCAGCTCTTTCCCCTGTCCACCTGTGCTCTGAGAAAATAAGTCCCACGAGTGTGGCCAGCACTTTCAGAACGAGGGATAGCAGTCCCTGGCAGGAGCATCTGAACACAAAGGTCCCAAGAGGGGTGGACTTCACATGGAAGGTCTGGATGCCAAGCAGACGTCGCTCCTGGCTATCTCTTAGTGATCAGCGATGGACTCCAGGCCTGAATCCTGTGACACCCAAAAGTCCTCAGATTGTGCCCAAACAAATAGTGCTGTCAAGCCTTGCCCCCAACAGACAGGCATGAATGCATGCAAGCACACATGCACCCACATGTAAATGACAGACAGGCTCTGAGGACCATGAACTACCCATGTAACCTGAAGCCAAGTTATACAGAGATTGCTTCTCTATCTGTCTACATAGCTAGGAAAGCCCCATCCCCAGGCAGAAGTCTCAGCTAGGTCTGGGCAGGCACCTGTCTCAGGCATTGCCCATTATGAGGAAATGGCAGGTCTGGAGCCAGCTGGGTCTCACCTGAGTCCTGGGATCCTCGGGTACCAAGAGCCTTCCTCTGTTTAAGAAGCTGGGTATGCTGAGACACAGGAGGTCTCAGGCTAGCCTCTCCCTGAACACAGACATGTTGATAGGTGAAGTAACCAAATGTAGAAGTGAAGTGGAGGTACCCAGGGGAGCAGTTCAGACCACATAGACAAAGAAGCCTCATTAACAAGATAGCCAGAGACTGCTCAAGGTCTCTATGGGAAGGGACAAAGACTTCCATCCTCTGCTCAGCCTATGAGCCTCTGCCAGGTCATGCTGAGTGCTGAGAAAGTCTCACCAGGGACAGAAAATTCCCCCAGAGAGGTGACTTCCCATCTGAGTCTTTACCAGAACCAGAACCAACTTTACCAGAACTTGGGAAAGAACCATTTAGGTCTCCTCCCTCCTCAGCTTAGTGCTGAAGTGTGACCCCTGGTGGCTGCTGAGAACACCAAAATAACCACTTAGGAGCCTGGAGCCTAGCATTTGTGTGGGAAACCCTGCTTAGCCTCCTTCCTTTGAGCCACTAGAGGGCAGCAAAACCCAGGCCTGGCTGATCCCTGCACCTCAGGCTCATAGTCAGGCATCCCTCCGCAGTTCTGGGGCTGTGTTTACTTAAGAATGCCACATCCCTAGCTGAGCTGTGGTGGGCTTTTACTCCCAGCAACTGAGAGGCAGAGGGTGACAGATCTCTGAGTTCTAGACTAGTCTGGTCTATAAAGCAAGCTCATGTCCATGGATCATCAATGCTGGAGGGAGTCAGAGAATTGAGAAATCTGCATTTACCAAGGACTAAAAAAGAGAGGGAGGGAGGCAGAGGCAGAAAGCCCATCACCAGTCCCACTTGACTTCCTAATGTCACATGGCCCCATGGATGAATGGCTGCTCCTCTCTGCAATGGGTGTGGTCTGCTTTACCCCTGGAACTGTGCAGCAGGTGACTGCATGAGCAGCTAATACCATGGCTCCTGGGGTGCTGGTAAGTTGGCCTCTTCAGCGCACACCAGGGAGAGGAGCCAGCATGGCTGAAAGCATCCCTGACGGTCTCTCTAGTCATTTGGACCCAAAGTGGCCTCTGGGTTAGCCACAGAACCAGAGAGAAAGCCAGCAGGACAGACAAAGGCCCAACCCAGGAAGCCGTCAACATAGGACCAACCTCAGGGTTGCAGTCAGCCTCAGGGCAGGTGACAGACTCAGGCTCTGGAGACTGCTGGCCAGTGCCTTTATTCAAAGCCTGTGCTGTTCCCTCTCTGAAGTATATACGCACGGTGTGCACTCTTCCACATGCCTGCCATTGCCCCAGGGATACCCAAGCAGCCTCATACTGCTACAGCACCCTGTGCACAGCATGGTGGACAGCATTTGTCCATCCAGCCTTATTCTGATATAAAACATGGAGCCCCCTACACAGCCTGGGAGAAACAGGATCCAGCTCTGGTCTGGCTAGAAAGGTCACGAAGGTACTCCCTATACACCTGTCCTCCATGGTGTGTTGGTCCAGACCTCTCTGCCATGAGCAAGTCAGACAGTGTACAGCCTTTGCAATACACAAATCCGGTGGCCCCCCTGCACCCTTTCTCCAAAATGAAGATAGATGTGAGGGCAGGTAACCCCTCACCTGTCCACAGTTCAGTCTCTGCTCTGGTGAAAAGTAGGAGGGACACAAGAGACTCAACTGCAGGAAGAGCCACGTCAGCAACCCTGGTCTTCACCCCTGTTCCCAAGGGCCTGGAACCATGGCCACCAGGTCTCCATCCTGCTTCCTATGGGCAGGGGCTGCTCCAGCATGCTGCACTTGGGTGGCAGTATGGATCTCTCGTCACCTAGGTTACCACTTGATGTAGAAAGTAGGCTGGAGAGGTTCTCTCCTTCCCAATTCCCTCTGGTATGTTTCTTTGCTGCAGAGTGTAAGGGGAAGAGGCCAGAGGTGTATAAACCAAGGCAGGGCCATAAGTCAGCCACCTTCTCTCACCAGGCTAAGGTTATCCAGGGATGCTGCCTCCTTGTTCCCAGCTCTGGCAGGGCTTCTGCCTGCCCCGACCCACAAACCTCCAACAGGAGAGTCCAAGCTGTCTCCAGGTCCTTGCTGGACCCACACTGTAAGTGCCGGACTCACTCTTCACTCCTAGAGCTGGGGACTCTGTGAAAAGCAGCCAGACCAGAGGTCACACTGCCTTTATGGCACCAGGGGATGGAGGGGTTGGTGTGGTCTCTAGCGTTTTCCCACGCCCAGGAGCCAATGGAGAGGCAGGATTGGACAACAGAGCATGAGCCCTCCCACAGATGGGCTGGGCTACTATCCATCAGGAGTGAGGGGTGGAGATCGGCTGCAACCAGGTCCTGGAACTCACGGGACTCTGCCTGGCTCCTCGCCCTTAGATCTTAACCCTCCAGTCCCTGAGAATGTTGTCACTGCCTAGCACACTGCAGCCAGGATCTAGAAATCAGTGTCATTAGCAGTTTCTGCCCTGGCCACAGCTTCCTACGGGAAAGGCACAAGACTGGTGCTCTCCTTACCTTCCATCTTGTTATTCAAGTTGTCTAAGAGCACGTGCGCGCGCGCGCGCGCGCACACACACACACACACACACACACACACACCTGGCTGATCTCTACCTTCCACCTGCAGGACTGCAGCCCAGTCTCAGGACACACTGGGCTTGGTAGTTTTAGGGAGTGACTGAAGTTTGGTCGGGGTGCTGCATAAAGATGCTTGCTGCCAAACCTGATGATGACCAAAGTTCAGTCCCAGAAATCTGCATTATAGAAAGAGAGCCTGATCCTACAGGCTGTCCTCTGGCCCCCACTTTTGTGTGTGTGTGTGTGTGTGTGTGTGTGTGTGAGTGTGTGTGTGCACGTGCGTGAGATTGATCAGGGTTTTTAAAAATAACTTCAGGAGCAGCCCTAAAAATGTCAAGACCATCATTCCCAGAGGTCCCCAGCTGCTTCAACCCAATATGCAATGATCTAGTAATCACCTTCTCCAAGAAGCCCCACATACCTCTCTCTCAGGCTAGTCCTTACCTCAGTGCTGGTACAGGTATCTAACTTCCAGGGGAAGAGGATCCCTCCCCCCATCCTTCCCCCAGCAGCTAGCTCTAAGACTTGATAAATTCTTCCCTTTCCTTTCCTTTCTTTCTTTCTTTCTTTCTTTCTTTCTTTCTTTCTTTCTTTCTTTCTCTCTCTCTCTCTCTCTCTCTCTCTCTCTCTCTCTCTCTCTTTCTTTCTTTCTTTCTTTTGTTTTTTCTTTTGTTTTTTTGTTTTGTTTTGGTTTTTGCTTTTGGTTTTGGCCACATAAGCCGAGCTAGCTTTGAACTCGCTGTGCTGCCAAGGCTAACGGTAGACTCCTGATATATCTGCCTCTGCCTGCCTCTCAGATGCTGGAATTACAGGTTCACCACTCTATCCAGACTGCTATTTCTAATCAGCTAAAATTGAGAGTCTCTTCCACTTGCCCAGAGATGGGGCACTGCTGCTCCTCACATCAGATAAGGTGACTGAGGTGTGTGGAGAAGGCCTTGTCCTGATAAGGTGATCGCCACGCCCCTCTTTGTCCCTCAGGTTGAGTGGCAGGCTGGGTTGCTGAGTGGGCAAGGTAGAAATGAATGCTGGGAGAGAGAGCATCATGGGCAAGCTAGGGAGCAAGGAAGTGTGCCAGCCAGTGTGACTCTGGGCAGGACGTGTGGCAGGAGGAAAGGAGACAGGGCAGTCTAACGATGGCAGAGGCAGCAGCAGAGGCACTGTGCCAGGCATAATGGCAAGAGCGTGCAGGGTCTTCCAGGGAGTCCTTTGCCCAGGCCCTGGGGCTGAGTGATGGAGCCCAGGAATGGTGCCAGCCTTGGGCAAAAGGGAGGGGTACCTACCCCAGGGAACTTTATAAAACTGCACCTTGGTCTCCAGTTCTGGGAACATCTTGGCCTCTCATTGGTCAACAGGGAGGAACCTCCTTGTATTCTTGGTCTGGCTTGAGGGTGGCCAGGTAGGCTGTGGTAGCTGCTCTGCTGGCCCCGCCTGCCTGGGGGTCCTGAATGGCCTGGCGTCTTTTGTGGGAGAGCAGCTGGCGCCCAGCCCTTTATGTGGGGCTGTGGGAAAGTCCCCGGGCCAGCCTCTCACAGCCTCTCAAAAGCCGGGATTATCTCTCTGAGCCTGCAGGACACCCTCTCAAGGACCCCCTCCCCAGCAAAGTTGGGGGCAGGGACACCCCCGGAGAGGGTCTGTCCACCAGGCTCTGGCCCCAGGAGCCCTTTGGCCAGGAAATATTCTTAAGTGGAAAGACCTTTGAATACTCCAGCTCCCGCCTTACCAGCCCAGCTGCCCAGACTTAAAGATGCCCACTACATAAGCAGGGCTGCAGAAGGCTTTGCACCCACCTGAGTCTCTTTTCTCTCCACCCTATGTGCACTAGGCAGGGCCACAGCCAGAGGCTTGGCAGGGAGACACACACTTATTTAACACCACAGCATAGAAGCTGAGTAGACATTCTCCTCCTAGCTCAGAGCTGGGGGCATGGGAGGGGTACACCTAGCTGCCGGTCCATCACTTTGGACTCCCATGTGTAAATCCAGCCATGTTCCCACCAGAAAACCAGATGTAGAGTTTGAGAGTTCTTGGGGACTCAGGAATGGAGACATCCAGCAGCTTTGAGTCCAAGGCCACTCTGAAGTCTCCTCTCTGTCCATTGTGCTCCTCAGCAAACACCTGGGCGGGACCACCATCAGCCCCATTCTATAGATGGGAAAACTGAGACCCGCACAGCCCAGCTTCTATGTAGTGGATACTCACGGTTTTGAACCCTATGCTCACAACCCTTTTTGAGTCATGGCTAAAGCAGCAGGTGAATCTCTGGAGAGTGTCCTTCTCACACCTAGTGTAACATAAGAGGAGGCAACTCCAGGGGCGCTCTCCAGGGGTGCTCTCCAGGGGCGCTTGAGGCCAGATGTGCTGACCTCCAACGAGGTTACCAGGGAGCTGCTGCTGCTGCTCAGGGCCTCAAAGGCTGCCTAGAGGGAAGCCCCCACCCTGCCCGCCCGGAGGACTGCTCCCCAGATGGCCTCTGGGGCCAGGAGCTTGGCTCACAAAGCACAGGCGGCCCCGTGGCGAATGAGTTTGTTGCCGCGCACGCGCCTTTTGTGGGGATGAATGTATAAGGCAGGGGTGGGGTGTGGGAACCCACCAGGAGCAGGCCTCCCGCCCAAATTATTCATTCAACCTCTCCTCCTCTTTCTTCACTCTCTCTCTCTCTCTCTCTCTCTCTCTCTCTCTCTCTCTCTCTCTCTCTCTCTCTCTCTCTCTCTCTCTCTCCTCTCTCTCTCTCCTCTCTTCCTTCTCCTCTTCCTTCTTTCTTTTCTCTCTCTTCCTTTTCTCTCCTCCTCCTCCTTCTCTCTCCCCTCCTCTTCCTTCTTCTCTTTCTTTCTCTCTCTTCTTCTCTCTTCCTTCTTCTTCTTCTTCTTCTTCTTCTTCTTCTTCTTCTTCTTCTTCTCCTTCTCCTTCTCCTTCTCCTTCTCCTTCTCCTTCTCCTCCTCCTTCTTCTTCTTCTTCTCTCTCCTCCTCTTCCTTCTTCTCTCTCCTCTTTCTTTTCTCTCCTCCTCCTCCTCTCTCTCCTCTCTTTCCCCTCCCTCTTTCTCCTTCTTCCCTCCTCCTTTCTCTCTCTCCTCCCCTCTCCTCTTCCTTCTTCCCTTTCTTTCTCCTCCTCCTCTCCCTTCTTCTCCTTCTCTCTCCTCCTCTTCCTTTTTCTCTCTCCTTCCTCCTCCTCCTCTTCCTCCTCCTCCTCTTCCCCTCTCTCCTCTCTTCCTCTCTGGCTGATACTGCCTGGAAAGAAGGCAGAACCACCTTACCACCCCTAGGCCCCACCAAGTGGCCTCAGGCAGACATGGGGCTCTGTGCAACACAGAAATGTTTGGCTTCCTCCTTTCCATTTCATGAGGAGAAGCAGGAGGTGGAAGTGGGGCTGGCAGGGGCTGCTTGCTCTCCTGAGGGAATGACTTTAGGGTGGAGATGCCGAAGGCTGTCCAGGGCCCCTATGGAAAGAGCAGAGGACTCTGGGACCTACTAGAGCATTTCCAAGTAGAGTCTTGGTCCTGGGAGAGGGGTAGAAAGTTGACATTTAGATACAAGTCACTGCCAGATTCGAGGAGCATCTAGAGGCCCCTCTTTTGCCTCACCCCTTTGTCCACTCACTCCAGAACCTGACACATATTGGGCATATCAAAGCATCAGGAGATGGGCAGTTTGACCTGCCTCTTCCTAAGCTGAAGCCATAGGATCCGACAAAACCTCCCTGTAGTCTCTCCACCTGTGAAGAGTCCCAGGGGACGTCCACTCACCCACTGCTGTAGGAGTGCCAGATGTGACTGGGACCATGGGGTATGGATCCTCCCTGCTGGTCATTGCGAGTCTCACTGGGAGCCTCCATGCTGGGCTAGAAGCACCCATTGATCCTGGCTGGCCATGGGAGGGTACCATGAGGTGGCATCCATAATGCATGTCAGGTCCCAAAGAGACAGCTGATGAGGTGAGCATCCTATGCTGGCATTGGAGTTGGACAGCAAGAGAAGGACCAGGAGTCAATGGTGGCACACACCTTTAATCCCAACACTCAGGAGGCAGAGGCAGGTGGATCCTTGAGTTCGAGGCCAACCTGGTCTACAGAGCAAGTTCCAGGACAGCCAGGGCTATACAGAGAAACCCTGTCTCAGAAAAAAAAAAAAAAAAGACAGACAGACAGACAGGCAGACAGACAGGCAGGCAGGCAGGCAGGCAGGCAGACAGACAGACAGAGCAAGCAGGCATTAAGGGATCTTGATGACGTCTGAGACCCATCTGTATTCTCCCTAAATGTTAGGGTCTCTTAGAGGCACGGTATGATTGCACTTGGAGAGTTTGATTTCTGTCTATCTCAAACATTACCAGCAGGGTGGGATGATCAATATTTCGCTAGTTGATGTGGTAAGAGAAGGGACCTCCAGCCAGAGTTCCAGGGTCCCCAATCTCAGGCATTCTGTGATCTGCTACAGAGGTCATCCCAGGCATTGCCCCTACAGGGCCCTTGGTCTTCTTCTCATGTTCAGGTGCAACCAGCCGCCATCCCCCAAAGGTTCCCTTGCTTCTTACAGCTGCCGCTCACCCTGGATCTGTTTCTTTCAGGAAGCACGGTGTCCCACACTTGATTAGTGGATCCCTATGACCCTGAAAATCTGAGGAGCTCCTTAAACACAAGCCAAGCCAAACACTACTCATACTGCAGCTGGGGAAGGCAAGAGGCACCTTTTGGGGGGACGTGTCAAGACAGGGTTTCTCTGTATAGCTCTGGCTGTCCTGGGACTCACTCTGTAGACCAGGCTGGCCTCAAACTCAGAAATTCACCTGCCTCTGCCTCCCAAGTGCTGGGATTAAAGGAGTGCGCCACCACTGCCTGGCTGCAGTCTGGAGACATCAGCAGACCCTGGGAGAAATATGTGAGACTCATCAGGGTTCAGGATCCACCTATGTCCTTTCTGCCAGAACCTAAGGCTTCCCCTCCCTGCCTCAACCCCAGATCCTTCACTCTGACCTAAGCCACCATTTGCAACTTGGCCTTGATTTTTTTTTCTGTGCCTTAGTTTGTCTACCTGTCCATTGGGTATGATGATGCTGGGTATCCGGAGGTAATTCTGCTTTGCGAAAACCAGCTTGGTCCCCCCAATGGAAGCTCTGATGTCAGCCTCAGACATGGGGGGGGGGTAAGAATCCCTTGGGATGGGAGTGGGGACAGCTATTTCCTGTAAAGGGCTGCATGATAACTATCTAGTCTGGGTGGAGGGCACCTCGCTGATCGCTGATCATCCTCTGGAACTGTGTCAAGATAGGCATAGGTAAGGGATGGCTGTACAGCAACAAGATTTCATTTTAACCTCATGCCATGTCTCACACCATGGAACGCACAGTCTTGTTTGGATGTTGGTTGCTTTAGAATGTAAATATCATTCTTGGGGAGCAAGGAGGCCCTGGTGTTCCTTACTTGCCAGCTACCTGACTCTGACCTCCAAAACCAACTGAGGGTCCCTACCATTGCCCCCACTTTGCAGATAAGAAAACTGAGGCAGAAATGGGTTTAAATGTGATGCCGTGGGCCACACAGCTGGGGAGACATGAGGATGGTGTCTGGGGATGGATCTGTATCCTCTCTCAGGATTGAGAGCCAAGGATGAGGGCAACCAGTGTCTGGCTCAGGCTGGGACAGCCTCCCCTGTCCATGTCATCGTGATCCTGTGATCCTCGCTCTAGGCGGCGGTTCCCACACTTTGGTGGCGGCGGTAGCGCGGGAAGCGTGCCCAGCCCCTCGGCATTAGTGCCGGGGCCTGCTTCTGAATGAATGAGGGCGGCGGTGGGGGGCATGAGGAGGGTAGCTCCCAAAAGACCATCTGGCTCTGTGTTATAATAGAGCAATAAAGGGCTCGTCTGCTTTTCAGGGGTTGGGAAGGGGCTGCTCTCTGACACCACAGAGTTTTTAAGCAGCTTGGGACTGCGACCCCGGCACTACCCTGGCCCACCGGGGGCTGGTGGACAGAGCGTGGCCACGTGGGCTGGATCGACCTAATCCCTTCGCTGCTTTGAGAGCATCCCCGCCCCCAGTTTTCCCACCACCCACCTCTGTTGTCCTGAGCCCGCCCCGCCCTTTCCCCAACTAAGGCGAGGAGGAGGCAACCTGTTCCAAAGCTCTGAGGTTTGGAGCCCTGCAGTGCGCAAAGCTCCTGGAGCCTCAGGAGGATGGTCCCCACCTCACAGACACCCAAATGTCTCTCAAGCAGAGCGCCCACCCAGTAGGACCGCAGGACCGTGAAACATAGCTCGCCAGACCTGGAGTCTCCAGACCCAGAGGGAACAGAGGGCGAGAGCGTGGACTTGTGTCCTCACTGTGTCTCCCAGTCCCAGGTCCTACCTCAATCAGATGAGAAAGGAAGTTTTGGAGATAGGATATCTCGAGGCTGGCCACCATCACGAGCCCTGGGTGAGGTGGGGGTGGGGCATTGGTAAGCAAAAGAGATTGGGGCAGAGGGAGGTGCAAAGTAGAGGGGACAGTCCACGAGTAGCCTTTAGAAGAGCCCGAGACTGCCTGAGTCGCAGCAGGGGACCAGGTTTGTGACCTTAAGTGCTAGGTCACCTTTAGACCCACTTTGAAGAGAATGACTGCAGCTCTGGGTTCTGGAACTCAGCCCCTTTAGGGTCATTCCTGGGGGAATTGGCATATTCAACGCCCCCGCCCTGCCCTTCTATGGATACTCTTACCCTCTCAGGTCAGGTTGATGTGAGAGCAAGAAGTAAGTAGGGTGGCCTTACCTCCTGATTTGGTGGCTCCGGCTATGTACAGTGCAGATGTCCAGGCACCTGTTATTTGGGCACAGGTGGCAGGCAGCCCTGGCTGCAGATGCTCCTTCTGGGCTGGGGCCCAGTAGAGGTACATTTCAGCAAAGCCCTTGTGTGTGTGGGGGGGGGGGGAGGTGGGTGACTCCCTACAACCTGGAGTCAATTCCTCAAGTCTCAGGTGAGCCTATAAGCCCATCTTACAGAAAGGTAAACTGAGGCTCTAGATTGATCAAGATGTGTTCACAAGTGTGAGAAAGCCAAGGGGCAGAGCCAGGCCTTGATGTGTCAGCCCCTGTCAGCCCATCCAGCCTGCTCTTTGGAACTCCCCTGAAGTAATCCTGCTGTGGAGAAAGCTGGCAGAGTCAGTCTGTAAGGCAAGGTTGGTGCAGACCCAATGAGCTATGAACCTCAGGATCAGACTGTGGAGTCTAACCTGACGAGCAGTATGCATATCAGACCCTCTCATCCACTTGAACAGGGTGGGGCTGCCTGTGGCTCTCAAGGCTCTGGAAGTTCAAGGCAGGTGTGGAAAGGAGAAGTAGACGCCCCAGGAAGGTAATTTCAGCAGCTGTCAGACCCACACCTGGAGAACACCCAGTAGAAAGGCTGATAGCCAGAAGCGGGGGAGGGGCTGGCCAGTGGGGGCCCCCGAAGTCACCCAGTCCCCAAACCTCAGGAAGGTTTGATTTCCTCCTCTGTGCAATGGGTCCAAAGCTAACAAACCGTAGCCCACAGAGCCACTGCTGCGGGTACCCATCCTTCCCTGTGCTCTGCATGCAGGAGACCCCCCAAGCTGCTGACTTTACCTCGGCAGGTGTAAAGAGGGTCTGCCCAGTGTCCACTCGGGATGAAGATGTCCCACCCACTCTCTCATAGAGAAGACCACCCCGTGTCAGAGGAGCAGAGGATGACCCGGCTATGTCTAGGATGGGCCGTTCTCTTCCAGGTCACCCTCTGGGGCTGGAACAGCAGCTGCACCTCAGGCAGACTGACCCACAGGCAAACTGCTTCCTCCTGAGAGTCCCAGCTTCCTCACCTGCAACAGAGGCATACACGTTCCTGCTGCTTCTGAGGGTTCCTGAGGGCCTGACCCAGCCTTGTGTCACAGGATGGAGGGCAATGGTGGCCACACAGTCCCTGCCTCTATCACACCACCCAGGTGTGCTGTGATACTATTCCAAGGAAGGGTAGTAGAGAGAAATGCTTGGCTGACCAGGGCATTCTGAGAGGTGAGAGCAGCAGGGCCAGGCTGGGGACAGTGGCCCTGAGAGCACCTAAACGTGGTACACATATATGACCACACAGGCATGGGCATCTGTGCATAGACACACACAGGCACCAGCACACACAGATGTGCATGTGCAGAGGTACATGCCAGCGTGCTCCCTGGGCCTGCAGGAGCATGAGTGTGTGTGTGTGTGTGTGTGTGTGTGTGTGTGTGTGTGTGTATACTTGTGTGCATGTCTCTATATGTGTGGCTTATGTGCCAGGTGACAGGGTGTGCACATGTGTGTGCATGCACGTGTGTGTGTGTGTGTGTGTGTGTGTGTGTGTGTGTGCAGAAGCCCTTTATACATTACACAGTGGTAAATGTCCCTGTAAGAAAATGTTGACAGGGCTGGAGAGATAGCTCAGTAGGTGAAAGCCCTCGCTGCCAAGCCTGTCTGTCCTGTTTACTTGAGTTTGATCTTTGGAAACCATGTATTGGGTGAAAACTGACTTCTGCAAGATGTCCCGTGACCTCTACACACACACACACACACACACACACACACACACACACACACACTACAAAAGCAAACAGACAAACAATTAAACATAAGACAAAAGTGCCAATAAGAAAACCCGTGAGGGGCTGGTGAGATGGCTCAGTGGGTAAGAGCACCCGACTGCTCTTCCAAAGGTCCAGAGTTCAAATCCCAGCAACCACATGGTGGCTCACAACCATCCGTAACGAGATCTGGCGCCCTCTTCTGGAGTGTCTGAAGACAGCTACAGTGTACTTACATATAATAAATAAATAAATCTTTAAAAAAAAAAAAAAAAAAAAAAAAGAAAATCCGTGCTCCAAGCCATGCCAACACTTGGTGTTCTTGCATGTGTCTCTCCATGTCCTGTGGGCTTCCCAGCCAATAGTTACCTGCCTTCACTATTACTCCATGGTAGACCCAACCCACAGCCCCCAAGTCACCCCCTGCACATTAGGATCTCTCACCTCACTTTCACAACTCCTCTACCCACAGTGCAAGGCCAAGTTTGTACTCTGTTCAGCCCCTGTTCTCTGGTCTCCACTGACCATGGGAAGAGATGCAGTTGGCAGGGGGAAAGAACCCTGCCATCTTGGATACAGTTCCTTAGACTAGTTCTTAGGAAAGGGGAAGATTCAGGGCTGGCCGCGGAGAGCTCTAAGACTTTCTTCCTAGCCCCATAGAGAACCCATAAGCCAAAGGACTTACAAAAGGCATTGGCTCCACGCCTTACTGGCAGCCTTTTGCAGCCCATTGACCCCGCACCAGTTATCTGGTTACTTACCATCCAAAGCGTTGTTTCCATTGATAGGTTTGTAACTTTCCTCACACTTGGAGTATATACCCAAAAGTCAGACTGGGCACTATAGCATCTCTTCATCCCACCCCACCCCCAAGCACCTATCCATTCCTAGAGACTGTCCCCCACAGCCACCATTTACTCACTTTAGTACCTGACCCTCTCTGCCCTGTACACTTCTTTCCTGGAGCTACCCCCACTTGCCTTGATGACCCAGGAAAGCAAGCAAGCAAGCAAGCAAGCAAATGTTGAGAATCCCAGCCTTAGCTAGGTGTGGTGGCACAAGTCTGTGATCTCTACTCTCATGAGGGTGAGGCAGGAGAACCTCTGATTTGAGGCCAGCCAGGGCTACATGGTAATTCCCCTTCTCAATTAATCAAGAAAAAAAACCCACTTGAGGGGCAGAGGCAGGCAGATTTCTGAGTTCGAGGCCAGTCTGGTCTACAGAGTGAGTTCCAGGACAGTCAGGGCTACACAGAGAAACCCTGTCTTGAAAAAAAGAAAAAAAAATCCCAGCCTGACTATCTAAATTGCTCTCTGTGCTGGTAAATGCTCAAGTAGAAGAAGGTGGCTTTCGGGTGGGTGCCTTGGAGTCTAATGTAAACCGGGAAGTCATGACAAACTACAAGAGTGTTTGGCATTTTTGATGCACAGGGTTTACTGACGCACAGTTCACATGCCTTGGCAAGTCTCTTGACTTCTGCTGCTGGCCAGTGAACTGAAGACAAAAGCTCTCGCGCCTCACTGCCCGTCTAGGAAGTCACTGTCCTGTGCTCAGCAGGTGTACCATTAGTCACATACACTGCCACCACCACCCCGCCCCACTGCAGATCCCGCCTGCAGGACCCAAGAGAGCCCACCCAAGGCCCAGTCAGCAACCACTAAGTATCCCTCTCTGCCACAGGGTTGACTTCCTCCATGGTCAGCTGTTCTTCCTGGTCTGTCCAGGGAAAAGAAGGCGTCTCCTTACAGCAGAAGTCTGAGGACTGAAGGCTGGTTTGAACCAGGACAGGGCTCAGCATTGGAGAACCCCGGTGTGGTCGTGACTTGGGGAGACTCTGTCCCCACAATCCCAGATAAAGTCTTGCCTCACATTCTCAGGAGAGGGGGTGGAAGGGAGCAGCAGGCTGCCCCTCCATTTCCTGGCCCATCCTCATTCCAACCCTCTCTATCCCGGATCTCATTCACTGTAAATGTTCTGGAACCAGGGACAGCAGGCTGGGGATGCTGGCCCAACATCTCCCGGCAGTCACACAAGCACGATCATGTCTATGGCTCTTCTCTAGACAACCTCCCAACTGTGGCCAAATATACATAAAAATTCACCCACTTCTGTTCACACTTGTTAAATATACTCACGATGTGACACAGCTGTCACCACCACCCATGTTCATCTTTCCCAACCCAGAACTGTCCCAGTAAACACTGCCACCCCATCTTCCTCCCTCTCGCCCCAGCTCTTGACAGTCACTGTTCCACTTTCTGCCCACAGATTTGATGCCCTAGGTCTTTCCCATAACTGGAGTCACACAGGATCTGTCCTTTCAGGGCTGGTTTGTCTCCTTAGCATAACACCCTCGAGGTTCACCCATTCTGTGTACAAATGAGCGATCTTCCACTCTACGAATGCTTCGTCTGTTCTTTATCTGTCCATTGGTCGGAGAACACTTGAGTGGCCCTGGCTCCTTGCCTCCTGTGTATGGTACAGTTGTGGGCGCTGGTACAGAAAAGCTTGAGTCTGCTTATAACTTTTATGAGCATAGACATGGAGGCAGAATTTCTGAGTTATAAAATAATTCTGTTTGTTTGTCTGTCCTCCAAACTGTTTATCACGGGGCTGCACTCCCACCCATAATGAGCCTTCCTTCAGAGACTGGGAGCAGAGTTCTTTCTCATCCAACTCAGCCAGCTTACTAAAGAAGGGACTGGGTTGTGACTTTCAGAGTAACCAGGCAGTCTCAGTTTACAGAATCCCCACTGCCACCCCAATGTACAAAATAGCGTGAGCACCCCACAGAGGGGTCTTGCTCCTCCAGGCCCTGCCCCCTCAACTACTGTCCCTTCTCCCAGACCCATTGAGCGCTCAGGTGGGATGCTCTGAAAGGCACAGGAAAGGCAAACTAGAGGACTCCAATCCCGCCCCATGTGGCTGCCGCGCGGCAGGAGGAGCCCAGCGCCCCTCCCCCACCCCGCAGTGCTTCTGCCGGGCAAAGCCCGCCAGCCAGAGGCAGCCTTTACCCCTCCCCCTTTGCAGCTACTCAAGTCGGATGGTGTGAGCCAGGAGCCCAGAGAGTTTCCCACACTTTGGCCCCATTCACAGTGTTAAACGGCCCACAAAGGCCAGGCGTGTGCCTCAGAGGCCGCCTGGGCTGCCATCTGGCCCGCACTCGGGGAGGCAACCAGCCTTTCATCCGGCTGGGATTTAACACCATTCATTTCATATTTCCCACAACTGAAAATTGGATCAAAGCTGCTAGGGGGAGAGGGAGGGGGTTGAGGAGGAACGGGGGAGGGGGTGGCCCTCCCCGTGGCCCACCCACCACCCTCACCTCTGGAAGGCCGGCTCTCCTAACCCACCGCGGGTGGGCGGGAGGTTGGGGTGGGATGGAGGTTGGACCATATCTCCTGGCACGCGTCTCATTTGGGTGAGGATCTGGCTCAGGGGAAGGTACTTACTGGAAGTACAGAACACAAGCCTTAGCCAACTGTTCCCACCAGAGTCTTGGGAAGCAAGTCTGTGCCTAGATGACCCCCATATCTAGGTACAGTCTTGGGTCCTTGCTGCCAGCAGCCAGGAGCAATGGTCAGAGCATATAGTCTCAGACTCTGTTTCCAGTTGGTGGGTTTCATGCCCTCCTTGGTCTGTTTGTATTCCCTAGGACCTCTGAATGCCTAATCAGGCTCCTGAGCCCTTCCTGCAGGGCATACAGGACAGGCACACAGGTGACCAGGTTTTCCTGCCCTCCCCACTCCCAGGAGTCCGAGATCCACGACATGGCTAAATTTGACTACCATGTGGTGTGAACTTCTTGTTGGCTGCAAACAAGATTTCACTGAGAACCACCAGACTCCTCTTCCTTGTAGTTTGAGAGGGCTGCTTAACCACCACACAGTGCCAACCACTGCTAGATCTCAGGGCTGTAGAAGCAGAGGCCCAGACATACAGCCCTGAGCCTCCCTCCTGCACTTACAGGGTACCTCTGTCAGAGCTCGGGTGAAGGTTGTGGCAGGGACTAGGGGAGGTGAATTCTGCACTTATATATCTTGCACTGGACAGACCATCCTGTTCTGCCTCAAAGCCAAGCCTTCCCCTCTGTCCCAGATGCTTCCATCCATGGTAACCCAACAACCCCTTGTGCTAAGAGCTTCTGGAGCAAGACCTGAGGAATAGATCATTTACAGCACTGGGTCACTACCATAGCAAGTAGATCACTTACAGCAGTGGGTCACTACCATAGCAGGAGGGTGTTTCCCTAGTGGGCACTGTGAAGGCCCTTCAGTTCCTGAGCTCAGACATGGCTGACATCCATCCAGAGAACCTGGTTTCATTCCACACTGGCTATTGTGCTCTGATGCCAGCCTCCTGTTTTGGGCCTGGCTAGGTCTTAGGTTGACCCTAGGAGGAAGCACGGGCCTTATCTCCTCCCTCAGCCCCTGCAGAGTATTGGGGAAATAGTACAGGTTCCAGATGGAGGGACACTCCTACATGGCCATCCCCTAGGTGTCTAGGGTGTGACTAGTAAGGTCACATGGTTAGGAACCACAGTTATCAGTTCTTACAAAGAGGCCCAGCCACACTGGCACAGCATTCAGATGGGGGCTTATTTTTAGGTCTCCCACCTTCTACCTGCCAACACAAACTGCTGAATGAAACTGGAACACACACACACACACACACATACACACACACACACAGCGGAGGGGGATGTCATGAGAGGAGTTAAGGGCAGCCATGGTTTCCTAAAAGCCACTTGGGAGTAGTGATCATGGACAGCATGAAGGAGGCACGGTCCTCCTGTTTCAGAGATGCATGTGGCACCTGGTGGGTGACACAAGAGCAGTCCAGATACCCTGTGGGTTCAGGGGTTCCTGAGGGCTTCCTGGGTATGGGGCTTTGTGCTAGGCATTATCCAAAGCAAATTCAGCTAGCCTAGAAGTACGCTTGGCAGGCTCCGCGCGTGGCCATTTCTAGCTGCAGAGAAGTCACTCCTCTCAACTGACAGAACTGGCAATAAAGCGCCTGAGTCCTAAATCCTAAATACGTGAGTCCCTCTCTCATCCTATACCTGCGAATGGCATGACGGCAGGCAGCATCTGTTTGAGAGAATGTGGTCCACTTTAACCCACTGTGCCTGTGGGCAACAGGTCCCAGCTGGGGAGGGTGCCCACTCCTCTGGAAGCCGCTGACTGTTCATTGTAAAACTCTCATTTCTCTGCGCCTGTGGCCTCTGCCAGCCAGCGGTGGGGAGTCTCTGGGGAGTGGGAGGGAAGAAGGGAGAGAAGGGGGGGAGCACTCCTTCCTGCCCTCCCCACCTCCCCGCGGCCTGGGAAAAGGCAGCATATTGAGGCGCGGGGCTCTCAGCATCAGGCCCCGGGATGCTAATGAGGGCGAGCGCGTTCCCACAGCCCGGACATTGTGCCGCGCGGCCCACCTGCTCCTCGGGGAGCGACCATTGTGCCCGCGCCAATTCACAGGCAATTTAGCGTGCGCTAATGGGCCGGCGCCTTTGTGCGGCCGGCGCCGCCATTGGCCGCCGAGTGTGGGAACGGCCGCGGCGCCCGGACCCCAGGCGCCGAGCCGCTGCCCGCGCCTATATAGGGCTGGCGTGCTGGGGTCCAGGTCGCGCCAGTCCGGGACGCCTGGCTCTGTCCGCTCCGCTCCGCTCGCTAATCGCCTCCAGAGCTCCAGGCATGGCCCCAAGTACCGTGGCGGTGGAGATGCTCAGTCCCAAGGAGAAAAACCGAGTAAGTGCCACTCGCCCGGCGCGCGCCGTCCCATTCCCCCAGGGCCTCCGGCGTCCGCCGCTCACCTGACGCCTCTCCTCCCGCAGCTGCGGAAGCCCGTGGTGGAGAAGATGCGTCGGGACCGCATCAACAGCAGCATAGAGCAGCTGAAGCTGCTGCTGGAGCAGGAGTTCGCGCGGCACCAGCCCAACTCCAAGCTGGAGAAGGCCGACATCCTGGAGATGGCCGTCAGCTACCTGAAACACAGCAAAGGTGAGCCCGGCGCCTGCGCCCGCCTCCTGCTCCCGGCCGGTGTGGCTCCCACCGCGCGCGCCCCACTCATGCCGCTTCGTCTCCCCACAGCCTTCGCCGCGGCCGCCGGCCCCAAGAGCCTGCACCAGGACTACAGCGAGGGCTACTCCTGGTGCCTGCAGGAGGCGGTGCAGTTCCTGACCCTGCACGCCGCCAGCGACACGCAGATGAAGCTGCTTTACCACTTCCAGCGGCCCCCAGCTCCCGCCGCGCCTGCCAAGGAGCCCCCGGCGCCCGGAGCTGCGCCCCAACCGGCGCGCTCCTCCGCTAAGGCTGCTGCTGCGGTCTCCACCTCCCGCCAACCCGCCTGCGGCCTCTGGCGGCCCTGGTGACCCAGCGGCCGACCGGTGCCTGGAGCGGACCAGAGGACGTGCTCGTTCCTCTGGATGTGGGAAGACATTCCCCAGCCGCAGTTCAGCCCCAGGTTGGCCGCTACCTTCTTCCGAAGGCTCCCTCCCCCGGCTGGCTGGCCAGCAGGAGGGTCATTCTTAGAGAATGTGTGTGCAGAGTTGTCATTTGGGGATAATCAGGGCCCACGCTCTGCCGCCCGTCCGACCCCGTGGGGTTGTTTTGTGTTTGCATTTCAGCAAGTGACTTCTGCGAAGTTCCCGGTCACCACCGGGGGTTCTATGATATTTGTAGAGTCGGGGGTTGGCTCACCCCAGTCCGTAGAGGACTTTCTTCAGGGCCCGTTGCTGCTGGGCAAGCACCCTGCAGGCGGGCTGTGCCCTGGGCACATTTGCCTTTTGTGAAGGCGGAACTGCAGGTGTTTCCTCATAGGAAAGCACTCAGCTTGCGTGGGCGTAGGGCCCATGGGACCTCACCTCAAGGTCCACATGGCCTTGGCTGTCTGATGCGCGCTCACAGTGGGCTGTCTGGGAGGGTGGGGTCTCCATGATGATCCTTAAAGGATTCCTTTGTATGGGTGGGTGCATGTGGGCACGATTTTGTACTTAGAATTTGAACGCTTGGTCATGTGGGAGAACACAGGCTGTTCTGAAGGCTTCTAATAAAATATCAAGCCCTCCATGTCTGTGCCTCTCATCTGTCCTTAGCAGCCTAGGGGCGGCCTGCCCCGTAACTGGAGGTGGAACGGTGGGATCTTACCATGTTCACAGTGAAACCGGGATCAGGAGGAATGCTTGCTAGTGGTCCTCTGTCATAGAGAAAAAGGGAGGGCAGGAGGTAGAGAGGAGAGGGACATACAGAGCTGTTGTTGCTCTCATGGTGAACAAGACCTGGGTGGCCGCTGGGGGGTTCTGCTAGCTCCCAGGCCAGGGTGGGGGAAGAGATCCTAACAATTGTAGACCCTCTGCTCTGTCCACTGAGAGGAAGCTGAGGGCCTCAGTGGACCTCTTGCTAAAGCAAGAGGCTCGGCTGTGCCAAACCTGAGAAAGTATCTGTTCTAGCTCCGGTTTCCCCTTAGTTCACCTGCTTAGGCAATTCATAAATGCCCTCCCTTCCACAGAGTGACCAGGGCCAGGACTGACCCATTCCATTCAAACTATGAGCCTGGTAGGTATGGACTATTGTCTAAGACAGGGTGTCTGCTTTAAGGCAGGCTATAGGTTAGTCAAGTTCACAGGGCTCTCCAAAGGTAAAACCCACGGAGCAAGAAGTGGGAAGGTGTGTCTACATGTCTTCTGAAGGACAAAGTCATAGATGCGGCTCCTGTCCCGACTTGGATCTTTCCCATCCAGAAGTTCATTAGCCACCACCCCCTCTTATTCCTATCCACTCTGCCAGTGACCACCTGAGGACCCTGCTGTGTCCCACATATAGTAAACAAGGACAGAGAACCTCATCTGCACTCATTTAGCTTACCACAGGAGCAGCAGAACTTCTACAGACGGGGGAGGAGGCCAGTGCCCTTGTGGAGTGTCCTACACACAGGCCAGGCATACTCCACTTACAGGGACTGAAGTTGCTGGGTCACCTCACTCTCAGGAGCCCTGCCACCCTGGAGCAGGTTCTCCCTTTCAGAGTACACCCACTCTGTTGGCAGGCACATACAAGGCTGCCTCCTCCTGGAATCAATGTAGATATATGGCAGCTGAACCTGTGCATTGCCTCAGTCCTGTGCTCCAGGAGCCTGGCAAGTCAGTAAGCAACAGCCTGCAGACAGAACCAGAGAGCAAGGTATTAAGTTACATGATGGACCTCTTGGAGGACACAGTGCTCTCTCTCTCTCAAGGGACTTAAGTCAACAGGAACTCCAGATCACCTCCACTTTGGAGCCCTGCCCCCTCTTCCAGGCACCCTCTCTCTTTTCCCCCTATACTTTGCAAAGATTGCTGTTAAAGTGCCGATCTTCCCCAGCTGCAGACGCACAACCCTATTCATATCCCTTCCCCCTGGCTGGGCATTTCTCGAATGTAGGGTCTTTAAAACTACTCCAATTAACATGGGAGTTTTAGAAGTGAAGGTACCACTTCTTTGGGAAACCAGGATGGTGGGTCACCCTAGCAGAAATTACAGCAGCTTGCAGGGCCAACCTCACAGCAAGGAGATATGAAAGCAGATCACCAGGATCAACCCAAGTTAGCATCTAGCCAGCTCAGCGAAAGAACAATATTCCAAAAGCTTCATATTGGTAGCCCCCGCAGTCCTGGTCTCTGGGACCCTTGCTTGTCTAGGACGGTCGTGGGGGGGGGGGGGTGAGGCCTGGCCTCCAGCAAGGCGGACGGGGGCGGGGCTCATTAGCATAATTTATGCACGCGGTCGTTTAGCAGTCAATTATATGCGCATATATTTCCATGGCTGATGAGGCTGGCCGGGCACTTTCAAAATGGCGGAGCGTGGAGCGAGTGGCGGCGGGAGCGGCGGGGACAGTCTGGACAAGAGCATCACGCTGCCCCCCGACGAGATCTTCCGCAACCTGGAGAACGCCAAGCGCTTCGCCATTGATATAGGTAGACACGGACCGGGTACTCGAGAGAGTGGCCGAAGCAGTGGGCGCGGGCGGCCAGCCAGCGGGGGCGGCGGGAAGGACGAAGGGCGGGGGCGCGGGCCATGCGCACAGCCTCACGGGTCGCCGCACAGCCTCTCGGGACTCATAGTGTGCGCGGCGTCAAGGTGCGGGACCGAGCGGGCTGTCGGACTCCAGCTCCCGGTAGGCGCTGCGCGGTTGGAGCGGGGCACGTCGGGCCTCGTAGTCCGCGCAGCGCCGGTGGCTTGTGAGGGCTCAGTGGAGGGACGGGCGGGGCGGGTGGCCTCGGGGGGTCCTCATCTGCTCAGAATCCCCCGGGAAGAGGCTGGCCTTGGCCCCGCGGCGCCGTCCGCCGGAGCTCCTGCTTCCCAGTGAGCTGTGGAGACGTTGGGCCTGGACACTTGTCGAGCGCTGCAGCGTGGACCGTGGCTACGGTCGCCGCCTCCTGCGCGCCTAGGAGTTCACCTTCCTGCCGACCCGCTACAGGCCCACCTTAGATCCCCTTCGCGCGTTGGGCAGCCTCATGCCCACTAACAAGTCCTCGGGGAGGTTCTATCATCGCCCTGGTGTGCAGATGCGGAGACCAAGGCACAGAAGAAGGCTAGCTTTCTCCGTCTGTGGTCTTTCTATTCGTAGATCCAGGATGGGAGCCGGCCAACGCTCCCCCCACCCCCATCCCTACCCCTATCCCCAAAGCTCTCTGCTCTGCATCCTGTTATTGAGGAGCTTTGTACCCAATTGCTTGCAGGCGTTTCCCCGCGTATCTCTTGATGCCAGCGTGGTCAGTGAGGCCCCACACAGCCGGGCAACATCCGCAGTCTTGGACTTATCTCCGTGAATCAATGGGTGTGCTGCTGGCTCTTAGCCTCCTTGGAAAGCCTAGGTTGTTAAGAGACTGTGAAGATTCTCGTTACTTCTGGAATATTGAATATGTTCCCCGCCCTCTTGCTTTTGGGTTGTCTCTCTGATGTGTTCTTCCTTGGGAGGAATGAGGAATGGAAGAGAAAGTAAAGATGGCCTACTGGCCTGTCCTGTGTTCCAGCTTTATCAAGGGCTCAGGAGGGTGGTGGAGTGGGCCAAGATTCTACTAGCACCTGAGATAACTCGGTGACTGGCTGTATATTAGGTTAGAAGTGATGAGCTTGCAGCCCTAGCAGAGGGGACTGTCCACAACCTAACCTCTCCAAAGGCCTCAAGGCAGCTGTTCGAGGATCCTGAAACCTTCACTCCAGGGCTGGGTTTTATGCTTTGCCCTGTGGTCTTATACTTATTCATTAGGAAGGAGGCAAAATTAAATAACTGTGTCTGGAAAGCAAGTGAAAATGGATTTAAACATCATCAGGCAGTTAAGAAAATACGGTTCACCTCGGATAATCTATGTGGTACCCAGAGACCATCTAACCAACAGCCAATAAAGCATGAGCTGTAGTGGAGAGGTGCCCTCAAGCTGAAGGCCTGAGGCCAGACCAGGGCTGTCTGGACAGAAGGACATGGCAAGGGATGTTCAGTGTTGGGTTTTGCTTCCATCATCAGTCTGGGTCCTGAATCTGAGATCGGAAGGTCATGCGTTCCTGAAAACAGACCTTTTTTCTTTCTTTCTTCCTTCCTTTTTTTTTTTTTTTCCTGCAACTGATGGGAGATCACAGCTCAGGATGGGGTTGACAGCTCAGGCACCTACAAAACATCTTGTCGCTGTGTTGTTTAAAAACAAACTTCTCCTGTTTCCTCCTTCCTCACTGTGTCCCTGGATCCAGGAAGCCTCAGCTGTTCTGTGTTCTTGGCAAGCCCTTTTCCTTTCTTGGATAGGGACACTGATGTCAGCTGAGTTGGAAACCCAGGCAGTAGGAAGGACATACAGGCAGGAAGAGACTCCAGGGTAGTAAATGCAAGGCTGTCCTGCCCTTCTTGGTGCCATGGTGAAAGTCAGAGGACAACTTGGTGGGATTCTCTTCTTTCACCATGTGGGTCCTGGGAATCAAACTCCAGACAGCAAGCGCCTTTACTCCCGGATCCATCACTGGGTAAAGTACACCTCCATCCGTTTGTGCAGCTTTGTCTTTTAGGAAACAGTGTCCTCCGAGTGAGTTACAAAAGCATGTAGGATCAGACAAGCCTGAGGATAGGCTCGGATTGGGGGCAGGAAAGCGAGATCAGGAGGCTTAGGACTGTGGCCGGGGATGAGATTAAGCACATGATACACTCACTAAACCAAAAATGGGCCTCTCCGTGCCCTGCTCGGACAGGACAGACTGCATTGTGTCAGTTTCACTGAGGGGAGAACTCTGGCCTCCAAACACCTTGGTCCTGCAGGTCTGTAAATTTGAGCATCTGCTCTCCTGTAGTCCCTGAGTATTTCCTCAAAGCCAACACTTGCAGATAACTTAGCCATTTTACTCTGCCACTGAGAAACCTTTGCCTGGTCAGGCCTCTGAGAGATGGAGCCGCAGTGGGGTGCGGACACTCCCGTTTTCCCCGTGTCACCTGGGGGCCCGTGAATCTGCAGTTGCGTCTACAAACTGGAAAGTGTCTTTTCTGCCTGCAGGGGCTTGTCCTTGGTATGTCCTTCTCTGGAACTCTGGGCATCTCACCCCGGAGTGTGTGGCTCAAGTGGACAGAGGACTTGGGCTTTTTCTGGAGCCCAGAGGTTGGCAGTGTGCAGTATTCCATGGTGACAGGGCTCTGTGAAGATGTGGAGAGCCTGCCTGACTCCAGGTGTGGCAATTGGTGGATACCTTTAATCCCAGCACTTGGGAGGCAGAAGCAGATGGAACTCCATGGGTTCAAGGCCAGCTCAGTTTATATAACAGAGACCCTGCCTCACAAACTGAAGAAAATGGATAAGCAGTAGGAAAAAACCACTGACGATTCTTTTTTTTTTTTTTTTTGGTTTTTCGAGACAGGGTTTCTCTGTATAGCCCTGGCTTTCCTGGAACTCACTCTATAGTCCAGGCTGGCCTTGAACTCAGAAGTCTGCCTGCCTCTGCCTCCCGGGTGCTGGGATCAAAGGTATGCACCACCACTCCCGGCTGAGTCTTTAATGGTTCAATTCCCAGCATCTGTGGTGGCCAACAACCACCTGTAACTCCATTTACAGGGGAACCGACGCCCTCTTCTGGCCTTCTCAGGCACTTCATGGACATGGTGCTCAGGCATTTATTTAGGCAAGATATCCATACATATGAAATAAAAATAAACTCCCCCCAAATTAAAAAATATATAAAAATGAAATCTTTAAAAACAGCAAACAAAAGAGTCTGGGGCCCGTGAAGGCTGTTGACTTTCTTCCTTTGCCTACTTGTGGGTCCTGGGCTGCTCCATGGACTCAAAGTCCTAAAGGCTGTGTCCCCTCCTTACCCTCAGGCTCTGTAGGTAAGCCCTCCCTGCTGACCCCTGCATCTCAGAGGTGCTGTGTGTTACCCACTGTGACCTGTTTAGATGAGAGGTCAGGTGTCTGCTTATTTGGGGCCCTAACTTCTCATACATGTGTCATGTATGCAGGGGATATTTCCGCTCAAGTTCTCCGCTTGTGTCTGTCCCTCTCCTCATTTTGTCTCCCCAGACATCTCTCCTGTCTCACACACACACGCACACACGTATAAAGTCCAGGAAGCACGAATAAGAGGAATGTGCATTCGTCTTTCTGAGACTGGCTTGGTTCACCAAATCTGATCATCTGATCATTTCCCCATTTCTGCTAATTATATAATGTCATTCTTTTATGGCTGGAAGAAAACATTCCATGTACAGTAGACCACACTTCCGTCATGTCCTCTGCCCTCAGCCCACATCTTATGTTTTATTGTGAGACAGGATCTCACTAAGCTGCCTGGGCTGGCCTTGAGCTTGTGATCCTCCTGTCTCTGCCTCCACCTCCGCCTCCCAGTTAGCTGGGATTACAGGTCTGCTGCACCTCCAGGCCTGGCTTTGTAACTGAGTGTTTAGAGAGGGGTGGTCAGAGTCCCACGTCAGTCTGCTCCTCAGACCTTTCTTCCCCTTTTTATCTCTAAATGGCTTGGAGCTTTACCAAGTAGGCTGGAGTAACTGGCCAGCAAGCCCTAAGAGTTTGTCTGGTTTTTTTTCTTCTCCCATTTTGTGATTGCGGGATTATAAGCACACCCTGCCATCCTATGGGTTCTGGGCATCTGGGCTCAGCCCCTCATGGTGGCAAGGCTGATGCTTTATCAACAGAGCCTCTCTCCAGCTCTTGAAAAGTAAATTTCTTTAAAACCTGGGACAGCCGAGTGCTCTCCAAGGCAAACTGGCTCTGTCTCTGCCTTGGGGCTTTGTGAGGGTGGGGAGGGAAGCCTTGAACTCAGATTCGTTAAGAACAGCGATCGGGGAGCTGGAGAGATAGCTCAGTGGTTAAGAGCACCGACTGCTCTTCCGAAGGTCCTGAGTTCAAATCCCAGCAACCACATGGTGGCTCACAACCATCCGTAATGAGATCTGACACCCTCTTCTGGTGTGTCTGAAGTAAGCTACAGTGTATTTAGATATAATAATAAATAAATCTGAAAAAAAAAAAAAGAAGAGCGATCAGTACTCTCTCCTCTCATCTGTGACTTCAAGTTCACAAAGCACTAAGGTCCTTATCCACAGACTCTGATATTCACGGAAGAGGCCGCTGAAACCCCAGAGCACCCGAGAGCCTGAGGAAGGAGGTGGATCTCAGGGTCTCCTTTTCTCTGTTCTGAATTTCTCGTGGTTTTTGTCTTGTCCGTGTAGGTGGATCATTGACCAAGTTGGCGTACTATTCCACCGTACAGCACAAAGTGGCCAAAGTGAGGTCTTTTGACCACCCGGGAAAGGTAGGCAGGTATATCAGTGGAGCCGGACAGGGTGCTGCTTCCCGCCGGCCTTGGACTTCATAGTGTCATTTTTGTTTGTTGTCCCTTGCTGTTTACATATGTTAACACTATGGTCCTGGAGTTGATTGCTCTTCCCTGACTCCTTGTGAGGTGTCCTTTCCTACCCTTTGTGAGAATGCCTCCCCTTCCCCTGCTCCTTGTCTGAAGGTACGCAGGCCTCTTACCTGTCTATGCTGTCTATGCCTTGGCCTAAGGTAACATCAAGTATTTTGTGTATCACAGTTGAGTAAATGCCTAATGTGCTGGGGCAGGGTGCTCAGGCTATCCTTGCCTCTTGAAGACTTCTTAACTCTTTGCAGGACGTGGAGCAGGATCATGAGCCGCCCTATGAGATCTCAGTTCAGGAGGAGATCACAGCTCGCCTGCATTTCATCAAGTTTGAGAATACCTACATGGAAGCCTGCCTGGACTTCATCAGAGACCACCTAGTCAACACTGAGACCAAGGTCATCCAGGCCACTGGGGGTGGAGCCTACAAGTTCAAAGACCTCATCGAGGAGAAGCTGCGTCTGAAGTGAGTTGGGGCCGTACCTGTGGTGCCTGCGGTGCGGTGGGGGGCCCTGAACTTCCGTGCTGATTGTGGTGCTGAGTGCGGGTGCTGCCCTTGCTGGTTGCAAACCTAGGGCCCTTGTGGCACAGTCTGGCTGCCCTGTGCTGCCTCCTAACAAGTGCACCATGGTTGACTCTTGTGACTAGGTTCTTTTCTTTCCAGGGTGGACAAAGAGGATGTAATGACCTGCTTGATTAAGGGGTGCAACTTCGTGCTGAAGAACATCCCACATGAGGCCTTCATGTACCAGAAAGACTCAGACCCAGAGTTTCGATTTCAGACAAATCACCCCAACATCTTCCCCTACCTCCTAGTCAACATTGGCTCTGGCGTCTCCATCGTGAAGGTAAGAATGACAGCTGAATGTCTCAGTGCCTGCTGACTGTGTGTGTGCTGTGTCATAGCCTTCACTGGGCTTGGGCACAGGTTTGACCCCTTCACAGAGCCATCCTTGGCATGATAGTTGAGCACCTACCACTTGCATCGGTGCCACCGAGGGTTCACTTGGAAAAGTATGGCAGAAACTCTTGAGGAAGGACATGGCAGCCCTAGCAGCCTATGTGGCCTGCAAGCCCTGACCCCAGCATCCTAGCAGCCTTTGTGGCCTGCAGCCCAGTGCATCCCTTTTCTTCCTCAGGTGGAGACAGAGGACCGGTTTGAGTGGATTGGTGGAAGCTCCATTGGAGGAGGCACCTTCTGGGGGCTCGGGGCTCTGCTTACCAAAACAAAGGTATTCCCTGCAGAACGTCCACCCTGTGGCCCTTAGAGGGGCCGTGGTGCATGTCTGCAGAAGCCACTCCCAAGCCTCTCTCCTGGCTCTAGTGAGAGGTCTTGGATCCCCGTGACTGAGCTGATTATACTCTGAAGGGCAAGGGCTTTGAACTGCCGGAGCTCTGCCAGCTCAGTGCTCCAGCATCCAGCTTTCCAGGCCTGCCCTTGCCCCTTATGCTGAGGGAGGGCCATTCACATCTGACTGTGCAGTCTCCTCTCTGCTATCCAGGATGGTGAGGGTGCCCTGGCTGCTAGGCCCTCACCACCCTGATGTGCTCTGCTTTGCCTCCACAGAAGTTTGATGAGCTGCTGCAGCTGGCTTCCAGAGGCCGGCATGCCAACGTTGACATGCTGGTCCAGGACATCTATGGTGGGGCCCACCAGACCCTGGGCCTGAGTGGCAATCTCATCGCAAGCAGTTTTGGGAAGTCAGCCACTGCTGACAGAGGTACCTGCCAGGATCTACCCTTCATGACCCAGCCACAGCCAGCTTCAGTGCCCAGGACATCACTCTGCCCACTAGTGTGGAGAGGCAGAGCTCACAGATTCCCCCGGAGACTGTTCTTGTTGGGTCTCCAGGGCTCACCTTCCCAGAATCCTGCTCTAGCTCGTTAGAACATTGCCAGATGGCTACCTCAGCCTCTGTTTCCAAGAAAATACAAGCTAGGAAAAGCAGTTAGGATATTTGTTTTTTCTTGAAAATGAAGCCTTGTTCCTGCCCTCTTCCCTCCAGCTGTCTGTCACCCGGTGACACTGACCTCATACTCTGGGTTCTGTTTTCATTCCCTTCTCAGAGTTCTCCAAAGAAGACATGGCCAAGAGCCTGCTGCACATGATCAGCAATGACATCGGGCAGCTCGCCTGTCTGTATGCCAAGCTCCACGGCTTGGACAGGGTCTACTTTGGGGGCTTCTTCATCCGGGGTCACCCCGTGACCATGCGCACAATCACCTACAGCATTAACTTCTTCTCCAAGGTGACTGCACCCAGTTTCCTGCCCCTGTACTGGTGTGGGCTCAGCTCATCCTGGTTGTTCCAATGTACCCCCGAAAGTCTCCCCAAATGGCAGCATGCTGACCACAACCTATACCCAAGGGGCACATTGCAGCGCTCTGAGCTGGGACGCAGTCACAGTTCCTTGCCAGCAGGCTCCTTGGGAAGATAAGTCCCCACAGGCCGACAGCCCTCCCACTCACCCAGACCTTCTGGTCAACTGCACCTTCCTCTTGACCAGTTTGACATTCTGTACATTGAGTGTAAGCCTGTTACAATGAAGGGCAGTCAGGGACTGTCCTTTAGTGAGGTAACCTCACGTGGAGCCGGGGTATCTGGGCCAGCGAAGTGCTACAGATTGGCGCTCAGGAATAGGCAGTAGCAAGCTCAAGGTGGCTTTGTGGAGTCTGTCTTCCCGTCAGGTTCCACAGTGGGTAGGCTAGCCAGTGGCGTGCAGGTACTCTCTGTTGGCAGGGTATCTATCAGACAGCCTTGAAGACGCTGGTGCACTAGTGTGGTGGGTACACAGTGGATCTGACTGGACACTGACCAGTTATGTGTGGGCTTGGGCTGGGGCAGGGTGAAGTCCAGGCACTCTTCCTGAGACATGAAGGCTACCTGGGAGCCATCGGGGCATTTTTAAAAGGAGCCGAGCAAGACAGTGAGTAGAGTCACCGCTGTGAGCAGTGGCTGGCTGTGCAGGACATGGCCTGTGCCCTGGCTGGGCATCTGGGTGGGAGAGTGGGGACCAGGGGGTGGGGCACGAGGCTGGAGGAAGCCACAGAAAGGGGTAATCCGTAGCGTGTAAATAGACCAATGATTTTATCCCTTTTCCTCCTCTACTTTCCCCTTTGAATCAAGGGCGAGGCTGACACGGTGACCAGCTTCTCGTTTTTCCAGATCCTAACCAGTACAGCTGGGGTGAGAACTACGCAGCCAGCTCCGGGCTGATGAGCACGTCGCCCGAGCTGTGCCCGACACAGCGGGCAAGGAGCGGCACAGTGAGTAGCAGGCCCTTCTGGAGCAGCCTGCCCAGCCGTCTCCACTGTGGCCTCTCACCACACAGGCTGGTTTTATGTTGATGACAAGTTAGACTTGAGGGCAGGAGGCATGGAGGCTTCTGGAGCCCTTGGGAGCCTGAGAGGCCTGGTGTTCCTTGCATAGCACCCTGGCTGGCAGCTGCTGCAATGTTTGCGGCAAGAGCAGAGAGTAGGCCTGCCTCTGTCTGAGCTTGTGCCCAGCAGCTTTGTGTTTCTGGGGAAGTCTGCTCTCCCTGGAATGTTCTAGATCCATTCCTTATGTCTCCATGAGGATGAAATCCACTCTGGCTGCGACACTGGGCTCACCTGGCCAGAGGCAGGCTGAGCACTGCGGAGCCAGTGGGTTGGGAGACTCCTTAGCACATGCCTCCTTAGAGCCCTTTTGATGCGGGCTCCTACAGGTCAGATGCCACTATGGTGTGGTAAGCCATTTTTGCAAGCTGTTTGGGCGTCTGACAATTGGCTGAGGAGCTTTTGTAGCTCAGACACCATATATGTCTGGGAAGAGCAGCTGGGGCAGGCACGGTGTCGACCCAGCAGCCCTTGGTAGTGAGCCCGGGCCTCTGCAGTGAGAGCGCTCCACGTGCCCCTGGGCATTTGTCTGTGGACCAGGCCCGGTGGGGAATGGTAGCTCTGAAATGGGCATCTCCCACCCTTGGCTTTTAATTCAAGTAGCCCTGCTGAGGCCTGCCACATGGCTCCCCAGATGGAGACAACAGCAAGCAAAGTTGTCCTGTCTGAACTGAAAGGAGGCTCATGCTTCCTCAGTAGAACACGGCAGGGTGAGTGGCACTGCCCAGCTCTGTCCCACACCTTGGAGCCTGCAGAGCCTGTGCTGGGATGATGTGTCACAGAGACACAGCTGACACAGCGCAGGTGCTGAGCAGTCATTAGAGGCGTTTATTGCCAAGAGAGACAGAACTAAGCCACCGAGACCCTGGCAATGGCAAGACCTTCAGAGCAGGAAACTTGGTAGCATAGTAACTAGTGACGTGAAGCTGGAGAGCTATGTGTTTTCGTGCGCAGAGGCCACTGAGGCTGGGGCGCTCAGTGGTGAGCCAGTGGTTAATGTAGGTAGTAACCCCTGCCCATTTCTGGTCAGCTTGGGAGTTTCTCAGACCTTTCATGCTAACCTTGCCACCTGTATGTGTTCCCAGGGTTTGCAAACATTTACCCCTGTGGCTCTGTCCAAGGCTGTGAGTCTTAACCCAGAGTTCATGTTCAGTCATTGCAGTTGAAATCTCCTGGCTGAAGGGGCTTGAGTTCAGGAGTGTGGTGTGGCAGATAGACACTCGAGATCAAAAAGAGGCGGCCTTGGAGCAGAGGTCACACTTCTCTGGGGCGAGAGCCGCTGCTGGGCACGGGCAGCATAGCACAGCTCATCTCACTGCTGCGCACATGCCGCTAGTTAGGCGGTCCATGTCCTGACTGTGTCTCAGGGCCAGTATATGAGGAACAGCCTTGTAGTGCTTTGCAGACAGCACATCAGCTGGACAAGACAGAAGCCAAGGCATGTACCAGCAGCGAGTCTGCCAGAATTCACGCAGATGAGACCGAGAGCCAGAGGGCTGCTGGGACTTAGCACTGCAACTCCCCAGCACTGTTGAGAACCAGAGCTGGAACTCAGGCTGAGTGCTGGGAGGGAGGCAGCATGAGCCGGTGTGCGAGCAGCCAGGGCCAGCTTAGGAACCACAGGCTGCTGTGGGGCTAAGGGGTGGTAGTTTAGGGAGCTACCCTGATCTGAAGCTTTCAAGCATAGACCCACTCCACAGCCAAGCCATGGACAGAATCCAGGAAGTCTGGCTGGTGCTGCAGGAAGACCGGTGGAGCTGCTGCATTCGTGTTGAAAGCCAGAGCTTACATCAGGGTTGTGACCTTTCTGACAGTAGCCTCTCCACTGACCTCTTCTTGTCCTTCTAGTTTGACCTGCTGGAAATGGACCGGCTGGAGAGGCCCCTGGTCAACCTGCCCCTCCTTCTGGACCCGTCCTCCTATGTGCCTGACACAGTAGACCTCACTGATGATGCTCTGGCCCGTCAGTACTGGCTCACGTGCTTTGAGGAGGCCCTGGATGGGGTGAGGCTCCAAGACACAGCAAGCGGAGAGTGTGTGGTCTCCCAAAACCTGGGCTGCTCTTGGGCTCAGCTGGCTCCATCCCTATGAGGGTCAACAGGGGAAAGAAGGGGAAGAGGGCAGGGACATTTCCCAGAAGTCACATAGTCTTAGTAAGGAAAGAGTATGCCTGTCTCTACAATGTGTAGGGTAAGGGCGTGACATAGTGACATGGCCTCTTCAGAGCAGTACGCAAGGGTTTTACCCTGTAGCCCAGGATTGGATCTACTCAGCATGATCCTTCTGCCTCAGCCTGCTGAGTACTGGGATTACCAGAGCCTGCACCAGCACACCAGGCACCTCTTGTGATTCTGATGTAAACAGGCTTTTATGTTGCGTCAGATTCTGACAGAAATGGTAGGAAGACCCTGTGGCGAGGCAGGGCACACTACAGCAAAGCTGCCTACTCTGTGGCAACCAGGAGTAGAGAGGGGGAGATTGGAAGGGGCCAAAACAAGAGTTAACCCTTCAAGGCTGTTATGGTGGCGCATGCCTTTGCTCCCAGTACCCAGGATGGCGAGGCAGGCAGATCTCAGTGAGTCCAAGGCCAGTCTTGCCTACATAGGGAGTTCAAACCAACCAGGGCTACATAGTAAGATCCTATCTCAGGACACACACACACACTCTCCCCCTCTCCCCTTTCCCCCCTTTCCCTCTCTTCCCTCTCCCCCCCCCCCCCCACTCTCGCTCTCTCTCGCTCTCTCTCTCGATCTCTCAGGGCAAGCCCCTAGTGATTTTTTTTTTCCCTCAGCCAGGCCCCACCTCCCATATTCTACTTTACAATGGTCTTAATATTTTGAGGCCGTCAGTGAAAGAGCTCACCTTCCAAAGGCCCACCTCTGAGTACCAAGCCTTCAACACATGGGCTTTTTTGGGAGCATTTCAAATTCAAACCATACGCCTCCTTGTGCGTTTTCTACCTTTTCCAGTGCCAGCACTGTGTATAGTGGTAGTGCTGGCTTCTGGGAGGTGTTGGGGCGGGGCTGCAGCAGCTAAACCTCGAGCTCCGGCAGGCTCGAAGGTGTGGCCACAGTAGGAATTCCCAACCCTCTTTCAGACATCTGGGTATGTGGTGAGTGAGGGGCACAGCCCTGGGTCCCAAGTAGCAACTCTTGGAAGAAATCAGAGCCTTAGTCTTTGTAGCTGCCAGGGAAGCACCGTGGTCTCTTTCTGTCTCCCAAAGCAGCAGCAGGATGTAGGCAAGGGTGGTGTCTTTTAAAGCTGAAATACCGGACAGCAGCACTATCTCTCACTGTTACTGTGGTTGTAGCTGTGCAAGTGTGCCCCAGTGCAGCTGGGCAGAGCCCCACCAGGCTGTGCCTGCCCTCACCCTGTGTTGTCTCTGCAGAGCTTATTTGACACCTCTGCTGTTGGCAGGTGGTGAAGCGAGCTGTGGCCAGCCAGCCAGAGTCCATGGATGCAGTTGAGAGGGCAGAGAAGTTCCGGCAGAAGTATTGGGGCAAACTGCAGACCCTCCGGCACCAGCCCTTGTGAGTCCTGTGACCTCAGGCTAACCCCTGCCAGTGGCCACTGAGGAAGGGTTCCCTTCTTGGCACAAGGACCTCGACTGGTCTGGTGGGAGGATGAAGCCCACGCAGCAAGGTCTTTTCCAGCTGTGTGCAGAGGTCTCACTGGGCTTTCCTGGGCTCTGTGAGACCTGTCTTGTTCAGCCACACTCCATCCTGGTTTTGTCCCCAGTGCTTATGGGACGCTGACTGTGCGCAGCCTGTTGGACACAAGAGAACACTGTTTGAATGAATTCAACTTCCCAGATCCCTACTCCAAGGTGAGCCATGTAGACTACAAGTAGGGTGCAGAGGACTCAGTAGCATTTTGTTGTGCCAGCCTCAGGAGGTCTGAGCTCACACTGGCTAGTTCTAGGTGCACAGCTCTACTCCAGGCGTGTGTTAGCACTCCTCCATCCCTCTGGCTAGGAGCCATGGGCCCCTTGTTTCCCTGTTGTCAGCCGTCTTGCCCTTCCTCAGCTGCCCATGCACAGTGGCCTCTGGGGGTGCAAACCCGGTGCCCTCCTAACTCCACTCAGTCTTGTGGGCCAGAGTGCCTCCCTGCTTCACCCAACACCAGGTATACCTGAGGATTGCCCCAAATCAGTAAGTAGCCTGGTACCCAGCCCTGAGCATCACCTCTCGGGAGCACGACACCAAATGCCCCCTTCTCCCTGGTTAGTGTTTGCAGTCCTCGTTGAGCCCCCTTCATCTGCTGCCCTGCAGAGACCTCCCCAGAGGGTACAAGGAGTGGTGTGGGCCTACCTTCAGAGTGAGCACCAATAAAGCAACGCCTGTGTGTCTTTCCCACAGGTGAAGCAGAAAGAAAACGGCCTCGCGCTAAAATGCTTTCAGAGCGTGACACGCTCGCTGGACTCACTAGGCTGGGAAGAGCGGCAGCTGGCCCTGGTGAAGGGGCTCTTAGCTGGGAATGTCTTTGACTGGGGAGCCAAGGCCGTGTCTGAGTAGGTACCTGAGGTGTGAGCACCTGCTCCTTCTCCCTCTGAGGTGGCTTAGAACTGGTTATTCTGTGACAGAAGTATGCTATTCTGCCACCAGGCTGTCTAGACCCAGAGCCACTTGCTCTGGGTTGGCTGGCCCTGACAGTGATGAGCAAGAGCCCGCACAAAGTCATAGGTCTTTGTGCTGCGGAGATCTGGGCAGGCACTTACCATGGTGAGGCTGATTTGTGCTTTAGGGCTGACATTTCCAGGGTAAAAGCCCAAATTCGTAGTTACCAAATACAGCAGGGATTGACCCTATTTGGTGCCTGGTGTAACCATGGTGCTTTGCCAAGGTGCTGGCACCTGCAGAACACTGGGACACGCGTGTTCCTAAGGCGCATCGAGGGTCCTCTCCTAGAGCAACTGTAGAGTCGCTGTCTCCATGGTGATCCACCTGAGGCCCCAGTCTCACTGGGTGACCATGCTACTTGACTGGGGTTGGAGCATATTGCAAAGGGTTGTTCACTCTCCTGCCCCACCCTCATTCTAGCCGCCCACTTGAGGTGCAGACCCCAGTATGTGGTGGTCAGTCCTAGAAGGAGCTAGCTCCATCGCCCTGAGCAGATCTGAGCTTTAGCGCTATACTGAAAGGATTTGTTCCTGTCCGAAGCGTGCTCCTCCGTGAGCAGCACTGGCTCCTAAGGGGAGGTGTGGCCAGTCCAGCGTAGTGCTGCTGGGAGATCCCTCGTTGTAGGGAGGGAGGAATGGTGAGGTTGGGCTTCGTTTGTGGTTTTTGCTTTGTGTCAACTTTCTTATTTCTACAGTGTCCTGGAATCGGACCCCCAGTTTGGGTTTGAAGAAGCAAAGAGAAAATTGCAAGGTATGGACACTGTGTGCTCTTTGGCTCTGTCTGGCTCTGCAGAAGTTAAGCAGCAGGTCGGACGGGGCAGTTCTGGTAGCTGTGTGGCTGTGTTGCTCAGGATGAAATGAGATAGCCTTGGTGAAACAAGCCCCTGACACTAGGCCTCAGCTTCCCTGACTAGAGTTCCTGTCTCCTTACAGAACGGCCCTGGCTCGTGGATTCCTACACCAAGTGGCTCCAGAGGTTAAAGGTATGTAAGGTGCTGCTGCATCTGCCCTTGGGGGTTGGAGCACAGAGTCTGGACCTAGCCAGAGAGGGTGGCCACCAAAGTCATTGGGCTTAGGGTCACATGGGTGTGACACATACAGCACATTCACATGGCCTGGGACACAGGTATAACCTGTAGCCCACCTCTTAGAACTTACAAGCCACCAGCTGAGAGTCTCATGTCAGAAATTCCCATTCCCCGGGTCAGGTGTGACTCAGAGAAAGGAACAGTGGGTTGTTTGGTGTGTATGAGGCTCAGGGTTACATCCCCAGCCCCTGCAGTGACCACTGGCTGGGTCATCTGGCCACGGGACCAACTGCCCTGTCCCTGTTGCCTCCCACACTTTGAGACCCTGTGGCTGGACCCAGTCGCCCAGGGAGTTGGGGGTGTAGAGTGCAGTGGAGTGTGAAACGCTTGAGTGCACCTGTTCCCAACTGAACGTCCTGGTTTTGTCTTACAGGGGCCCCCTCATAAATGTGCCTTAATTTTCGCAGATAACAGTGGAATAGACATCATTTTGGGAGTCTTCCCCTTTGTCAGGGAGCTACTCTTTAGAGGGACAGAGGTGAGTGAAAAGGCTGGGTGGGCGGGACCCTTCCCCTGGGCTTCTCCGCTGTTGGTGGGGTTGGCGTTCCTGTGGGCTTCTGGCAGTGGTCAGAGCTCCTACATTTGTGGCAGGTGAGTGCAGGTGAGGACACGGAGCGCCTGGGCCTGTTGGGTGCGGGCTGTAGCTTAAGCCCTGGGTTCCCTGCTTCCTGTTTCCTTCTTGACCCAGAAGCTTGAGAATAGTGAGAGGTTATCCTGATCCAGGAGGCAGGCTGAGGATGGGATGGATGGGAGGCAGTAAAGGCCTCCGGGCACAGCCCTGCCTCGCTCAGAAGCCACAGAGCCCTGAGATTGTTTGGGGCCCTGCTGCCCAGCAGTTGGCTGCTGCTTGGAACTTGCCAGGGTCAGCTGTGGTGAATTTGGGCCACATAAGTAACAGCCCAGGTTCTAAAGAGCTGCTGCTCCCTCCCCCCAACCGTAGGTCATCTTGGCATGCAACTCAGGCCCTGCCCTGAACGATGTGACCTACAGTGAGTCTCTCATTGTGGCAGAACGCATTGCAGCCATGGACCCCATCATCTGGTAGGTTCTGGCTACCCCCGTTGAGCCAGGCAGGGGCTGGGCCTAACCAGTTCTGGGAGATTCGCAAAAGGTTCCTGAGGAGGGTCAGTGTCACAGGGCCTCGGCTGGGCCCTGACCGCATGCTTTTCTATAGCACTGCGCTGAAAGAAGATAGGCTGCTGCTGGTGCAGACCGGTTCCAGCTCCCCATGCCTAGACCTCAGGTAACCCAGCTTTTCTTCCTACTGCTCTGCAAGGCACCAGCCATGCTGCTGCTTGCCCTAAATATAACCTATGTGACCACTTCTTCCTGCAGCCTATAGGGCTGATGGGCAACTGACCCAGGCTCCCTGCTACAGGACAGTCCTGTGGCAGGAAGCTGTCCCATTTTCCCACTTATTATTTACTCTGTGTGTGTGTGTGCAAGCATGTGTGTGCCCGCCCTTGCACATACATGCACTCTTGTACCACAGCTTGTGTACATCTTGGACAACAACTTGCATGGTTTTGCCTTTTACCATGTGGGTTCTGTGGACCGATCTCAAGTCATTGGTAGAAAAGTGCCTAAGCCCATTGAGCCATCCTACTGGCCTCTCCTTCAGTGCTTTCTGCAAAGAGATGCACAGTAGTAGTAGACAAAGGAAATTTCAGAAACGGGAGCATCAGAAAAGCAGGTGGTGCTGGAAGTTCAGTTCCTGGCCAGTAGGGGGAAGGCCACTGTTGGGAGTCTGGGTTTGGGCATGCCTCAGTTAGCAAGGGGTGCTGGGGAAAGGTCCCCATGTTCTTGCTGGTCCCCACCTCCAAGGAAACAGGTTGGTGTCCACCAAGGTGTGCTTAGTGCTGTCCCCTGCCCAACCTTGGTGCCACCTTCTTCTTCCCTGAAGCCGTCTAGACAAGGGACTGGCCGTGCTGGTGCGAGAGCGTGGTGCCGACCTGGTTGTCATCGAGGGAATGGGCCGTGCCATCCACACCAACTACCATGCATTGCTGCGCTGCGAGAGTCTGAAGTTGGCAGTGGTAAAGAACGCTTGGCTGGCAGAGCGTCTAGGTGGCCAGCTCTTCAGTGTCATCTTCAAATACGAGGTTCCCACCAAGTGAGATACCCACTCTGCCAGACGTATCTGCGTATCCCTCATCAGGAATGTGATTTACTTCGAGGAACCTGTGTTCACACCGGAGTATTGACTGACAGTGCGTGTACCAGGGACACCCAACCCAGCATTTGTCCTGTGGGACACTAGTGTTGGAATGTATTTAACTGTTAAATAATCTTTTATATATATATACATATACATATATATATAAATATATACATACACATGTACTCATCTGGTGGGAAGCAGTGCCTAGCACAAGGGGTCTCCTAGAGACCAGATCTGCTTTCTCTGCTGCTGAGAAGACGCCCACAGCCCCAAGTGGACTATGGCTGCCCCAACAGACTACCCAAGCCACCTGGAGCTAGTCAGTGCTAAACTTCCAATCCTGTTGCGTCCCCTCCTTGGGTCCCAGTGTTTTCTCTCATTTCTGCTTCTTGCCTCAGAAGGAGCAAACATCAGCACGTCTGTCTGCTGAGCCGGCTCTCACCCCTAATGTTCCTAGGGACAGCACACGCTACCAAGCAGCACTCCTGTTTCAAGAGCTGAAAGAGAGGGAGCTCTGTCATGAAGGGACCTTCAAGGGCTCTTGGAGGCTGCTGGGCAGAGTGGCTTTGGTTCCAGTCCCCAGGGCTTGGCATCTGTGTGCCCTGTGCTGTGAGACGCCTCAGGTGTACCTAAGGCTCTTAGGCTCCTTCCCTAACTGACATGTCTTCTAGGGATGGATGCATACACACGTACAGCCATACATTGAGAGTGGTGGGGCCACGTAGGCAGGCATGGTTCACAGGACTGCACAGGTTCGGTGTAGGAGCCTTGGGCTCCAGTTCCCACAGTAGGCCTTTGTTCTTACTACCCAAGTCCCACACCAGCACCATTGGGTGGTCCGCCGAGAGGCACAGCCAGATGCCTGTCACCCAGCAGTGCACCTTTCATAGTGTACTAGCTAGTACGAAGTGCCTGTAGACAGAATTGAGGCCTGGCCCTCCCACAGATGGGCACCAGGGGGCGGCAGGCACCACATTAAGCAACATTCTCCGGTAGGTACCGCAGACAGTAGACTTCCTGTCTTTCTCAAATTCCAGGCAGGTAGGCACAGCTGGGTCTTGGAACTGTCCAAACTGGGAAGATGAACTAGTTTCCAGCCCCAGCCCTGGTTTAGGGTGACTACAGGCCACCCTGGGCAGGGTCACAGTGTACCCTGAGTCTCCCATTTGCCTTAGCAGGGCCCTCATAAGAGATGAGCAGACGGTGGCTCTGATCGTAAGTTATGTGAGCCTAGCGTATCCTTCCCCAGGGGGCCTGCGTGCACCCCCACCTCAGCTACCTTTATTATGGGGAGGGGACCAGCCTGCGGCCAAATCCTGATCATGTCCACCAACAATCCCAACCTGCAACCTTTGACCCTTTCTCAGCCAGAGCAGAAAGACAGACCAGGCCCATGACCCTGCCTTTGCCTGCAGCCTTGTCATACACATGGGGTCTACCCCACTGTAAGATACTGGTCACCAAGCTGGCACCGTGATTCTTCAGGCTGAGGCCTCTCACTGTCTCCAGGCAGCAAGGCTGCTCTCTGTATTTCTGCTCAAGCCACAGTGGCCACATGCCTGATGTACAACAGGTTAAAGAAGCAAGAGGACCAGGCAGTGGTGGTGCACACCTTTAATCCCAGCACTTGGGAGGCAGAGGCAGGCGGGTGAGTTCCAGGACATCCAGGGCTACACAGAGAAACCCTGTCTCCAAAAAGAAAGAAAGAAAAGAAGCAAGAGGTCTTGCAGACAAGCAGCACTAACCACCCCCACCCCCACCCCCTCCTTGCTGAGCTCAAACCCTTTGACACAAGCCCTGCCCATATCAGGAGAACAGTGAGGGCAGAGATGTCCTCTTCCCCAGAGGCAGGGCTGGGTGGAGCTGCCTGAGTCAACAGAAGGTTTCAAGGTCCCAGGAGAACCTAAGGCCTCACCTGTAAGGGCACCACAGCTTCCCAGAAGATGAATGGCCCTGGAATCCTGTCCTTTATAGAGCTCCAGGGGCACAGCTCCCAGAGTGGAGACTTTGGCTGGGGACTTGAGCATGCTTCCTTGAGGAGGAGTTACCTAGGCCTACCCCAGAAGACTCCTCTCTGCCCCATGAGGACAGAGCGGCTACAAGAGCCATAGCGGAGCAGGTGAGCCACACAGAACAGGCCTGATGAGTTTATTGGAGTTGTGTTCCCAAGTTTACACAATTGCTGTGTGGTTTGTTCAAAACAAGCCCGGTGCACAGTGGAGTAGGGGACAAGGACAAACATCCTAGCAGTTGTGGGTGTGTCACAGGCATTCCGGGATACAAGCACACAGTGGGTAGAAGAAAACACTCTGCACACACCACAGGGCCAGACACCAGGCAGACCAGTGGGGGAAGGACGCAGAGCCATTTGACTGTAAGTTTTGGTTCTAAAAAGTTAAATATCTATTTATGTATCTTAAAACGTGGACACCGCCCAGAAGGACAGGTGGACAATGCTGTTTCTTGCTTCCCAAAATCAGAGACAAGAGGACAGCTAAGGTTGAAGGGGAGGCTACTGGGTCCTCCACAGACAGAAGAGTGGGGCGTAACAGCTTTGGGGACCCAGTGGCTTCATTTCCTGAGCAAAGGTCGGGTTGAGGCCAGCCCCCACCCCCTCCCCCCTGCAGGCAGTCTCAGGGAAGGTACCGAGTTGGAATCATCAGGCAGGGTCAGAGCCTGAGCAGCAGCTGGCTATCAGCAGCACCACACACCTGCTCAGGGGGTCCCTTGGCAGGCATTGGCACATCCACACAGCCCTCATGGCCTACAGAACAGGCACCCTCAGGGGTGCCCCGCTCCTCCTCTGGGGGACCCCGTGAGTCCAGGCCTCTCAGCCTCTGCTGGCGCTCCTGAGCTTGGCGGGCTCGGCTGGCAATAGCGCGCACGCGGCTCTGGCTCCGAGAGGAGGAGCGCCTCAGGAAGCCGGGGCCCCCTACAGACCCGTCCCCAACTGGGCCCAAGCTGGTGGGCGACGTGATGTCCCCAGCCTGCTGGAAGCCGGTGAGCCAGCGTAGCTGCTCCGTGAGAGCATCTCGCCGTATTCCCGGCTCCAGCACCTGATGCGCCACACCCAGGGAGCCCAGGCCGCAGCTCAGGCTGCTGGTGCTGCCCTGAAAGCTGGGAGCAAAGTCGTCAGCTGTCAGGTCTCCCAGACTCTTGGACTTAGCAGACACTGGGCAGTCCCGCAGGCCCACCAGGGTGAGGTGATGCCACGGTGGCCGTGGATGGTGGCTGGTCAGCCGCGGGGCAAGAGGCCGGGGCTGCAGCTCGTCGGGTGCAGTAGGCAGCCCACCCACAACCCGCAGGTTGGGATTCGATTTGCTCTTGGTCACAGGAGGAAGGTCGGGACGGGCAGCTGAGGCTAAGCAGGGCCGTGAGGTTAGGCGTCCAAGAGAGACCCCTGGAATGCTCTCTCGGCTGCGGCAGAGGCCGAGGCTGGGCAGTGATAGGTCTATGACGGTGTCGTTGGAGGACATGCTGGAGGATGAGGAGACACTGTCCCTGTGACTCCCAGGCTCCAGCCGCTGCCATAACCTGTCAGTGCCCGTGGCATCCGAGTACACTGCAGGCGTGGGAGAGAGCTCCGAGAGCACCTGGCCCTCACTCTTGGCCCTCCTAACCACTGGCAAGTGGCCTGGGGCCCGGGAGCGACTCTTGCTGTCTGTCTGTCTTCCAGAAGTCCCCTCACGTGGCCCGCTGGAGATCCCACCATTGTGTGGCCTGAGGGGTGGCTCTTCATTTTCCCTACCGCCCCCAATCCTGAGCTGGAGGGTTCCAAAAGCTCCCAGAGATGTCTGCTGGGGGCTGGTCACTTTGGCTCCCAGCCCTACAGGGCACTGGGGCCCTTCCTGAGATGGACCTGTGGGGGCAGCTGCCTGTAACGGGAGGCCAGGGCCCAGGGCTGGTTCCTCGGCAATGGGTTCCAGGCTGCACAAGGGGGAGATGGGCCGCTGCAGGGGGAAAAGGCGAGTATCTGTGGGGAAAGAGGGACGGGAGACAAGAGGTAGAGAGGTAGACATAGAAAGGGCAGACAGATTAAAGACAGGCATGGGGAGAATCAAGAAACAGAAAAGGGATAGGGAGGGAGGGAGGAGGGAGAGAGATGGGGGAATATGAATCTCATTAATCAGACCCGATCCTGACCCCCTGAGCCAAGGGTAGGGACCACCAGCCCACCCCAGGATATCCCAGCAACCAGGCTTTTCCACTTATACACATGTACTGTGACACTCAAGAGTACCCCACCACCCCGCTAAAGCTGGAGTCGTGCCTGGGCCTCACACAGGGTCCATGGGGCAAGGGCAAGCCAGGCCTAGTCCTCCTTGGACTGGGACATCATGGGGACACATAGGGCTCGGGCCTGTTTGTTACCTGGCACTCGCAGGTCTCAATCCCTAACTATGGAAGCAGCACGGAGCAGGGACAGAAAGGAGAACACGGTCAGTGTATTGGTGGTGGTGGTGGTGGGGCACTGTCAGATGGACAGATGGACAACAATGCTGGGCAGGAGTGGGGTCGGGAGGAATACAATGAAAGCAGGCAGACTCCAGGTGCCTCCCTCTGCCCAGGCTAGAACTCAGTAACCAGCTCAGACCAGTTCCCTCATACTCCAGCAGACAAGGTCAGGAAGTGTCAGCCAGGAAGGAGGGTGGTCACAAAAAGGCTTAGTGACATTCGGACAATGCAGGTCCCTGGGAGCTGCTCCTCCTAAACACTGGGTGCTGCTCTGAGGCCCAGACCTCAGTTCTAAGCACCTTCTCCCCTGGTCTCCGAGGAGCCTCCAAGGGGGGATACCCTGAGGTACCACCACCAATTGACAGCAGGCTCCCATAGGACCGCAGGGCAGAGTCATTCTTGCATCTGACCCTTGGGGGTGGGGGTGGGGATGAGGCAGGGCTAAGAGCTGGGATCTTTTCAGACCTAGGAAGGTAGGCCATCAGAGCAGCCAGTCAGGGCAGCCAGCAAGGCACCAGGGAAGCCCTTGCTGAGGGCTGGCTAGATATCCCTGGGTTCCTCAGCAAGCAGCTCTCAGAAATGCCTTGATGACTCGAGCAGCCCTCCTTCCCCCATCCCCACTCCCACCCCCCTACAAAGTACAGGACAATTAGGGTGGGGGTGGGGATCGGAGGCAGACAGGCCACAGCTAAGCTGACGGACAAATGAAGCAGAGAGCAGCAGGCAGGCACGGACCGCCTAGGCATGCCAGGTGTAGAGAGCATGAGATGCAGTGGAATGGCAGGCCTTACCGGTGGAGAACATGGGGGAATGACTCCTGATCTCCTCCAGCTTTTGAACGAACAAGGCGTTCATCTCTCCCTGCAGAGCCCCCTGCTGCCTGTGAGCACCCTCCGGCTGGCAGGGGGCCACCTTGGGGCTGCCTGGGCTGTCTGGGCTGCTGGAGTCCGAGGACACAGAGCCGCCGCCTGGACCCTGGCGCCGAGCCCTAGGACCCTTGGGGGCCTCTTTGCTTCTCCCTGGGGTGGCTCGAGGACTTGGGCTGCAGCAAGGGCCCCCCAGTGAATCTACCCGGGCCCTGGGCTGCTGGCTGATGGCCATGCGGCTGCCTGCAGGCCCAGGACTGGGCTGTTGCTCCCTTCGAAAGCCCTCAACGTCCATACCAGCGCAGGAGCCCACCACACACTTCATGCATGTGGCAGCCATCCCTGCAGGTCCAGGGCCTTCGGGGGCATTTGGGGACCGCACCTGTGCCAGTGTCCTCTCTTCTGTTCCTTCTCCTCCTGGTGCCTTACCTCGGGGGCTGCTGCTGCCTGACCTCTCTTGAGTAGGGGCCTCCAGAGCTGGGTTGGGGCTAGGGGGTGCCACGTCATCAGCTGCCCCCTCGGAGCCTGCGTCCTGTGTGCCCAGGGCCAGCTCTGGGAAGCCCTTGCGACTTGGCTTCTGGCTTTTGGTCGGGGCACTGGCCGTGCGCCGCAGGAGCCTCTGGCTAACGGAGGGCCGGGGGAGGGGCTGTCCAGCAGCATGACTGTCCAGTGAGCCTGGCTTTGTGCCTCGGAGGAAGAGACCTTTTAGACCCAGAGTCTGCTTGACCTGCAAGAAAAGGAGCCCACATAGCCGGTGCCTGGCCCACCTGGCCCAGGTGTGGCTTCAAGTGGGGAACTGGCTCTCTAGCGGATGTTCTGAACCTATAGCTACCATGGACTGTCATAAGAACATATTGCAATGCCACATACAGGAAACAGAGTTTCCTGGCAATTCTACCAAGGGTAACAGGACTTCACCCTTAAGACTATACTTGAGGGCTGGTGAGATGGCTCAGTGGGTAAGAGCACCCGACTGCTCTTCTGAAGGTCAGGAGTTCAAATCCCAGCAACCACATGGTGGCTCACAACCATCTGTAACGAGATCTGGTGCCCTCTTCTGGAGTGTCTGAAGACAGCTACAGTGTACTTACATATAATAAATAAATAAATCTTTAAAAAAAAAAAAAAAAAAAAAAGACTATACTTGAGATGGAAGCTAGAGAACCTTCCAGGTGTTGGGTGTTATCTCAAGGGCAGAACTCAATCCCTATACCCTGGCCACCCACTTGTCCCAGCCTTGAGGAACTGAGGACTGTAGCTCCAGATCTGGGGGGAAGAAAAGTCGGGGCCTGCCATCACCATGGTTGCACTCACCGTGCCCTGCCCAGCATCCTGGAAGGCCTGCTCTCCCTTGGCCTCTGCCTCCCTACTTCCCAGGAGCCTCTCCTCCCTCCTAGAGGGCCGCCTTTCTAGGAGGTCTTGTCAAACTCCCCCAGGCAGACTCCTTCCTCCAGGCCAGCTTGCACTCGGGGCCCCATGAGTTCCTGAGGCCCTCAACTGGCTCAACATGTGACCAGCATCAGGCCACAGCCAGCTTCTGCCCAGTCCCCTCCTGCATTCCCCTCTGCATAGATCACTGCTGGAGAGGATCTGTGGCCACCTCTTAAGAGGACAGGGGCCATAGGGATCCTTACATGCCACACACCCCTGCATCCCACCAACAACGCCCACCCCACCCCCATGATGGGCCGTGCTCGTGCGTTGGAGCAGCCCAGGGCCTGGCGGCCAGGGGCATCTTCTGCGGAGGCAATAGAGTGGCCAGCACTTGAATCAGCTTCCTGATTCAAGATCCCAAATCCAGTGCAATTTGGTCAATGTGGTTGGAAAGCCATTTAGAAGGAGATCCAGGATTCGAGCTGGAGCGCCCGCTGGGTACCCCTGCCCCCAACCCTAACTCAGACCCTAGCATACACAGAGGAGAGAGCTAGAGGGGCCAGTAACTGACAGTGTAGGCAGGTAGAGGGGACAAGACAGCAGAGGAGCTGCAAGGCTGTGCAGAGAGACCTACAGTCGGGAAGGGCAGAAGGTGCGCAGGGTGAGGACAGGATAGGAGGATAGGTCCTTGGCTTTGGCTGAATCCTGGATCTGCCTCGTAAATGCCACTCTCTGGCTGAGGATGGCCCAGGGGACCCCAGAAACGTGTCATGATCCATGTCACATGAGCTGACAGTCTCCAAAATGCTACCAAGTATCACGGATGCTAATGGGCGCGGCCTGGCATGCAGGTGGGGCGGCGGGCTACACCGTCCCGCGGCGCCGGGTACCTTTGAGACTCCTAACAAGGCTGAGCTTCTAAAAGTAGACTTGGGACATAGAGAAGCCCACTGCAAGACCAAAGAGACAGAGTGAAGGCAGGTGAGGTGGCCGTGGTGGCCAGAGCAGGGCCTACCCAGCCAGGGATGGCCCTCAGAGAGAGGCAGACACAGGATAGATGGATGGGTAGTGGCAAGTAAGGGGACACTTTTAGTACCTCTGGACCCATAATGCTACCAGAGAGTTGGTGCTGGGCCCAGCAGGACCCACTCACTGTGTGGTTACAGGCCCCGAAGGGTTGGTTGCACCAAGTTGTACCCCAGGGCCTCCCTTAGAGCTCTAGCAGCTAGACTCCACAGACTGAGAACACTTTCTGTTCTGGCCTGGGGCGGGGGTACATGGGATAGGGACCTGAGGTTCCAGGTAGTGGGCAAATAAATGTATGTAGATCCCTTTGAGGAAACAGAAATGCAGAGGGATGTGTCACTCAGGACAAGGAAAGCCACGGGAGGGGTCATGGCGCTCTACCCTTGCCAAGAATCCAAGCAGTCAGTGCTCCTAGATGTACAGGACATCAGAGGCTACTGAGGAAAACTAGGACTGGTAACAGACAGAGGACAGGGAGACAGGTACCAGGGCATCCCATCCCAGGACAGCAGGGAGACAGGTACCAGGGCATCCTATCCCAGGACAGCAGGGAAGCAGTTGCCAGGGCATCCCATCCCAGGACAGCAGGGAGACAGGTACCAGGGCATCCCATCCCAGGACAGCAGGGAAGCAGTTGCCAGGGCATCCCATCCCAGGACAGCAGGGAGACAGGTACCAGGGCATCCCATCCCAGGACAGCAGGGAGACAGGTACCAGGGCATCCTATCCCAGGACAGCAGGGAAGCAGTTGCCAGGGCATCCCATCCCAGGACAGCAGGGAGACAGGTACCAGGGCATCCTATCCCAGGACAGCAGGGAAGCAGTTGCCAGGGCATCCCATCCCAGGACAGCAGGGAGACAGGTACCAGGGCATCCCATCCCAGGACAGCAGGGAAGCAGTTGCCAGGGCATCCCATCCCAGGACAGCAGGGAGACAGGTACCAGGGCATCCCATCCCAGGACAGCAGGGAAGCAGTTGCCAGGGCATCCCATCCCAGGACAGCAGGGAGACAGGTACCAGGGCATCCCATCCCAGGACAGCAGGGAGACAGGTACCAGGGCATCCTATCCCAGGATAGCAGGGAAGCAGTTGCCAGGGCATCCCATCCCAGGACAGCAGGGAGACAGGTACCAGGGCATCCCATCCCAGGACAGGGACACTTAGCACACTTGGATTCCCGAAGCCCCCCTGGGACATGGAGATAGCACTAGAAGGTTCCAGGGTCAGCATCCCCCAGTACTCCACATCACAGACTAAGGAAGGGACCCAGAGAAGTGAATGCCAGGCCATAGCCCCAGAAGGGGATAGGGTGGGAATGAGGGGCTGGTCCTATCCTTCCTGTGGCTATGTGAGGCCCAGGAGGTAATACTTACCTTACCACTAATGTCACTGACAGCCACATGAACAAAGATAGAGGCCTCTTCCATCCCTTCTAGGTACACATGCCGGTAGCCTGGAGCAATAGGGTCACGAGTCATCAAGGTTCCAATATCTCCTCACCCTGCCAACCCACACTTTTCTCAAAGGTGTCTGGGCCTTGAGTAGGACCAGGGAGCCTCCTATGCATAGGAGGAAGAGGCTGGCAAACACTGAACCTCGCCCAGCCTCATTACCTGGCATTATGCTGCTGAAGGCTAGTGTCCTCTGGCCAATGAAGTCCCGTCCAATAGGGTCATGGTCCCAGACGAGGAAGCGTACAAGCGCAATCTCCGGCATGTGCACGGTGAACACCAGTGTCTCCTCCCACATGGGGTTGAAACCTGGAGATAGTGAAGAAAGGATCAGCAGGTCCAGAGATGGAGCCAATGACTGGCACCTAAGGAGCCACAGAGTGGACAGGGCACTGGGCACCCAGCAGTGCCCGTATCCCACGAGGGACTTATCAGCCTTGGGCACTGGCTGGTGTCTGAAGCCCTCACCCACTTTGGCGGGAGCCCTCACCGTTGTCGTCCACCACTCGGGTCTGCTCCTTGCTGCAGTCCACGGGGAGCCCAATGACCTCTACCTCCACGAAGGGATCGATGATCTAGAGACAGGGTGAGGGGTGGCACTGGGATCCCAAGCCCTCCCACCACCCACCTCACCCATGCGGGGTTGCCCCTACCTCCCCACGGTCGCCCAGCACCGAGTCCCGTGGCTTGGGCAGCTGCTGGCCACTGATGATCCTCAGGGCCAGCTGCTTCTTGAGCTGCCCCGGCAGGGGATCCTCTGAGTTGGGGTTGAAGACACCTGAGAGGATGCAGGTGTGAGCCAAGTACACAGCTGACACCACACCCCTACCTGTTGGTCTGTGGGGCTCTGGTGAAAAAGAGCCTTAGGGAAAGGTCAGAAAGCTTTGGCCTGGGACAGGATAGCTGCACTGGAGTGGGCAGGAGACCCCGATCACAGGGTGGTCAGGCTGCTAATGTCAAGGGCGTACCATGCATGGAAACATAGCTCAATGCAGCCAAGAAGTGTAATGAAAAGGCGCTGTGCATACAGAAGCCTGTACAGCACACCGGGGAAAGCCCATGGGACAGAAATGTCACCTGAGCATCCTTAGTCCAGCACCTGGACCTTCATCTCCTGGAGCATACCAGGACCTCACACAAGTGCTGCTCCCGAATCTCATGCAGCCTGGATTCCAGGGTCCAACAGAGGAGCTTCCTAACTCCCACCCTCGGGGGTCCTTGGCATAGAATTCACTGCATACACACACACACACACACACACACACACACCCCAGTAAGCAGGCTCCCCACTCTAACTCTCCAGTATCCAGGCAGCTCAGTCTCAGACTGACCCTCCCCTCTGCTCTGTTTACCCACCACCCCAGTATCCAGGGTAGTCTCATGGGAGCCCCCCCGCCTCCCAGCCTGAGTCCCTCACCCTGGCACATGCACTGGGGTTTGAGCACGTAGCCACAGCCACCGTTGGCGCTGAACTTGGCCCTGTTCAGCTGTAGCATCCGCCCCTCTGACTGGTAGTTCAGGGCAACTGAAGGGAAGATAGAAACCCAGGCAGGTCAGTGATGTTCACACGCTCTTCTGTATGGGTTCTGGGGCTGAAAGCCCAGCATACATGCTGCGGAGTACAGGGGCAGACAGGACATTTCTCATGCCAGCCTAGGGTCTGGAAGGCCCAACCCTGGTTGCTAAAGGCTTTCGGAGATGGCTCTCCTCACCATCCCACCCTGAACCACATGGCTACACGCACCCATCTGGCAACCAGCGTTCCAGAAGGGTTGTGGATTGTAGTTGCTGGAGTCCACGCGGTAGGAGGAGGGGTATATGCGTGAGAGCTGGTGCTGGTTGAAGCGCAGGTACTGGGTGGGCTTCTGCTGCAGGATCTGATGGGCCTTGGTCTCACTGAAGGATGATACCTGCCAGCTAGATACCACTGGGGCACAGACCAGCCAGGCGTGAGCACACACGGCCTGCACCCCACAGCCGACCTGCCTGGCCCCACCCTCCACGTGGCCCTCACCCTCCATCTCCACGTCATGGGTCCCCACAGACTTGGTATATTTCACTAGGTCCGAGAGGGCTCGTGACAGCTTCATGGTCTTCTTTTGCCGGGCAGTCCTACGAGGGTGCGGCAGGGCTGCTCAGGACCCTGTGGCTACGCCCCTCCCAGCCAGTCCCAGCCAGCCTTCCTGTTCTTCGATTCAGGCTCCAGGGCCTGTATAGGTCCATCTGCTCCCCAAATCATATGTCCCAGGCAACCTGGGACTTGTAAACAATAGTTAAGATCCATTGCACCCCCAGCAGACAGGTACCCCCCCTACTCTAACCTTCCAGTGTCCTGGTAGCTCAGGCTCAGCCTGACTCTCTGCTCTGTTCAGTGTACCTACTACCCTGGTATCCAAGGTAATCTCACAGGAGTCTGGGACAGGTCAACCCTATCAGTGATGAGGTAACAGAGATGTGACAGCTAGGTGTGGGCTGCTCTGACGCCATCATGGGACCTTTGGAACAAAAACCCTGGGTGCCCTTGAACATGAACAAGATGGGTGCTAGGGATTCTGCTCAGCCAAGGGATGTTCTGAGAAACGTGAGCTTCTGAAGGGTTCTGGGAAGGGACGCACTAGAAAGACTAAGTCATAGAGAAGAGGCAGGCCAGTGACAAGGAATGTAATGTCTTAGCAGTGTGGCAAGGCGGAGCTGGGACTGCAGACACGTAGGTGGGGAGAGACTGGGTGTGACACAGACAGACAGGCGTGAGAGCAAGGCCTGGAGAGGAAAATGGAGGAGAAAGGCAGGAGTGGGGAATGGGACCAGAAGGACTCTCCTGTGGGGAAGATGAGCTCCAAGATGCATTAGCAGTGTGGACCCCAGGGAACCCACAAAGGTGCTGTGGGAAGCAAGCAGACAGACTGGTGCTACCCCAGAATACCTGACACTCTCGTAGGGTATAGGAGGCACAGAGATAGACAGACTCTACCCATGGGGGGACCATGAAGCTGGAGGGGGGGGCACTTTGTAAGAGGAGGTGGGAGCTAAGGTCTGGTTAGTCAGGCAGTGCCTATGCCCAAGAGACTCTGAGGGACCCTCAGGAGCCCTGCTGGCCTAGTACCTAAGCTAGGCTCACCCTGTGCTTTCTGCTGCTGCCTGGACAGCTCCACTTTCTCATTACGTGCTTAAGTGTTCATGGATTCCCATACCAGCCACCCATCTCTGCTTAGCACTCGGGGACAGCTCCCTGGGACTGGGCAGGACTTGCACACACGCACACACGCACTGGGCAGGGCACTGACCCTCGGCTCTGGCTTCCTGGGGAGTCCAGGGTCTCGTCCCCCTCTTCCACGCTGGCCACCTTCTTTATCTTGCTGCCTTTTTTCTGTGTGGGAAAGTGGAATTGTGGCCTGAGACCAAGCCAGGACATGTAAAAGACCAGGAGGTGCAGGGTAGGGGCTATCAGCCCAGGTTCCTGAGCTTCTACCCAATTGGCCCACAGAGATATCTGCAGTGCCCTGGCCCTGGGGGACCCTTGGGACTCTCGGTGTCTGAATCTCAGTCACTGGCCAGTATGGGCCAAGGGAAGGCAGTAGCCAGAGCTCCTATCTTAGGAACCTGACCCCAACCACCGCTAACAAACAGTACAGGGATGGTGGTAGAGCCACATGGGACGCCTGAACCCAGGGCCTCTGCTTACCTTGCGCTTGGAGAAGCTGCTCATGAGGAGGCGGCTATTCCGCCTGCTCACCCCACTGTCTTCCCCGGACTCCACGTCTTCCTCAACCTTGCTCTGACCCTGAGAGACAGATAGAAGTTGAACCCAACCTCTAACCACCTAAGGAAGGCAGGATAGCTCCCTGGTGGCCCCAGAAAACCTTTCTGAAGGAGGCAGGTTTGACCAGGCCTGGAAGTTAGGTGCTGATTTGGGGTAGGGGGAGGGTCAGGCACAGCTGCCAGGAAGAGGCCTGAAGAGTTGGGCCCAAGACAGAGCGACATATATTCATTCACGTGCCCGCACCAGCCTCCCATGGTGTGTGGTTTTAAACTCGAGTAATCAGTTCCAAATTTCTTTATCGTGGATAGAGACTGCATAATAAATGCAGCTTGCATCTGGAATATTCTCCAGCCGAGTCTACTTATGTAATCCTTTTTTGAAGCCCTGATGCCCCAGCCTGTTACTGCAGCACAAATAGTGAATAATCCCGGATACAGCCAGCTGACTGGTCTGAGGAGCACAGGGCAGGACTGCCTATGCACTAGGCACAGGATAGGCACACCCCACATCCTCCCAGGCCCTAGCCAGGACCCAGTCTGCTTGTTCACATGAAAGTCACTGAGCAACTGTACTGCACACTGGCTTCTCTCAGACCATTATGGTATCACTACCCACTCCACACGACTCCTGCATAGATGCCTGGAAACCCAGGACAGCTCTAGTCAGGGCTTCCTCACTTCATTTTGTTACCTAGCCTGGGGAGAGGATGGTTTCTATCACACACACTAGATCCGTGTAGCTATAGCTAGGGAACCCTGCTGGAAATGGGGATCAGTTGAGATCACAGATGCAGCATGCACCCCTATGCTATACAGGTGAGAACTGTCCACACACCATGGTGTGAATCCCCTGGTATGCTCAGGTCAGATCTGCACATAGCACTGGCATTACTGTACACACCGTGGACAGCCCTACACAGCAGCCCAAGGACACTCCTATACATGCATATGGGCACTTCTTCATACACCTTAGACACAGCACACACCACAGACACCTGCACACACCATGGACCACTGCACATAATATGGGCCTTTGCATACACACAGATCCCTGCACCCACTGTGGACTCCCACATACATTATAGACTCTTATATATACCACACAGTATGTACACACCACTGCATGCACTATGGACCCTTATCCACACCCTTGCACATGTGTGTGGGCAGTCTAGAGATGCTATAAAGAGCCTACTTTGGTCCTGGACCACAGAGAAATCTCAGTTCTCTACCACGGCCTCAGAAAACAGCTGATGTTTTCCCATGCTCTCTCCTGTCTAAGTCACTCTGCCTTGGCATCACCAGGCACTGCTGTTGCAGATCTTACTGATGTGATGGTGGTCAGAAGCTCCTGCCAGCTGCCTTCACCCTGAATCCCTCCTCTACCCTCTTCAAGGGTCAGGAGCAGATGTGCCGGGCCTTTCCTAATGCCCAAAGTAGCCATGTTAACCAGTCCCTTCCAGTCCACAGACTTCCCAGGTCCAGAGCCAGAGGCAGATTCCCAGTGCCTAAGGTACCATTCTGATCTGTGCCCGGCACAGATAGCCCCCAGCAATGGTAGTCCACTTTCCTCTCAATCTGGGGACGTGTAGTGGGAGAGGCCTTAGGTGCTTCACTCATGTGTTGGGAATCCCATGAGGCTGACATGTATCTAAATTATTTAAGTAATGTTCAAATTGTTGCCATCACCATGACTTGAATGATCAAAATATGCACACAAATCAAGAGAAGTACACACAGATATTCTCCTTTCTGCCTGGACAATGCCCCAGGAAGCTCCCCGGATGACCAGTGCCCTACTCCTTAGTTCTTAAGCCCCTAGTTCAGCAAGCTTCATTATGCATTTCCTTTCTGCCTGTCTCTTGCACGCTGTGCAGGCAGCCTGGTGATACTGTCAGGCTGGGGGTACAAGCTTCTTCTCCAACCTGGGTATTTCAATACTAGAGCTCTTCCTCCTTCTCCCTCCTCCCCCTCTCTTCCTCCAAGAAGCTTTCTCTGAGCACAGTTATTCACACATGAGATAGCAAGGGCCAAGCTGTGCTCTTGGCCCCAGGTGTCCCTCTTGTTGGCCAAGAAAAGCAGAGATCCTATTAACTTTCACCAGGGTTGGACCAGTGACAGGGCCCCACCTCCACTCAGCCCCCTACTAATGGAGGCTGGGCAAAGCATCAGGCAGGTTATACTCTCCTGCCCAAATGTCTGGGAGCTAAAAATAAAGAGAAGGTCGTGTGCACAGGACCCGTGTGAGCCACCTGCAGAACTATCATATCAGCTGTGCTGAGCTCTCTAGGGTTGTGTTGTGGAAACAAACACACCTCTAAAAACACCGCAGGAGCAGACCCTGTTCTTCTGGAAGAGGTCCTCTTCCAGCCCTCCCAAGAGCCTTGGAAACAGCTAGAATTGAGCCAGTGGCAAGGAAGGGCAGGGGAGTGGAGGGATGGCTCTCCAGACATCTCACTCTGCAGATGCCTTGCTCAGCTGCAAGGTCAACTCCACAGCCACCACAACCAGCTGCTAGTCTGTCCTTCAAGCCTGGCTTGCTGCTCCCCAACAGCGGCACACCGACACATATCTAAGATGCTTCAGATAGCTCTCAGGACTGCCTGGACCCTGAGATCCTGCTGTCTATCCATCCCTCCATCACCCATGAAACTCTCACCAAGGTAGGCAATGTTCAAAGCCCCTCCAAGAGAAACCTTGGGTCCCTAAGAGCATACTTGCCCACATACAGATACTGTGCTAGTGTGCATGAGTGTGCACAGGCATCTATGCGGGTGTGTGAATGTTGTATAGGTGTGTGCAGAGAGGTATGTGTGTACAGGTATGTGTGCAGCTATGTGCACACATGTGAGTATTGTATGCATATGCACATGTATGCATGTAGGTATATGCAGAGGTGTACGTTTATATGGGTGTGCATGCAGGTGTGTATGCACATGTATGAGCATTATGCACATGTGTGTTTAAGTGCAGGGCTATGTGTGTGCACTGGCATATGGAAAGGTACAGGTGTGTATATGGATAGATTTATAGACATACCCCTGCACACCAGTTCCTGTATGTGCATAGACATATATCTACTTCCACATGTTCTGGGGGCCTCACCCAGCTCACAGACTAGGTGTTGGAAAAATACATGTCAGCAACAGAGGGCTCACCTTCTTGGCCTCTGCTTTGCGCCCAAGCTTTCCAGAGGGGGATAGTGTGGACACAGAGAAGTCATTGGGGTCTTCACAGTCACGGATCTTTGACTCCTTGATCAGAGAATCCAGCTTCTTCTTTGCAATGTTTTCCACACGCTTCCGATTGGTGGAGGCCTGCCACAGGTCAGCCCATTAGTGTCTGTCCCCATCCCAGAGAGCAGCCCCACAGTCCCTATACATACCCTGTGATTCTCAGCACAGAGGCTGTGATTTGCCCCAGGCAGCTATGGGCAGCACTAAAACCCAGATACGTGTAGTCCCTAAAGTAGTGTGGCCCCAGAGGAGGAGGTCGGGACATTCGGAACATAACATAGGATCTGAGACCCACACACTGGCTGCCATAAATGTTGAGCAGTCAGCAGGGACAGGGACCTCTAACTCAGGCTGTGTGCAGTGAGACCCTGATGTAGTTGGAGTACTTGAGGGAGGACCTCAGTCTGGGACATCAGGACCCCTTGCATGCTCAGGATAGGGTAGCCCCCATTAAGGATGTCAGTCCTAAGTTCTGCCACCATCCTGGGCCAGCCAGAGACATGTGCAGGCACACCGGAAGCAGGAAGAATCTGCTGTCTCAGGGCTTTCTAAAACAATTAGGCAGCGCTGGCCCGGAGGCCTTCTGCACAATTATTTTCCCATCTGATGACTCCTCGGGGGACAATAAAGTCTCTGCTGCCTCATAGTGGCTGAGAGCAGTGGATGAGCAATGCCCAGAAGAGAGATGTCAGTTACAGAGCCTTCCTCCACTCAGCTCCCCGAGGACCAACCCCGACGGCTCAGGCTCCCTCCTCAACCCTCAGCCCTGGGCTGGGCCAGCTGCTCTGTGGGATGTCCTTGCTGCCACACAGGAGGTTTCAGCACTGCAGCTGGCTCTTGGAGTTGGTTCTGGTGCAGGGCACGGGGTAGCTGGTCATGAGCACTGGCCACTGAGAGCATTGCGGTCCTCACAGTCCCTATACATACCCTGTGATTCTCAACGCAGAGGCTGTGATTTCCCCGGGCAGCTATAGACAGCACTGAAACCCAGATATATGCAATCCCTAAAGTGGTGTGGTTCTGCCCCAGAGGAGGAGGTCAGGGCATTCAGAAGGTAACAGGATCTGAGACCCACACACTGTCTGCCATATGTGTTGAGCAGCCAGCAGGAACAGGGCAGACTTTGGCCAGGCAGCTGGGGTGCTCTGAGTTAAAGCATGGCAGGAACAGGTGTGGGTATGGGTGGGAATGGTGGGGAACCCAAGGTGCATGCACCCCCCCCCAGTGTTGCCTCTCAGCGTCACAGACAAAATCCAAGGTCAGCTTAGCAATGGAAACCAGAAGGGGAAAACAGTAGGTGTGTGGCTGGCCTGCATAATAGACATGAGGCCTTCCCCCTCCCCCATGGTCCCCTCCCCCACTCCTCACTCCTTACTCTCTCTTCCAAGGCAGGGTTTCTCTATGCAATAGCCCTGGCTGTCCTGGAATTCACTTTGTAAACAGGGCTGGCCTCAATCTCACAGAGATCCACCTTTCTCTGCCTCCCTAGGGCCTGAGGCTTTGTAACACCACAGCATTTACCGTATGTCCTCTCTTCCTGCTGCCAGCCTTCCTCACTGATCCTGGCGACCAGGACAAGAGGCTGCTCCTCAGATCCATAGGTTTCCCACCCTTGAAGGGACTCCAGCCAGCCTGAGCATGGCCAGCCTGGGTCTGGCAGCCTGAGCATGGTCAGCCTGGGTCTGGCAGGCCTTGCCCTTCTCCCCAGTTCCCTCTGCCTTGATAAAATCCATTAGATTACTTTCCTAAGGCTAGCCACCAAGGTCTGTTCCCTTTTTTTTTTTTTTTGGCCACTTCCTCCTCTTGAGGCTGACCACCAAGGTCCAACTATCACAATACTGAAGGCCCACAATCAAAAGCCCCATTTGACTCACCTAATTAACAGGCCTAATTAAAATCAAACGTCTCATCCTAACACGGGGTTTCTCATATTTATTTATTTTTTACATTTGTAAACCACCATTTGCCTATGGGCCACATCTGTCTGTCTGTCTCCTCTCTATCCAGAGGCAGTCCTTTGTCCCCCCCAGGACAGATACCCCTTGCCCCCTCCCTTGTTCCCTTCCCCTTCTCCCTCATCCTCCATCTCCTGTCCTTGTCTCTGATTCCCTGCCCTCTCTCCCTCTGGGGTAAATAAATCCCCTTTGTGCTGAGAATTGGTCTTGGGTGTTGGGGGCCAACTCCAGGTTCCCTACAAGCAGAGCCTGGGCTCCCACTCACATCCCCATTGAGGAGCTTGCAGTCATCCTCGATCTCATCAGCACTGTCCTCATCAGATACTTCGCCTTCTTCCGCATCCTCACTGATATTGGCAGGGAGCTTCTTCCCCTGGGGGAAGAGGTAGATAATGGGGGAAATCCAGTGGCCGGTACCCACCAGGAGCAGCCACCGTAGGGAGGAGGCCTTTGTAAAGTTCCCTCTTGGAACTCCAGGCCACATGTGGGTTGTAACCGTGCAACCAGTTGGTGCTATCACAGCAGCACACAAGGGAAGTGGCTCAAGGTGACACGGCCATCCTGAGAGTGAGAACCTCCCCCACCCCTCGGTCTGTCCGTTAATACTGTAATTCTCCAGCTTGGCCCCAGGCCAGAGCCTTCATGATGCTGGTCCTGGAAACCTCACCTTCACCAGGATCTTGCCCTTGAGCATCTGTGGAGACGGAAGCATGGTGGCATCTTCGCTGCTCACTGAGGAGAGGTCCAGCTTGTCCCCGAGGATGTCAGTCAGATACTGGGCCATCTTCTTCTGCTGAACAACACTACAGTGGTTCTCAATGGACAGGATCACTGGGTACCTGTGGTCCCAAGACAAGAGGAGTGGGAGAAGGCCATGACCTCAGAGGCTGACTAGGCCCCACACCTGTAGGTATACAAGCCATCTGTACCATTGACTGTGGTATAGGTAATTAAGTAATTAGGTAAAAAATATATGCCGTCTGCTCTAAGAGGTGACCCACCAATAACTCTGAAAATTAAATAAAATGGGTGGGAGAGAAGCTGAGAAATTTTAGGGACAAGTAAAGAAAGCATGGGGGGAAAAATCAAAGGTGACCACAAACTCCAGAAAAGTAAAAAGTCATGGTTTGAATATGGCATTATGAAATACTTTGGAATAGTAGATAAGCTGTAAGAAATATAATCTCTTTGATCTACACAATGGACGACCCTGGGGTCCTCACAGGGAACACTGTACCCAGAAGGATGCTGGCTCACAGAAGCAGCCCCCCGTCGGCTACAGGACATCTGTATATCCCAGCTGTCCCTGAGCCTCAACACCTCCTCAAGTGCACCCCCAAGAGACCTCCTGCTACACCCCCTGAAACCACGTCTGTTTCCTAGATCCATCTGTCTCTCCACTTCACCACTTCCTTTTCCATTTTGGAGGCTTGTTTAGCCAAGGTAATGTCTTCTATTTCCAGAAACCAAATTGGATTTTTTTTTTCAACAGTGTCCACAGCCACAGCTGAGTGACAGCGAATTGAGTCTGGACACAGAGTAGCTTCCTGGGGGTAATTAGTGATAGAGCCGTCACTTCCATGGGTGACTGAGATGAGAGATTGCCACAGTGTGAATGTGGGTAGGCTATAGTCACATGACCATCCTGCCATCCATTCTTACCTATACTGTATCCTCCCCACCACCCCACCCCCATGGCTGGATTTTCTCCCCTGCCACTCTCCTCAAAGAACAACCTCTAAACAAAACTCCTCAGTTGTATAACATAGTCACTGCCCACTGGGAAACACGAGGGGAGGAGACGAGAGATCCAGAGTCTGCATGCTTTTCCCCTGCCTGCCTCTGGAGCATCCCCCATCCCCCCCAGGAGACCCAGTCACTCACTCATTCTTGATGAAGGCGTATTTGTTGATGGTTTCGATGACATCTTTGAAAAGGATCTTGGAGGTCAGAGTGTAGCCATGATGGACAATGGGTTCTCCATCAGGCCCGTCCCAGCAGTCCACTGTAGGCAAATAGATCCTAGTTAGTCCCAGAGGCTTGGCTGTGTGAACCTGGGGAGGCTTAGTCCCTGGGCTCCAAGCACGGGGGGCGGGGGGATGTCTGACCTCTCAGTGGTGAACAAAAGTGACCCTGCCAGAGACCCCACTCTCCCCTGCTCCCGACTCCCCAGTGGCATTAGTCCAAGCCCATTTCCTGAAGGAGGTGCCATCTACAGCGGAGACTCTGCTCCTTGGTGCCAGAGGGCAGAGACCAGATGTTCTTACCCTCCACACAGCGGCAGCCGGCCTGCAGGACCCAGGCATACATGTCCACCCGAGACTGGGACATGAGCTGGTCACCCACGAGGTAGGTGTTGTGGGACGAGGTGATGAAGTAGTGACTCAGCGGCTGCGTCATGTCTTGGTGCACTCTGTGGTGCTCAGGGTTGAAGATGTCACCCGCGGGGCTCCGGGTGTAGTTGGTAAAGCCTGAAGTGTACACAGGAGCGCCGTGGTGTATCTCCGTCACTGGGCTCAGCTCATGACTACCTGCCCCACAGGTGGAGTCCTCTGTGCAAGCATGCAGCTGCCCCAGCAGTTTCCCATCATCCCCCGGGGACAGCAGAACTGAGGGAAGCACCCACTCACCATCAATCCCCAGCACCCCCTTGCTCTTATTTTCCAGGCAAGGCTCAAACTGCTCGATGATGTTCTGACAGCTCTCCAGGGTCACACCGTTCATCTAGGCCAAAGCAGAGGCACAAGCCCAGGCTAGCTTATTCATAGCATGGACTGTAGTCTATGTCAGTCAGGCAGCTCCCCCTTCCTCCCACCAGTGTCACCATCTCTTGCCCTTGTCTCTGCCATAGGGTGGCATCTGGCAATGACATTAGGGTGGGAAAGCAGGTGGGGATAGTGTGGTAAAATGATGAGCGTTAACGGTCAATTTCGCAAAATGTGGAATTGCTTGGGAAAGAGGTCTCCGTGAGACTTCTTGTCTAGATCAGGCTGGCCTTTGGGGACAAGAGTTGGGGACTATCTTGATTATATTAATCTGGGAGGAAGACCCATCTTGTGGATGGGTCTTGTCATGGTTTGAATATGCTTGGCCCAGGGAGTGGCACTATATGGAGGTGTGGCCTTGTTGAAATAGGTGTGTGATTGTGGGCGTGGGCTTTAAGACCCTCATTCTGACTGCCTGGAAGTCAGTCTTCCACTAGCAGCCTTCAGATAAAGATGTAGATCTCTCAGCTCCTGCACCATGCCTGCCTGGATGCTGCCATGCTCCTGCCTTGATGATAATGGACTGAACTTCTGAACCTGTAAGCCAGGCCCAGTTAAATGTTGTCCTTATAAGAGTTGCCTTGGTCATGGTGTCTGCTCACAGCAGTAAAACCCTAAGACAGGTCTGTTCCCTCGGGAAGGGGATCCTGGACCATACGATGGAGAATTCCAGCTAAGCATGGCACACGTGCATTCCTTACAGGAGACCCAGTTCTCTCAGGCTCCTGACTCTGACTTCCTGGCCACAGTGCACTATAACTTGGAATTGTGGGCCAAATAAACCCTATCTCCCTTAAGTTGCTTTTGCCAGTCTATTTTATCACAGCAACAGAAAAGAAGCCAAGACGCTGGATTTGGGCCAGCCTCATAGAGTGAAGCGGGGTCTAGCAATAACCCTGTAGGCCATGGTGTTGTGGAGGTAACCCTGGGCAGAGACAGGACTCAAACCTCAAATCCGAAGCCCACAGCTGATATTCAGTTACCTAGTCCTCTTCCTGCTGTGGTAAGACACAGTCCACCATTATAAGAGGGACTCTGAGCATGTAGCTGGAAAAAACTGAGGGCTGTGAGCAGATCCCAGCCAGTAACTAATTCCCAAAGCATGCCCTCCTCCTGGGAAAAGATCCAGGAAGACCCTGGCAGATAAGTCCAAGAGGCTGTTCCTCAAAGTGCCCCAGCGGGGAACCACATGCTACCCTATTGTCTATGGAAGTGTTCTCTCCAGAGGGCTGGGCCTCCCATCTTCCTGTCATCAGAGTGGGCAGTACCTTGTCCATGCCCAGGCCTGTTCTAAGGTGAGGGGATGGTGTCTCTGGGGCTCCACACATGAGTGGGGTAGGCAGCAGGGCAGTGCCTAGAAACAAAGTTTTGGTGTTGATTCCTTCATGGTGGACTGAGTTCCTAGGGCCAAGGTAAAAAGTGCTAGGGGTGTTTAAGTGTTTGCTGAATGGACTGGTAACTGCAGAAAGGCCACATGTGGAGTCAGGAGGGACACATTGCTGCATCAACATCCAGAAGAGTGGTTCCCAAAGATCGGGCAATGTAACCCCAGCCCACGAAATGCTCAGTATGAAAATTTTGCCAAGGGGAGGGGTGACCCCCTGGAGGCTTTGGGTGGGGGACCCAATGCCAGAATGGAGCTGATCAGAGGCCCCCTCTGTCTGCGAAGAACCTGTAAGCTTCCTCACTTACCTGGCAGCGTCAAGGGCCCAACTCTACTCTGCTAGGAAGCTCAGAACACATGGTGGCAGAAGCTGAGGCTGAAGTTGAGGCCACACCCACCAGCCACACAGCTTCTGGCAGGGCCTCACCTTCTGCTCCACCTCCAGAAAGCGCTGCAGGTCGGAGGCATCCAGGTGGTCCTTATGGTTGCTGTAGGTCAGCATGAGCAGGTAGAGGTCTCGGCGGGTAGACATCATCTTATAGAAGGCGCAGAATTCCTCAAAGCCTAATGTCCCCTGATGGTCATCTGTGTCTGCCTCCTGTGACACCCAACCTTGAGTCACCATCCGTGCTGCAACCTTACTACTCCCAGTCTCAAGCCCAGCTTCCCTTCTTCTGCCCCTACCCACAGCACCCCTCCAATGGCCCCTCTCTCTTCTCCCACCAGAAAAGCACTGTGGCCCCTGAAAGCACAGATGGGAGCCACTGCTCCCTTACACCATGCCTTGCAAGGCCAACCAGTAACCAAACCCCATGGTCACCTACACTGTAGTCACCAACACCCTGCCTTGTGAGGTGAAGTCTTCCACTGGAGCTCCTTCCACCTTGGGCTCTGTGCCTACATCTGCAGCCACAGTTGGCCACCTGCCCTCTGACAAGAGACACTTGGGGCCCCAAAGGGCCCAGCAGTGTCCTGGCTCAGGTATCCAGAGACGTGCTCTTGCTCACTACCTTCATTTTGCAGAGATCAGGACTCATAAGATACCCCCAGAAACTGTTCCACAGGATGTCCAAGGAAGCCATGATGTCTTCCCAACCTTTACAGATGTAAGGAGCATTTACCACGGGCGCCATTACCCAGGATGCAGTGTACACCCCAGGCCCAGGCCAGGGGAAGACTCTAAAAATAAGGGTGCCAGGGCTTCAGCCCCAAGAATCTCAGGAGTGGGGCTCAGGAAGGACTCTGTGGGAGGGGTTGCTTCAGTTCTATGAGCTCTAAAGACTGGGCTTTAGTTCTGTAAGGACCTGCTAGATGAGGTGGGTGAGCCCACATTTGCTTGGAGGTAACAGCCCTGAATTGGTATTCACTGTAAAGGGTTTATCCAAAAGGGATGGATGCTCACTGTTGAGTGACAGTACTCAGTATTTGGATGCAGGATTGGGATGGCCCAGATAGCTCAGGATCATCATGGGGACCAAAGAGACCCAGGCCACAGCTTACACAGTGTAGCTGCCTTTAGCTATTTTGTGGGTTCTTTTTGCTTCCATCTTTGCTGACATTAGATAGGAGAGAAAGAAGGATAAAGAGAAAAAGAAAGAGATCCCTGAATAAAGTC